>NC_142053.1:140224531-140564989 GCF_982192425.1 Myodes glareolus
CACAACCACCCAGTAGTCACACACCTAATGAAAAAGGCCCTTTGTACCTCAGCAGACATCAGCATCAGTAACTTCCCAGCTAGGGGTAGGGCCTCATGAGGTCCTCACCCATCTGTGCTGGAATATTGACTGCCTTGATCTTGTGCGGGCAACTATAGCTGCTGTGAGTTCATGGGTGCCATCAGCCACATCATGTTCAGAAGACAGCATTGGCTGAGCACTTCTGAAGCAGGCAACCAAAGGTTTGTTCACCAAGCACTTCACTTGGCCTGTTCTATGCACAAAACCCTCCTTTAATGATGCACTTGGCAGCTTAGATCCCTCACCTGCACACACACACCCCTCCAACAAATGGACCTAGCAACCTGTAGGATACACACCTGCACCAGGCTGTATCACACTCCTGTCTGAAAAAGTGAAGTAGATTTCTCCTCCTGTTAATGTACATCAAACTTAGACCAATTCTACTCAAGCATATTCTCCTATGACTTCAGTAAGAGACCAGAAACACGAAACTGGCCTCAACTAATTTTGGGTGAATTTGCTATAAATCAAACTATGTACTTAAAGTGACCTTTGGAGGAGAATACCCTATTTGACATATTATGCCTATGAATAGTTGGGTATACATATGATTAAAATCAGATGTATTATAAAAGAAACATGAACATTTGAAAAATGATGACATCATCTAATCTATCAATCAAAATATAGTAACACACAAACTACATCCCTTAATAACTAGCCTACTCCTTCCTTTTAATTATGTAATCAAAAGCACTAGGCCCTTGAATATCTTGTGTGGCCTCCTGTTAATCTTGATAGAACATTACTTTGGAATCTGTACTATTGCTTTACTTTGAATAAATGACTCTTGCTATTTTGCACATTGTATATATGTGCACATCTTGATTCTTTAATAGAATGTCAAGAACGCAAAACACCCTGCCCAGACCTTCACCACTAGAATCACTTTCATACATGCATGAGGCTCTGGATTTCATTTTTAGCACTGCCAAAAGAAAAAGGGAAAGAACAGAAAAAGTAACTCATAAGGAAGACAAAAATCAAAACACAAGGTTGAAGGTTTTCAATCAATTCTTTCCATAAGGATGAAAATTAAAGTTAATATTAGAGACTCAGAATGTATGTAATTATTGACTTTTAATCATTATCGTCAAAGAATGTTGATGCTTTATATAATTTTATTTTCACAATGTGAATTTTCTGATGTATAACAAATATTTTGATTGGTTTTATGTAGACTTGAGTTAAATAATATCTCCGTGTTTTATTATAAAAAGGTATTTTCATTACATATATACCAGATTATTGATGATTGCAATCCAGCTTGAAGACTGTGGTAATCAGATAATAAAAATGGCTTTTCCTCTTAGACATATTGCTGGTGAAGAGGACTGGTCACCAGCCACCAGCGAGACCTTCCAACCTTGAACTCCAGCTCCATGGTGAAGCCTCCAGGGAAAGGATGACTGAAGACTGAACTAATCAGGGTTGGGAAATGATTTGATCAATGCAGTCCACATAAAGAAATCTCCCAAAGCCCAGAAATAGTAGGATTCAGAGAGTTTTTAAGTTACTGATAACATCTGTTCATCTAGAGTGTAGAGCACTGAAATTTAGTGCTCAGGACCACCTTAGACCTTGCACTGTGCAGCTCTTCACTGTCTGGTCATCCCTGTCCTTTAGGACAAACAAGAAATGTACGTAAACTGTCTTTCCTGAGTTCCATGAACCATTTCCTCAAATTAATGAGCCCGAACAGAAGATTATAGGAACAGCCCATTTTTAACCACTTTACCTGAAGTACCTGTGGCACAGGGCTTGTCATTGGCACTTGAAGCCAGGGTAGCCTTATGAGACAGTCAATAACTTGTGGGGATGAGCCTCATAGATATGTTGAGCTACAACTTGGTTTTAACTGTGAATGAGGTCATTTAGTTCACTATATCTGTGAGTATAAAACTCTCTCTAAAATGGGCATTTTATTTTCCGTGTATTAAAGTGAATTCATTAAAATCTCTTATTACTTGTAATTTTTCACTTTTTTGTGTGCATTTTCCACAGAAGTTCTGAAAATAGGAACAGTTTTACCTTAAAATACTGAAAACTACCCTGAAAAAAAAAGAGCAAAAAAGGAGACAGGTGAAAAGTCAGCCTTTAGACATATATATGCACATGCATGCACATGTGTGTGCATATATGTGTGTACCTGAGTATATGTGTGTGTGTGTGTGTGTGTGTGTGTGTGCCTCTTAAGGATACTCAGGCTCACCAACACTACAGTATTATTCATAATGTTCACCATACTGTGCCTTAAATACCTATAAGTTACACATCTGTTTACCTTAAAACTATTAATTTTATAATTGTGTACCATTTGCCAACCATCTGGCTGCATCTCCACTCCTCATTCTTGGCAATTTCTATTCCATTCTCTGCTTCAACAAATTCAACATTTTTAGGTTCCACATATAAATTAAGTCATACAGTGTTTATTTTTCTCTGTCTGGTTTCTTTCATACATGTAGCTTAATGCCCAAAAGTTTCATTCTCATTGTCATACATGATAGGATTTTCCTCTTTAGTGATTGAATAGTATTCCACTATTGATACATAATACATTTTCTTTATTTATTCATCAATTGATGGACAGTCGATAGCTGGCTACTAGATAAGTGTTCTGCCGCCAACACAGGAGTACTAATATCACTTGGACATACTCATTTCATTGCATTATAATTAATAGAAGTATAAGACATCTCATAGTAGCTTTGATGTGCATTTCTCTGATTACTAGTGATGCTCTGAACCCTTTTATGTGTTTGTTGCTCTTTTGTATATTTTTTAAAGAAAGGGTACATTCAAGTCCTTTACCTATGTTTTTTAATATTTAGGTACATGAGTTCCTTGCACATTTTGGTTGTTAACTCACTATCAGCTATTGAGTTTATAAATATGTTTCTCCCATGGCTTGTTGCCTATGATTTGGAAATTGCTAACATACTGTATTTTTGACATTCTTAACACAAAAGAGAAAAGTTAATGAGATAATGAATATGCTAATTAGATTGGGGATACTTGGTCTCCACTATGTACTGAAACCAAACCATCGCATTAAATTGGGCATAGCGGTACACACACCTGATGAGACAATTGAGAAACAGAAGCAGGAGAATAATTTGAGATCACCCTGGGTAATGAAGAAAGACTTTATCTATAAAAGTATTCAAAACCAGAGCCAAGCTAACTGAGCACATCAGATGTTTCTCCACATATAAATATACAAGACTAATATTTGTTAATTTAGAAATAAATGTTAGTGTTTAGAAAGAAAATTATATAAGTCAGATATGGCAGCTCATGTTTATAATATTAGCACTCAGAAAGCTAGAACATGACGGCCATGAGTTCAAGTTTAGCCTGAGTTACAGTGTAAGATCTTGTCTCAAAACACACAACAGAAAAGAAGTAAGGTGAGCAGAAAAGAAGCAGGAAAGACACAGGACAAAACAGAAAGTTCTTTAAATTATATCCTCTCGTTCATAGATACCTGGCCATGTATGATATGATATGTAAAACGATATTGCACATTGGTTTCTCAGCTGCCCAGACCCAAATAAACACATAGAAAATATATTAATTGCAACACTATTTGGCTGGTGACTTAGGCATATTACCATGTAACATGAGGGGGGCCTGTTTGTTTGTTGGGGTTTTTCTGTCCTGCCCAGCCCCCCAGCTATTTAGTCTCAGAGGAAATCACACAAGAACTCTTTATAAGTTATAATGCTGATTGGCCCATTAGGTCAGGCTTCTTACTGGCTAACTCTCACATCTTGATTAACCCATTTTTCTGATCTATGTTAGCCATGTGGCTCAGTACCTCTTTCAGTGGGGCAGCTCACATCCTGTTGCTTCGGTGATCTGGGCAGGAGTGGGAGGAATCGACTTCCTCCTCCCCAGAATTCTCCTGCTTTCCTTGCATCATTTCCACTTCCTGTCTGGTTTTTCCACCTACACCTCCTGCCTGGCCAATCAGTGTTTATTTAAAACATGATTGACAGAATACAGACAATTATCCCATACCACTTCCCCCTCTTTTTTAAAAAAAAAAAAAAAAAAAAGGAAAATATCCATAGTCCACTTTTTGGGAATGTGGGTGTAGGATTCCAGGCTACTTCCAGCTGGTCAGTGGTGCTGATAATCTTATGGGGACCTAAAGAAAATTTAGGGTTATAATCAAGTCCTGACTGAAGTATCCTGTGACTGTTGATCATCTCAGGCAGCAGTCTTTTTTCTTTTTTTCAAAGTTTATTAAATTATAAAAGTTTCCATTTCTGCCCCCCTCCCAACACCCTCCCACTCCCCCCACTCCCTCTCCTCCTCCCTCTCCATTCCTAAGAGCAGTCAGGGTTTCCTGCCCTGTGGGAAGTACAAGTTCCTCCCCCCTCCCTCCAGGTCCAGGAAGGTGAGTATCCAAACAGACTGGATCCCAAAAAATCCAGTATATGCAGAGGAAGCAAGTCCCAGTGTCATTGTCAATGGCTTTTCAGAAAGACTCCGGGCCAGCCACATTCAGAGAATCCTGCCACATTCAGAGAATCTGGTTGGATCACGTGCTCATTCAGTCCCAGTCCAACTGGCCTTGGTGAACTCTCATTAGATCAGTCCCCTTGTATCAGTGGGTGATCGCACCCCTCGCGGTCCTGATTTCCTTTTTCATGTTCTTCCTCCTTCTGGACCTTTGGGAGCTCAGTCCGATCAGTCTTGAACTTGTTCTGGATGAAGAACTCGGACATCTGGGCCATCTGTTCTTATCTGAGATTGCTCAGGTGGTCTCCCTTGGTCACAGATGATTTTTCTTAACTCTGAATAAATCTCTTCTCCAAAGTAACATACCTTTTGACTTTAATTTTGTAGCTAGGGTATTTTCAAAATACCTATCTTGGATTAATTCTGTAGCATTTATAAGCAAATATCTTTTAGCAGCTGTTGTTCCTTCCTCAGCATTTAAACAATTCAAAGAGAGCATAATAGCATAAAGTATCAAGATTCTCTGTGTATTTTCCATCTTTATGCAGCTTTATTTTAACCTCTATTTCTTTTGCTTTTACTTTTAATTTTTGGCTTTTTGAGACAGGGTCTCTGCATATCTTTGTCCTGGAACTCCCACTGTAGACCAGGCTATCTTTGAACTCCCAGAGATCCCTCTCTCTGCCTCCCAGGCTACTCGTTCTTTTTTTTTATTTTTCTTTTTTTTTTTACTCTGAGAACTTTAACTTTTAGTCTGTATATATTTTTAACACAATGTAAACCATTTAGAGGTTTTCTTACTTTTTGAATCTCTCTTTACTGTATATCTCTCTTTTTTTGACCACATGGGTCTTTAATTTGCTAAGGTATACGGAGAAAACAACAGTCAAAAGCTCTTAAGGCGTTTCAAGGTCCTTGCCAGGAAGCAAGCTGCAACAGTGTTTCCATAGTCCGGACTGCCTGTTTGAAAGAGTCTGAGTTTTCCCTGGCAGGACGGCCCAGAAAGCCGGCATTTTAAAACAGCGCAGCTTTTTTCCTGCTATGGCTGAAAACTGAAATGCTTTAATCTTTCCCAAGCGTTCCCAGGCTTTCTGTGGATTCAGTTATCCACATGGGCACCATTCTGTAACATGGGCACCATTCTGTAACATGAGGGGGTTTGTTTGTGTTTCTGTCCTGCCTGGCCCAGCCCCCCAGCTGTTTAGTCTCAGAGAAAAATCACACTGAGATCTCTATAAGTTATAAAGCTGATTGGCCCATTAGGTCTAGCCTCTTACTGGCTAACTTTCACATCTTGATTAACCCATTTTTCTGATCTATGTTAGCCATGTGGCTCAGTACCTTTTTCAGTGGGGCAGCTCACATCCTGTTGCTTCCGTGATCTGGGCAGGAGTGGGAGGAATCAACTTCCTCCTCCCCAGAATTCTCCTGCTCTCCTTGCATCATTTCCACTTCCTGTCTGGTTTTTCCACCTACACCTCCTGTCTGGCCAATCAGTGTTTATTTAAAACATGATTGACGGAATACAGACAATTCTCCCGCACCATTACTAGCTAGCTGTTACATCTTAAATTAACCACTTCTATTAATCTATGTATCACAATGAGACTGTGGCCTCCTGGTAAGGGTCCAGTGTCTTTTTCCTCCAGCAGCTACATGGCACCTGCCCAACTCTGCCTTCTTTCCTCCTCTGTCTCTGCTTTGATTTCCTGCCTCGCTATATTCTGTTCTGCCATAGGCTAAAGCAGCTTCTTTATTAACCAATGGTAAGAAAACACATTCACAACATACAGAAGGGAATTCTATATCAATGATATAGTTATTATTCTACTTAGGATCTTAAAATTCTCTCACGCTACTGTTAACTTAGTCAAAAGTCCATGTTTATGGAGGTAATATGTGTTCGATGTAGAGAGTTACTGTTCTTGTTTTGGTAAATTGCCATGTAACTACATGTATGCCCATAGCATAGTGTTGTTGTTAGCTTTGGTCAGAGAGCCTCTTTCTTAATGAGCAGTGACTGCGGAAAATTACAATTGATCAAAGTACTGAGAATAAATAAAAGAATAAATGACTGTTAACTATCCAGTGACAAATGGAATATCTGTATAATCCTCAGCCAGGTCTTGGGGACTATGACAGAAAAAGCGATGTAAAGAAAGTCAGAAACCAGAGGAAGACAGCAGAAGATGTGTGGAACACTGACCTCCAGGTGTGACATGGTTATTACATGCCTGAATACACAATAGCTGTGATTACCTCCACAATATTTGCACACAGGCTCAACCTCTTCCCATGAGGATGTGTGTGTCAATAATGGTTGATAGAGGGAAAGGCTCCTAGAATTTCATGTCATCATGCTCACTGCTTAAAAGGATAATGTTTAGTATAGTCCAGAGTCCAGAGTTAAAGGATAAGAAATTAAATTTTCATGATTACTTGTGAAAATAACAGAAGCTAGAATAAGTTGTTGCCCTATATCTTCACTATACAATATTAATACTCCATGTAAAACTCAGATTTGGAATGTAAGGGACTGAAAGACAAATTTTCATCTGTCTGAGAACAACAATTTAAAAAAAAACATTGGATCTCCATTATCTTCTCTCCTGATGACTGAGATACTATGAAGTCACATTAGAAATGTTATTTTCCGCAAGCCTATTCCTTCAACTTAGAGTTGATTTAACTATAATGTGAGCATGAACTAGAACCAATTACTCACTGTCCCTGTCTTCAGACGGAAATTATTTTCACTTTCCAATTATCTCAAAGGAATAACACAACTGATGCCTGTTTAGATAGTGGCTGCACGTCCTAGCCAGCCTTGCGTCACATGTCCTTGTAGATATAGGGAAAAATATTGAAGTGTTTGTCCTGGATATGGTTATGAAAATTATCAAACAAAAATGCAAGATGTCCATTTAAATTTGAATTGCAAATTAAAAATGACAAACTCAGTATGAATGTGTTCCATGCTACACTAAAACACATTATCATTGATCTCAAATGCAAATTTAACCTCGTGTTCTGTGTTTGATCTGGTCACTCTTGCCTAAAAAGATACTTTGTTATGGTTTAAAAGAAGAAATCCACGTGTAGAAATGAAACTGTTTGTAATAAATAACAGAATATGGTCAGGTACAATATCATAAGATACAGAAAAAGAGAAGTGTTTGCTAAAGTCAAAATTCCTTCAATAGAATTGATGAAATATTTCAACACGTAAAAGTTTTTGCTACCCAATCTGATGACCTGAGTTCAATTGCCAGAACCCACATGTTGGAATGAGAAGACCTGTCAGTTGTCCCCTGACCTCTATGTTCATGCACCCCTTCCGTACAATAAATACATAAATGCAAAATATTTTAAAAATTAAAAGAAAGTTTTCTGTAGTTAGTGAGCTCCCCAAAGAACTCTGTCTTTGTGGAGACTTGATAAGTCCCCAGTCCTTAATGTAGCAGTAGTATTGTTTCATCATTTCCATATTGCTGAATAATTGTGAAAGTAAATGAATAACACCAATTTGTGTGGTAGAAATTGAGATGAGTCTTAGGCATAGTTTATTTTACCATCGCTGTGATAGAATACCCCAATGACAGCAACTTAATGGAAAGGGGGTATATTTTGGCTCATAGTCCAGTGGATAATTCATTATGGCATGGAAGTCCTGGTGGCAGGGTCTTGAATCAGCTGTTCACATTGTACCCACAGTTATGAATATAGAGTGATAGAAGTCTCTGCCTAGTGGCATTCCCCTTTGTAAGCACTCTAAAACTCAAACTCAGGCTGTGGTGCTGATTAGTTTTAGTGTGGGTGTTTGTACTTGAAATCATTTAATCAACACAATCCCCCACGGGCACCCCGAGGGGCTAAATAATCCTACACAAGATACTGATGAATGCTTATTTCCTGGTGATTCCAGATCCTTCCAAGTTGCTGATGAACATGAACCTTCACATATGGAAGGAAGATGAAGCTCTGCAGGGAGGGAGCAGAAGCTAGAGGGACAGGTATACTCATCTGGGGAGAGGACTGGACTGGATTCAATGCAAAGGATATTTTCTTGAGACTGACAAGGACAGGGCAGAGCCAAAGATTCTACAACAGCTGATTCTATGTCTTGCACTTCAAAAGGAAAAAGAAGTGTTGGTGCAAACAACATCCCTTACTTCAAAGTGAACAGGGATTCTTTATTCTGAGCCAAGTGTGAGTGACTGTGTACTGGTAAAAAATATTCAGGTTTCCCTGAACTAAATGATTTGCTGTGAAAGTAGTATCATGTCATTCTGTAGTCATGGAACAAAAGATAATCACAATTCAATATGCTTACAAACTTCGTTGGTAGAGACATCAGGGAGGCAAATAATGACAGAGTAGTGGAATCTCTATTACATATTTTAGAAGCTATCTGATGCCATTTGTACCTCTTAAGTTGATGGGAATGAGTGGTGGGTCAAGTTAACATATCACCTATTAACATATTGTTAAAAAGATGTTAGGTCAGATAAAAAGGTTGGGGGACTATTAAGGAAACTGAAGATGACCCAAGATAATTTTGGTCCTTGATCTTCGACTTTGTAAGTCTCCACAAATCATGAAGTTCTAAACAATCAACAGTCTACATACTCGTCCATGCAGATGCAGTTGCTTCAAGGAACAAATGGGATTAAATTAAATAATTAAGTAATTGTGATGATCCTAGGAAAACTGATGTGAAGATTTATATTTTCAGGCCGATTTATATCTCTTCAGGGGAGTTTTTGTAGCTACCAGTGATCACAATGCAGGATAATAAAGGGGGGGGGGATTAAAGAAACATGGAAGGAAAAAAAATAGCCTTTAACTCCTGAATCTGGTTGAATTCTCTTGCAATTGAGAGTCAGAAATTTTAACACAATTAACACCATTTTCCAGGAATACTGCGCTGACAAAGAGATAAGGTTCCATTCACAGAGATTTCAAACAAGAGGGTTCAAATATTAGTGCATACTTAAGCCTAAGCATGCGACCTTTGAGAGTGACCTTATTCTTTTTCCAGGTGTTAATGTGCAATTTTCCGGGAATTTCACAAGCAAGACTCTAAACTTTGTCTACAGCAAAAACAAACCTTAACTCCCTTGTGAAATCTGTATGCACAGAGGTTTTAACCTTATCAGTTATAATCCTGTCCAGTGCACCTAGAAATGACCCTATGATTCATTTAACTTCCTCAAATATCATTTGAGATGTAGCTTCAGAAGCCAAGATCACCTGTATCATTCTTGTAAAGACACTTAAATTCAAGTCTTAGGGGGTCCACAATTGGGTGCCTGTTATCCTCTTTTTCAGGAGATCTGCTAACCTCTTTCTTACTCTCTGTGCTGAAACCAATGTCCGAATCTCTTCATAAATGTCAATGCAGCTTCATGGTGACTTATCCTGAAATCTTTTCTACAATAAAATCAAGAATTCCAACTTTACCTGGCTAGAGATCTCTGAAATAAATTCAGTTAGAGAACCTAAAAATTGCGTTTTGAGAAATATTTAACTAATATACAGATGCTAAATTTAATGAGGAAGAAAAAAAGAAAACAATTCAAAGCTTAGGTCCTCAACATTTTGAAATGAAAATAGAAATATCAAGAACCGAACTCTAACTTGAGAAAACTTTAAAGGAATGTTTAAATTTTTCAATGCCATCTGGAATTAAGAAAAACTGAACCTTAACCTCTAAAACTGCTACAGAGTAGGTCAGGATTTCATAACCTAGACAAAAGTGACATTTGAACATGGTAATTCTCTGTTATGGGGGAGGTCTACCCTCTGCATTATAGGGTATTTATCACAATCCTCGGCATCTACCCTTTGATGTGGCATCCCTCAATTCATATTGCTTTGTTATCTCCAGCGGAATGGTATTAAGAATTGGTGCTTTTAGAATAGGATTGAGTCATCAGATCTTTCTGCACATGAATGAAATTAAGGCTTTATAGAAAGAAATTTTCCAGACTCGGTTCGTTTTTTGTGTGCTGCCTTCCACCAAGTGAGGGCATAGTTTTCACCACTCTTGCCACATGATAACGCAGCAAAACGGTTATTCTCAAACATTGAACCTGCCAGTGCTCTGTTGCTTTCTGACTTTCCACCCTCTATAATGTGAGAAACTGACTCCTCACCCTTATGCATTACCCATCCACTAGGACTGGGAATAAAATTCAGTGGCAGAACATTTATTCGCATGCATTAGCTACCAAAACTTACTGTCAGCATAAATAATAAAGAAATAAAAGTAAACAACTCATTTGTGTCATTTTGATACAGTGAAACAATTGAGTAAGTTACCACTAGGTGCCAGCAGAAACCCCTTCCTCTTTTTGCAATGAGCAGAAAGTAAAAAAAATTCTCCCAGCTTTGGAAGCAAAATCTCCCCATGCTTGGAATCACTGACCTAGATGAAAGCATCCTGTAAAGGTTCAGTTCCATGTCTGAGTCTCTTCTTCAATTTATTTCCTACTCAGCTGAGCCAATAAGGGATAATTTGAGCATATAATGCCTCTGCATTTGAAAGAAAAAGTCGTCTCATAGATTAATGAAAGTGTTACCAAAGGTAAATACTAGATGATGAAAAAGCAAGCAATGGTCTGTTTCCATTAAGATCACATACATTTACTTCAAAAGTCCAGACTTCCGTGGTCCTGGATTGAGCTTATTGAAATAAATTCACTTGGTCATTAAAGGCAAACAATTACTAGATAACCAAAGAGATGATTACTTTTAATAGATACTTCTACATCTATAATACTGAACCCAAGAAAAACTACTTCCTGATAAAGGAAAGAGAGAAAGACCTTTGGAAATCTAAGAACCCTTCCTAGAGTCAATTCTCTTCAACAAATGAATACTGTAACCTAGGACAGTGGTTCTCAACCTGTAGTTGCTCCCTTTGGGGTGGAGCAACTCTTTCACAGATAGCACCTATCAAATATCCTGCTTATCAGATATTTGTACTATGATTCATAATGGTAGCAAAATTACAGTTATGAACTAGCAATGAAATAATTTTATGGTTGGAGGTCCCCACAAAATGAGACACTGTTTTAAAGGGTCACAGCATTAGGAAGGTTGACAACCAGTGTTTTATGAGCTATATGGAAATTTTGCACATTTGGCATCGTTCTTCCCAAGTATTGTATGCCTGGTTGGTCTCTACTTAAAGACATCAGCTCATCATTCTGAAGAATACTTGCCACTTTTTACCAATACTCATGTGCTAAGAAGAATTGATAGCCATGGTAATGAGGAACAATATAGCTTTCCATACAATAATCATTCTGTGTATTTCCCGATTCAAGCAACTGATTTTTTCCTGTAGTGAAGTTGGTCTTTTTAAAATAAAGTTTGTCTCTTATGACAGTTTATTAAGTGAAATCAGTTATAGAGTTAAAAATAGAAACAAGATCAATTTTCATACAGATATAGAAACAGATGATTGACAGATGATGGACAGGTAGATAGGTGATAGATAGGCAGACAGACAGATGCTCTGCGGTATTAAGGATTGAACTCAGGGTCTCAAGTATTCTAAGCAAGAACTCTACCACTGAGCTACACTCCCAGCCTAGATGTTCTGAATGTTCTCTGTTTTGTGGGAATCGTTGAAAAAGTTAGATGAAATTGTTCAATCTTTGCATTAAAAATGTAAAGCACCAAATGAAAGTTGAAATTTTCAGAAGTCTAATTGATGAGTATCCGTCAAAAGAGATTTTCAGTAAAGTATTGAAGTTCTCTACTCGGGGCGTGGAACTGATCATCATATATACACTTCTATTTGCAGGGGCTTGGGACACTACATGAATAAATCTTGAAACCTCTCCCAATGCAATATTGCCCTCTCAGTCAAAATCAATAACAATATAAGATCCATCCCATTGCATTATATGAAAATAACCAGACACCAAAAAAAGATGTAAAGGCATATGACTTCTGGAATAATTATAATATTCAAAATAGGAGAATCCATGAAAACAGAAGCAGGATGGGGTTTTCCAGAAGCTCAGAAGACTGGAAGAAATGGAATATTCATCTTTCAGTGGATATGGGTTTCCTTTCAGAGTGATGGAAATGTCGTAGAAGTAAATAAAGTGGTAGGTGCCAATATTGCAATGAACAAAATGCTACCAAACTGTATATTCCCAAAGGTTTATCTTATATAAATTTTTACTAATCTATATCTTTGTTTATGTATGCATAATAATTTACATAATCTTTGATTATGTATGTATAACCATGTATGGCACAGGCCTGTATTTGAACCGCTTGGGCAGCTGAAGCAAAAGGATGAGAGCTCACTAAGGCCAGCTGGATTGGGACTGAATGAGCATTTGATCAAACCGGATTCTCTGAATGTGGCTGACATGGGGGCTGACTGAGTCCCCGAGGTCCAAATGAAGACTGAGAAACCATTGACAATGACACTGGGTCTTGTTTCGTCTGCATGGACTGGCTTTTTGGGATCCTGGCCTGTTTGGATGCTCACCTTCCTGGACCCGGAGGGAGGGGGGAGGAACTTGGATTCCCCACAGGACAGGAAACCCTGACTGCTCTTGGGAATGGTGAGGGAGGAGGAGAGGGAGTTGGTGGAGTAGGAGGGTATTGGGAGGAGGGGAGGAAGTGGAAAGAGTGTTTTCAGATACTTGAATAAACAAAAACAAAAACAAAAACAAAAAAAGGACAGCGAGTTCCAGGCCATCCTGAGATATAGAGTAAGTTCAGGACCAACCTGAGCAATTTAGCAAGACTTTGGTCAAAATAGAAATATGAAAAAAGGTCTCAGGGGAGGAAAGTGCTCAGTGTATACATACCAACAACTTGGAGTTATGAAAAAAAAAGACCATCTCTTGTTCAGGGATTTGGATTTGTAAAGAAAGCAAGCCAAATAGTGCCACGTGTTTAACAGCAGATGACAATGAATGACAGGAATGAAGAACAGTGGCAGTAGCTCAAGCTTTCCAGGGAAAGAGGATAAAAACTTCTCATATTGTATTTCTTATTAAGTATAATCAAACCAAAGGTAAAAATGGAAGGAACCCAGATCCTTCTAGAAGTGGAATCTTGAAGTAAGAAGAAAAATACTAAAATCTTTCGTTATGATTTTAAATGCTGAAGTTTATATTGTGATTAAATAAAAGGCAGAAGTTTAAGAAAAGTGAATAAAGAAAGTGTGGCATATTTACACAATGGAGTACTACTCAGCAGTAAAAAACAATGACATCTTGAAGTTTGCATGCAAATAAATGGAACTAGAAAACACCATCCTGAGTGAGGTAACCAAGACCCAGATAGACAGATATGGTATATACTCACTCATAAGTGGATATTAGACATAAAGCAAAGGGTAACCAGCCTATAGTACACGATCCCAGAGAAGCTAGGTAGAGAACCTCAAGAGAGACATACATGGATCCCTCTGGAAAGGGAAAACAGATAAGATCTCCTGAGAAAACTGGGAGTGTGTGTAGGGTGGGAGTAGAGGGGAAGGGAGGGTGGAAGGGGAAGGGAAAGGGGAGGGGAGAAGGGGAGGGAGGAGAAGAATAAGAAGGAACAGGATGCTTAAGAAGGGGGAAGGGCAGAGAGAGAGAGAAAAGAAAGAGGCATTTTGATTGAGGGAGTCATTAAAGGGCCAGGGAGAAGCATGGCACTAGGGAACTTCCCAGGAATCCACAAGGATGACCACAACTAAGACTATAAGAATAGTGGAGAGGACGCCTAATCTGGCCTTCCTCTGTAATCAGATTGGTGACTACCTTAATTGTCATCATAGCTCCTTCAAGTAACAACTGTTGGAAACAGAGACAGATAACTATAGCAAAACCCTGGGCGGAGCGACCAGAGACCGATCCAAGAGAGGGAGGAGCAATAATATGAGCAAAGGGGTCAATACCATGATGATGATATCCACAGAAGCAGCTGACCTGAGCTAGTGAGAGCTCACTGACTCTGGACTGATAGCAGGGGAACCTGCATAGGACAAAATTAGGCCCACTGAATGTGGGGGACAGTTGTGAGGCTTCGGCAGTCTGTGGGGCTCCTGACAATGGAACCAGGATTTATCCCTAGTGCTTGAGCTGGAATCTAGGAGCACATTCTCTTTGGAGGGATACCTTGCTCAGCCTAGATACAGAGAGCAAGGCCTTGGCTAGATGTCGAGGTGAAATGTCAGACATTGTTGACTTCCCATGGGGTGCTTTACCCTTTCTGAGAAGTAGATGGGGGTTGGTGTGGGGGAAGGGTGGGTCGGGAAGGAGAGGAGGGAGTGGGAACGGGGATAGCTATGCAAAATGAGAAAAAATTATATTTAATTTTTTAATAAAAGAGGAAAAATAAATAAAATTAAATGAATAATAAAATAGAATATAAGGCCCTAATTCATAGAATAAATAAGTTAAACTGTAAGAATGTTTTAAAAGCATACACAACTAACACAGAATTCACAAGCTACAAATAATTTTCTGATAGATAAATTCATGCTTAAGCAAAATAAATAAAAGTAACACACAACTAATTAACAGCAGAGGGAGAATTTCTAACTCTCAGTGACAAAGCAGGGCCACATCTATTAAGACCTAGAGGACAGTCCAAATTCCACAGGGGAAGAATTCTGCCCTTTGTCTATTTAAAAGATTACCTGAGGGTCAGATTCCTCTCCCCACTTCTCCCAGTGCAAACACACAGGTGGAGACACTGAAATTCCGTGCTGGAAGTTTCTCTGGTTCCACGTGACTGATAAACGGCAGAGCTATTGCTTCACCTCTGTTCTTCTGGTGCCAAGAGCAGAATTTCCATCATTTCTTTTTAAAAAAAAACAGTTGAAAAAAAACATTTATTTTCTCAGCTTTCTAATATCAGAGATTTTGTGTCTTGTTGGAAAACATAAAAAAGAATGGGATAAGTCAGATACAAACCCCTTGACTGGAACTGAAGGGAAGAGTGCTAGCTGACAATCCTCACAGAAAAGGCCCCTTGCTCTGTCTGTGCTATCAACCCTCTGGGTATTGGGGTGAGTGCAATTACATGCAAGTGAAGATTCAGGACACTGAGATTACCCTACTTTGGAAACAACCAGCTGGACTGATCTCATTCTCTCTCTCTCTCTCTCTCTCTCTCTCTCTCTCTCTCTCTCTCTCTCCCTCTCTCTCTTTCTCGGTGATGATGGGGAACAGGGGAAGGGCTGAATTTGTCCTTTATTTTATAAATCAGTGGCAAAAAAAGATGATGTTTAAAATCTCTTCATGTGTGAAGAGTAATATTTGATAACCTTAAATTGGTCAATTAATCACTGTTGCTATTTCTAGTGAAATCAGCTTACAAAACAAAGAAGTCTGAAGAGTCTGCAGTTGTGACACAAATGCAGCAAACCCTAATGGGAGAGTGTTGGTCCCCCATGTGTGTTTATGCATGAGCATGTGTGTGTGTGTGTGTGTGTGTGGTGTGTGCATGTTTATGTGTGTGTAAAATTGTTCATAAGAGAAAAGCACAGAAACACACAAGAAAAATAAACAGGAAGGTCAGTGCAGAATATGGGAGGGTTAAAGTAGCAATATAGGAATAAAGCAGGAAGTGGGGAGGGGTTTCAGAGAATGGAAGAGATGAGATTGGAAAACATGAAGGCAAGGTGTTACTTCAGTTCTGCATATGTATGGCATGTGCTTAGCTTAGGTTGCTCTGAAAACCCAAAGCCTTGGATGGGGTGTCCATGGAAATAATTTGTTTTAGGAAGTACTTCAAGAGAATAGTAGTGGATACGGGGAACAGGAAACCACATAGGGAGATGCCAATATCACTGGAGGCTTCTGGGGAGCTGTGTGGCACACATCTAACAATTCTCTACCAATGGCACAAAAGAGAGGACCAGTCACCCACTGACTCACAGCTCCAGCTGCCACATGGGTGCATACTCTCTGACATTTCCAGATGACACATTTATGTTTACCAAGAAAACTCTATTTGGTGTTGGGGAACTCTGGGGAAGAGAGTGGATAGTTCAGATGCAAAGAATCATCAGGTTACTGGTTGTCACTTCAGTGGAAAAAAGGAAGGCCAGGAGGATGAGAAGCAGTGCATGCAGCAATGTTTTTGTCAGGTAGAAAGATCACTAGCTGGTCACCAGGTGACCTCTGCCTACTCCTCTAAAGTTATTGTGAGAATTAAGTGAGAAATGCCATGTGAAAGTGTTCTGAAACTTTAACAAGGCTGGAAAACTTTGACACTTCAGACTTGTCGCAGGCTGGAGCTGAGCCAGTCCAGACCATGGGGAACTGAAGAGGTAACATTACAGTACTGCCTGAGACCAAGTTTTTAAGTGATTGTGCAGTGCAAGTCACTGTGGCCACTAAGTAAATATGAAAGGACATGGGTCACCTTAAGGAGTGAGAAACCCTGAGTTCAGGTATAGTGTCAGTGGAGTTTAGGTTCATCACACATTAGAAGATTGCCCACCTATCCAAACTGTCACGGGCATAAGGTCAGAATTTATAGCAGGTATATCCAACCTTTTGATAGTCTAACATGGTATTGTCTACAAAGTTCATAGTCAAGAACTATGTTAAGAATGATACAAAATCTCATTGTTTTATGTCTATGATTTTTTTCCCCTTTGGGTCACATACATACCTGAACATTGCACTTGCCTACAGTACTATGAGATAGAGAAGCACAGCTCACATCCTGTTGAGGTTTCTCTCTTGGTAGCTGCTGCTGAATCTTTCTACCTGACAAAACATTGCTGCAGACACTATAAATGCGCTGCTTCGTATCCTCCTGGTCCTCCTTTCGCCATTGAAGTGACAGTCAGTGACCTGATGATTCTTTGCATCTAAACTCCCCATAAGCCAATTGGATCTCTGGGCATGCTCTCTCTTCCTGAACATTTTGCTTCTTGTTACTAATAATCTGAAAACATGTCTGAGACCAAAACGACTCTCCTACAAATGAAGCAAGGCCATCTATTGTGAGTAGCTTCTGCCACCAGTGGAACATGTGATATTCAGGTCATGAAGGACTAACATCCCTTCTGTCTGTTGCAATATCACACAGCAAAGATGTAAGTTGTCAGATGGAGTCAGCAAAAGGATTTACTATTTTGGGCTAGTAAGCAAACTAAAACCAAAGCTATAGCCCTAACTAGGTTATCTGTAAGCCATTTTATATCAATAAAGACATGTCTTGCTCAAGCTGCATGTCTATCTTGGAATAGGAGAGGACTCTGCTCTAGAGAGGCATGCAGGGCTCAAGACTAGTAAAGAAGCTACTGTCTCTATCATTGCCAGAGGAAAAAGAAAACTCTAGAAGGTCTCTTACTGCTAATTTGATTTTATGTATGCAGTAGATTCCTTACTTCCAGCCTAACTTATTAACCATAAGTGCTCATGTGGCCCTACACAACTATAGTGATTGCCAGAACATGAATAAAATTATATAGCACTAAAGACTCTACCATAGTCAAACCAGGCATGGAGAACTCATATCTGTAATCCTAGCACTTGGGAGGCTGAAACAGTGGAACTGTCACAAATTTGAGGTTAGCATGAGTTACAGGGTAAAACTATGTCTAAAAACAGGATTATTGCAATCATGCAGAAGGAAAGTACTCTTAGGCTGTCACCTCGGAACACTGCTAGGCACCACTTGCATTGCCAAAATGACGCTTAAATCGACCTTGTCACTCACTTAAATTCATGAATTTGAACTCAAACATCTTCATTGATTGAACTTGGGTCACATGAATGTACCCAAGCAATCAGGTCTTACTGTGCCATCCTATGGCAGCCCCACCCAGTGGAAGATGAGGATTTATATCCTGGGCAGTCAAAACAGGAAAAATGTCCACCATGTGATACATTTAATTTACAGAAGAAAAATACAGAAACATATAAGTAGTCCTGTTCCAAGTACTATTTCTATGTGTTCCAAGAGCAGTATGGAAGCTAATGGCACATGGTTAATCAACTCAGATCACAGCAAATGTGCACTGAGATCTGATTTGCTTCAAGCATTCTGAAGGTCTTACCATGAGGAAAATAGGCATAACTCTTGTATTCTAACAGAGAAGATAAACATTAAATAATTAAAGTACAGTAAGGCATGGAGAGAATAATACTAAGGAGTGTGCTAACAGAAAACTAGTAGGGAACTTTAATGGCAGTAGATCACATCATTTAGGGATGCATAGTATAGGAAGATGCCATGGTATGAAAAAACTGCCTAGTAACTGCCTTAGGCAAAGTTGAGCAGTAAAGTAACATCAAAGGCAGAAAAGATGAAAGATTTGAGACCGGGTCTAGAAGTAGAGGCTGAATAAGAGAGGGCTTCCAGACTATTATGATTATAAACTTTGCCCTATAGGATTGGGAGCACTGACACTGGAAATGGATTACCTGTGTGAAGACGGATGCTAAAAAGAAATCCACACTAGCTCAGAATTCATCTGGCGCCCAATGTGGAGTGTCAATTTGTTGTAAGGAGGATGCTTGTTCGTTTCCTGGCCGCCCAGACTCCCAAAATAATCACACAGAAACTATATTATTTAAATCACTGCTTAGTCCATTAGCTCTAGCTTCTTATTTGCTAACTCTTGCATCTTAATTTAACCCATCTCCATTAATCTGTGCATCACTACAAGGTCATGGCCTACCAGCAAAGTTTCAGTGCATCTGTCTCCAGCAGTGGCTCCAAGGCTTCTCCTGACTCTGCCCATCTTTCTCCCAACATTCAGTTTAATTTTTCTTATCTACCTCTGTTCAACCCTATCAGACCAAGTCAGTTTATTAACCAATGATATTCACAACATATAGAGGAGAATCCCACACCATCTGTGGGTGCATGTGTACCTGTGTGCATATGACAGTGGAAGTCAGAGATCACAGGAAAATATCATTCTCAATCACTCTACATTTAAACTTTTCTTTTTTAAATTTATTTATTTATTTATTAAAAATTTCCACTTCCTCCCCACCTCCCTTTTCTCTCGCCCTCCCCACCTCTCACCCCTCTAGTCTTAAGAACAGTCAGGTTTCCTGCCCCATGGGAAATCCAAGGTCCTCCCCCCTCCATCCAGGTCTATAAAGGTGAGCATTCAAACAAACCAGGCTCGCACAAAGTCAGTCCATGCAGTAGAATCAAAACCCAGTGCCATTGTCCTTGGCTTCTCAGTCAGCCTTCATTGTCAACCACATTCAGAGTGTCCAGTTTGATCACATGTTCCATCACTCCCAGTCCAGCCGGCCTTGGTGAGCTCCCATTAGATCAGTCCCATTGTCTCAGTGGGTGGGCGCACCCCTCGTGATCCTGACTTCCTTGCTCATGTTCTCCCTATCTTCTGCTCCTCATTTGGACCTTGGGAGCTCAGTCCAGTGTTCCAATGTGGGTCTCTGTCTCTATCTCCATCCATTGCCAGATGAAGGTTCTATGGTGATATGCAAGATATTCATCAGTGTGGCTATGGGACAAGGCCAGTTCAGGCACCCTCTCCTCTGCTGCCCAAGGAACAATCTGGGGACCTCTCCTTGGACCTGGGAACCCCTCTAGAGACAAGTCTCTTGCCAACCCTAAAATGGCTCCCTTAATTAAGATATTTACTTCCCTGCTCCCATATCCACCCTTCCTCCATCCCACCCATCCCATTCCCCCAAGTTCTCCTGAATCCTCCCCTTCTCCCTTCTCTTGAGACAGAGTATCTCACTGAGCTCAGAGCTCACTGATTCAGCTAGCCTGGTTAGCCAATAAGTCACAGGGGTCCTCCTGCCTCCCAGTACTGGAATTACAGGTGTAGTCTACCATGCTTGGCATTTTATATGAATGCTAGGGATCCAAAGGCAGTTTCATGTTTGCACAACAAACAAGTTACCCACTGAGCAATCTCTTCAGCTCTGATGGGAATCCTCCCAGACAAAGAGAAATGTGAAGAGGTACAAGTAGATTTTCGTATCTCTCAAAAGGGGCTAATATTTCTAAAGGACAGCCATATAGGATGAAAAGCAAACTCAGATGGGTATTGCTCAGGGCCACTGAGGCCAAGAAATAGTCACTCTAGCTAGAGAAAGGGTTACATGTTTTAGTTTCAGCAAGGGAGCTCAGGCCTTTGGAGCAGGGGGTAGAGTTAGACCAGTACTCTTGATTGGAGGTCTGTCTCTCTCCCTCTCTTCTGCCACTGTCATTTTCTTTTGTGGAGAATCAATGCATACTTAGCAAACACTTTATTACAAACTTATCCCTCCCAGACCGATATTCATGACTTAAAGGACCAGGTACAGCAGAATTTATAAAACAGGAGTGAATTGTCTGATGATTCTGCTCAGGTCTTGGAGGAAAGAGCAAAGGTTTTGGGCATGTAGCCAGTCTGAACCAGGGTAATGTTCATAGGGTGGGACTTGAGCTGGACTCTATACAACACTCAGTAGGAGGTTAACTGAGATTTTAACCACATTTGCTACAAGAATATTGCTTTTTAAATGTAGTGTTGTAGTGCTTCCACAAGAAGATGGAAGAAGGAATGTGGAGGCAAGGAGTCAGGCATTACTTCATTAGAGGCCATTGATATGTAAGCATTCAGAAAATACAGGCTCTTGCTACAAGTGTTCATGCATTATGAATCTGCAAAGTAAATAATTTTCCCCCATCTTCTTGTCTTATAAGTTTTCTGGAAAGAAGAATTAAGTATACAGTACTTAGAAAAACACACCTATTAACTGTTCTCTCCCTACTGATTTCCAAGCCACTCTTCTCTCTCATGTCTGTCTTGCTTGTGATGCCACACACATGGCCTTTCTCATTTATGTGCCTTTAATAAATGCAGGCCTTTTATCTAGAATTAGAATTTTCCATAGGGCTAGAGAATTGCTCAGTGGGTGGAGTGCTTGTTTCACAAGAAGATTGGAGTTAAGATCCCCAGTACCCACTTGAAAAAACAGGCATGTGAGCTGGAACCTCTAATTTCACTGTGCAGTTACAGATAGGAGGATCACTAGGGCTTTCTGGCCAGCCAGTCTAGTTGAAACAGTGACCTCCAGGTTCAATAAGATATCCTGTTTTAGTGAAAATACAGTGGGAGTGATCAAGGGAGACATTGGACATTGACCTCTGGTTTCTACATTTTCACAGGTTTACCAGCACACACACACACACACACACACACACACACACACACACACACACACACACAAATAGAATTAGGATTTTTATATTTGACAGGCAAAAAAATATAGAATTTCTAATTATATTTTAACCTCAGGTAAATAAGTAAATTTGTGTATGTAGTTATGTTTCATATAATACCTGGAGTATGTCTACACAAATATTTTCACTGTTTGCATGAAATTTGAACTTGTTTATGCCATCTTTAGAACCTAACCACTTGTTATGGTTTGCATGTATTCACCAAATAGCATATACTGCAAACATGATCCCCAAATTCATCTGTTGATGCAGATGAAGCCTTTGAGAGGTGATTGGAGTTAGGTAATCTCTTTAGGGTGAGACCCTTATAATGGGACTGGTGGCTTTATAAGAAGAGAAAGGAACCCGACCTAACACGTTTGTTGTCTCATCATTTGATACCCTGATCATGTTAGAATGCAGCAATAGAGTATGACCCTCACTAGATGCTGAACTGATATTGGAGCTCGGCTCTGGAGCCAACTGGCCTCTAGATTGAGTCAACTCCTTACCTATTCTTTGAATTCTATAAACTTTCTGGTCCTGGATATTTCATATAGCAATATAAAATAGCCCAAGACATTCTCCTTACCAGAGTACTTAGTTTTCCAGAAAGCCTCCTAGGAAGCCCTAGTTTGTCCTAGATGAACTCTTCTTATTACCCCTGTCTTCATGTATGATATGGATCTGTGGAGTTACCTTTGGAGGCACTATTAAGCAACATTAGTCTCTAAGTTTCTCCACAGCCTCATGAACATGACCTTTGTATTTCCATCACGAAGGCTGCTCAGTAAAAACTGGCTGATCTAAATTAATGTCTGTAGGAGTATACTGTCGTTCCCACCTCTGCCTATACCTAAGTTACATTTCCATGGACACAAATACCCGTGAAACAAAAATATTTGAGAAAACATTGTGTCAGAACCTAGTACATACAGACTTTTTCTTGTAATTATTCCTCAAATAATGTCAATTTAACAGTTATTTGCATAGTTTTGCCCTATAGTGGGTATTATAAACAATCTAGAGAAGATGTGAAGTATAGTGTGGAGTGTGTCTTAGTATGATATTTTAAGTAGGAACTAGAGTGTGGGGATTTTGATGTCCCAGGGGATCTTCAAAGTAATTTCCCATGATCACTGAAGGACAATTTTATATGTAGCTAAATAAGTGCCACAACTGCCAGCTGCAAAGAAGCAAATTAGTCAGTCCTCTTTCTTTTCCTCGGGTGATAAGAAAAAGACTTTCTAAGAACTGAGTCTCCATGATATGCTGGCACTGTTTAAGTGTACAGACCTGTTGTAAAGAGCTTTAAGAAATCAGATTGCCCTCTCCACAGAGCACCGAAGTTCAAATGGGGAAGTTTGACCTTTCAAAGATAGGCTTGTTATGTGACTTTAGGAGAAAAATACATTACACATTGCTCAATCCTGTGGCGCTGTTGAAACAATGATAACATGTGAAATATTCAGTGCTTTTGAGAAGAATCACTATTGCTACCCATAAAAACATTGTAGCAAGGCCTGAACCCACTTTCTTCACGCTCATCTTAGTGAACAAATATCCAGCCAAGAATCAAGAGTGTCCTTTATTTCTTCAAAGCTGGTTCTTTACAAGGAAATTCAGATCCAGAGAGCTTGAGTTTCCCAAGGTCTTTGAGCTGATGAGTAACCAGGGACTAAAGGTCTCTTACTGCTCCTCAGCCCAGAGTCCTTGCAGCTGTTTACAGAAAGCTCTCAGGAAAAACGCCAGAGTCATTGGAAAATCTGCTCAAGTGTTTATCAGGGAGTTCTTAGTATCTAAAATAGAAATCTTCCCTTTCTTTCATCTTAACTAAGGTTCTCATTCTGTAAACGTGTTCCTCCGATGAAAAGGATTAAAATAACCCTCAGTCTCAACAACCCACACCTTATGTAAAAAATGTTACTAAGTTGGAGTCTGAATCATTTGCAGATGAAAAGTAAAATAAAAAATTTCATGCAGTTTCTTTTCCTGAATAAGTGCATCCTTTAAATTATTTTACCCCAAATAATTAAATAAACAAAGAGTTCATTTGGTTTTTAGTTTCTCTATCAGGGAGATAAGAATAAATATGTCATTTTGACATGGACCTGCCCAGTTTGGGAACAAAGGAAGGTCTACTTTACCTATTCACTTTTAGTTAGCTCCATAGGCCTGATGACTACATGTCTTTAACATAATAAGGTGAACAAAACAGCTCTTTGTTACATAGTCATAATCATGCTATTCGTCTCAAATTACGGCAGCTTTATTACTGTCAATAGCAATAGTTCAATGAGGAGATCTCAAGACCTATGTCCTGGAGCCAGGCATTGGTGTTCTTTGAGTTCTAACCCTCAAAAGGCACCCTTCCCTATCAGTTGGATTTAACTGCATTCTCTTTGCTGTACTTATATTCTTCCCTGATTATATTTTTCTAAGACCTCAAAAACCACAAGCATACAGGCCATAACTTTTACCCGGGTTAGAGTGTATCATATATCAAGGGTTTTAGGTCTAGAGTTCTTTCCTGACCAATTCTCACAATGCTTTCTAATATCCATTTTACTTAATCTTCTTCTCAGCTATTTAGCACATGTTATCCTTATTTATAATCTGCAAAGTCTTTGATTACCCTATAATAACACAGGCTTATCATCTTATGAATTTATTTCACCATATTAAAGGTGTACAATGCCTTTTTTGTTTTGTTTTTAGAGACAAGGTCTCACTCTGTAATTCGGACTGGACTAGAATTCACTATGTAGAACAGGCTGGCCTTGAATTCCTAGAGTTTCACTTCAATGACCATATTTTAATTTAGAAAGGAAATGGAAAAACATTTTGACATTATTTATACTTTGCAAAATTGTGATCTGATATTAAAATTTTGATTATAATCTTATGTGAACATTTTCTAATGAGCCAAGTGCAATATGTATGCATAAAAATGTCATAATTAGACATATTTTATATGGTAACTAATATTTTCACTAAAAAGTAAACTAAACTTCAGATCATAAGAAAGAGCAAAGAACATTTTTATTGATTTGACTGTTTTGTCCACTGAGATATAATGAAAAGCTTTGCAAAACACCTTGCTCATGAGTCATTCACACTATCAGGAAAGGAAACAAAGCTTGTATTTTTGTTGTTGTTATTGTTGCTCTTGTAATTGTTGAACTAATTCTGTCTTCCAGTGGCTATGACATATTTAGCCACATCTCAGACCATGCCTGTTTTGTCTACATTAGATTTTGGTTGAATATTTTCATCAAGCACTTTCTTCTCTGATTCAGAAATCATATTTCTTCCATTTAAGAAAGTGAGAACATTTTCCCAAATCCAAACTAGGTTAATTCAGTTTTATATTTCCTTCATGGAGTGTTCCACAGAAATTCCTTGCTCAATTGACTTGTAGTTTGCTTAATTTGATGTGGAATTCTTCCAGTGTCTTTGGACTTGATTGGAACATATCCAGAGTTTTAGTACACAAATGATCCATTTGCCTAATAATTTAATAACTATCTTGTATTGCAAGCCAATGAAAGTATTAGGTCTTTTACAGGCATCATTTCCTTTAAGTTATATAAGATTACACTGCGTTGTTTAATGTTCTTATCTCATTTGCCCCTGCATAAATATGGATTTAAAATTACATGTATTTCATGTTCCATGGTGACTAAAATAAACAGGAAGAATAATAGCAAAGAGGAAGTAGGGGAGTTAGAGAATTAGAAACAAAAAGCTATCAGGAGTCATAGAAGATTTAGTGGGCTTTTTAGTATATAAGCCTGACCTACCCATCGCCTTATACATTCTGAGTGGTGCATAAGGCTGCTATTGCTGAGATTGAAATCATGAATGTTAGCTTCAAACAGCAACATGTTTCCATCACTGTAAAAAGATTAAATTGCTCCTGAATCATTCCAGCTCACATTTTTTCTCATTTTTATAAAAAATATAGTGACAATGATTTCTGTTTCTTTAATCATCCCAAAAAAGTCTTGGTTCTCCTGAAGACTGTTGATTGTACTTCTTTATTTGCTTGAGTTTGGGGAGTAAAAGGTGACTTCTACGCACACTTGCCTCTGTATGATTCAGACATAAATAGATCTGTAATTCTTCTGGCTTATTTAACCAATCTGTTATTTTGAGATATGACCTCTCATTTGGCAAGAGTTGTGCTTGTCAGTATCCAGGTGCTAAGTATCTGGGGCTTCTGTATAACAAATAGTCTATGATAGAGCTTTCCAACTATCCCGATGGAAAAAAAAACAGAATCTTTTAAAACAAAATAAAATGCAATAAGATAAAACAAAACATCATATTCAAGGTGTAAAAGACAGACAAACAGAAGGAAAAGAGCCCAAGCACACAAGACTCAGAGACCCACTTGTTCACATTCTCAGGAATTACAAAGAAATACTAAATTGGAATCCATAACATAAGGGCAGAGGACTTGGTGCAGACCCATCCAGGTTCTGTGCATGCTGCTTCGGCCTCTGTGAATTCATATGAGCTTTGCTTATTTCACTCATGTTCTCCTGGTGTCCACCATTCGTTCTGGCTCTTACACTCTTTCTGCCTCCTCTCCTGTGGGGATTACCTGAGACCTGGGAGGAGGGATTTGATGGAGACAGTTCCTTTAGATTTGTCTCTCCCTCTCTTCCTCCTTTATTTCCTCCCTCCCTCCCTCCCTCTCTCCCTCCCTCTCCCTTCTGCATGTCTAGCTGTGGATCTCTGTATTTGTGCCCATCTGTTGCAGGAGGAAGCTTCTCTGATGGTACAGCAGATTATCATTAGGAGTCATTTTAAAACTCTCTTTTTGAAGATGAGTAGGTTTTGGTTTTGCCCTATATCTCTGGGCTATCTAGTCTCTGGTTCTTGGTCACCAAAGCAGTACTGGGTATGAATCGCATCTTGTGGAGTGGGCCTTAAGTCAGATCAGACCTTGGTTGGTTACTCCACAAGAAAAAGGCAGGTTCTTTTAATTCTCAGTGAAACACACAACTTGTTTATTTGAATTTTCAAGATAATTGCAACAACAACAACAAAAATCTTAGACAAATTTCATCATATTATCTCCAACTTGTTTCAGTAACAACCACAGAATATCTAATTCTGATCACCATCACAACAAATATTTTCTAAGTTGTCCAGATATCTGTGTCTGAACAAAGCAATAGAGGGTGCTTGGATGTGAACATAGAACACATGAAGGGTTTCATAGATTCCGGTTCTGATATTGTTTTGGCAAAAAGATCAAGTTCTGAACTACATGATCCTGAAAACCTTCCTAAAGGAGAACAATACTTCTTTTATTTTGTCTGAATCTCTCAAAACAAAAGGCATCTGGAAGCATCAGCTTCAAATTCAAAGGTTTATTTAAAGTATAGCTGGGAAGTGTAGGAAAGTTCAAATACAATTTTTATTTAAATATATTTTAACTGTAATGTGAATGTACATATAATTTCAAGTTTATTTTATTTTTTTATTTGTTAAAAATTTCCACCTCCTCTCCTCTTCCCATTTCCCTCCCACTCCTCCCACTTCCCTTCCCCCTCCTTCTCCAATCCTAAAAGCAGTCAGGGTTCCCTGCCCTGTAGGAAGTCCAAGGCTCTGCCCCCTCTATCCAGGTCTAGGAAGGTGAACATCCAAACAGACTAGGCTCCCACAAAGCCAGTCCTTGCAGTAGAATCAAAACTCAGTGCAATTATCCCTGGCTTTCCAGTCAGCCCTTATTGTCAGCCACATTCAGAGAGTCTGGTTTTATCACATGCTCGTTCAGTCCCAGTCCAGCTGGCCTTGGTGAGAAAGCATAATTAACCTTTGGAAGTTGAGTGTGTACTGCTCTTTCAGAGAACCTACATTCAGTACCAGTTTGGGTGGTTTACTCATATCCCCCATAACTCTCTGTAACACATCTTATACCTCTGATCATGGAAGGAACCTGTAGTTATGTGTGTATACCCATATACATACACATCATATAAAGTAATACATCTTAAAATAACATTTTTATTTTAAAGTAATTATTTCTTTACAAGAAGTTTCTTTTTCTTTATTGCACAAGGAATTCTTGTGTTTTGCCTGGTGGTTATGTTTTGCACAAATAGAATACACTATCAAGTTGGGGTTGTGTTTTGCCTGGTGGTTATGTTATGTACAAATAGAGAACAATATCAACTTGGGGATATGTCTGAATAGTAAAGCATTTCCTTATGCATAAGACCCTGGGTTTTAAATGCAATATCACACAATTGCTCAATTGACTTGTAGTTTGCTTAATTTGATGTGGAATTCTTCCAGTGACTATTCCATGTCACTTCCAGTCCTATTCCATGACTAGGCAATCATGTCATCCTCAAAAGCATCTTCAATTGGTCATTTATTAATTTTGTTTCTGTTTTCCTTGTATCTTTCCTTGGGACATAACAACCTCCAGGTAAATAAAAATTGAAGTAGCAATAATACTCATTCTCTCTCTCTCTCTCTCTCTCTCTCTCTCTCTCTGTATGTGTGTTTGTGTGTGTGTATGTGTGTGTGTGTTTACTTCAGTCCCTCTTTCAACTTTTCATGTCTGTAGAAACATTGCCTATATGAAATATACTTTAGAAATAGATAATTTTCTGGTTTCTCAAGTTTGTGGATGGAGACAATTTTGTTCCATAATGGTCCATACCCAAACTATCACCCATACCTGATTTGGAGGGTTTTACAATTTTGACTTCCAGAACCATGTGTTGTAGGAAGCGGCTTGTTCATTTCCCGCCTGCCCAGACTCCCAAAACAATCACACAGAAACTGTATTAATTAAATCACTGCTTGCCCAATCACTATAGCATATTCCTAGCAAGCTCTTACACATTAAATTAACCTATTTCTATTGTTATATATTTTACTACAAGACTCATGGCCTACTGACAAAGTTCAAGCTGGCCGCTCAAGTCTTTCTCCTCTGGCAGCTACATAGCATCTCCTGACTCCACCTTCTTTCTTCCAGCATTCAGTTTAGTTTTCCCTGCCTACCTCTATTCTGCTCTGGACGGGCCCAAGACAGTCTTTTATTAACCATTGGTATTCACAGCATACAGAGGGGAATCCCACATCACCTCCCTTTTCTGTTTAAATGGAGAAAGGTTTTAACTTTAACCTAGTAAAATTACATATAACAAAACAATAAGAGTTACAGTTACAATATTTGTATCTACTTTATCTTTATCATAACTAAGGAAACCCATATTTCTTAATTTTACATTACATTTTTAAACGAGCTGCACAAATACAATACCTTAATCAAGAGCAGAAATATACATATAACAAAAGTAACCTAAAGTTTGTATCAATAAACCAAGATCCATACCAATGCAAATCTCTATAGTGTATTCCCCTTTAAATGTAAAAAAAAAATATAAACAATCATTTAGGGAATTTGGGTGTAGTTTTCTCCAAACTGCTTCCTGTTTTTTGTTGGGCAAAGTAATTTTGGGGGGTGTCTATAACAACATTTTGGGGGGTTCTTGATCCATCAAACCACATTAATCTGGAAGGAATCCACAGGTTCTCATCTTCCCTGGAAACAAAAGAACTTCTTTTCCAAAGCAGCATATCCTTAGACTCATATTTTGAAATCAAGATCCCTTTAAGATATATGTTGATTTAGATTAGTAGCCTGTACAATAAAATGTCTCTCTGTACTTAGCTCCTTCACAGTCAAAAATTCAAAGAAAACACAATAATATACATAATCCAGACTCTCTGTGCATATTCCATCTTTATGAGGCTTATTTTTCTTACTCTATTACTTTTTCTACAAGTTTAATATTTATTTTACTATCATTACTCCTTTAATCTATGATTGTCTGTACTCTTTTATATTACAATTACTGTCTCTTTACTCTTTTTCTTCTCTCTCCCACGGGTACGTACACTAATTCAACACTGTGACACTCTTTTAGAGTTCTTTTATGTCTGAATCTGTCCTATTGTGTGTTTATAATCCTTTTCTGTTCTAGAGAGCTTTTAAAATGGTAAGCAGCTTGGTCGCATCAGCCCTGGGTGCTGGCTTCACCTCTCTCTGCTTTTCAAAGTAGCAGAGGTACCATTACCACCAGCTCTGGTACCACCAGGTAGGAGCCACGCTCACCACTTTAACTCTGAGAAGGAGCATGCAGCACATAAACCCTTTTTATCTGAGTAATAGCTAAATCTGCCATGCAGTGCACTGTGTGGCCTGGAAATATCTCTATGTATGATGACAGGAATATGCCATGCTCTCCTGCTTGTGCATGCCTAGTAAATCTGATTCTGCTGCCTGCCCAGGTGGAGAGCGCTGAGCCATAGGGCTGGTTCCAGCTACTTTCCTCCCAATCCCGAGGAGGTACACAAGCACTTGGGTTCACAAACACCATTCAAATGCTCAGCCTCGTGAAAGAGCCAAATTGGTTTGTGCTGCTGTTTTGAAACTTTGCAGTTTTCATTTTTCTTTTGCTACTATTGCTAAATCAGAAAGACCTTTCTTAAAGGAGCTGCAGCAATTCATCAGCAAGCAGAGTCCATCTGAAAAAAATAATGTGGCTAAACTTTTTTTTTAGTGTCTAGGATTCCTTTTCAAGTTCTCTCAGATTTCATGTGGATTTAGCTAGCACACATTGGGCACCAATTTGTTGCAGGAGGCTGCTTGTTCATCTCCCGGCAGCCCAGACTCCCAAAATAACCACACAGAAACTGTATTGATTACATCACTGCTTAACCAATCACTGTAGCATATTCTTAGCAAGCTCTTACATATTAATTTTACCCATTTCTATTATTTTATATTTTACCACAAGGTTCATGTGAGCTGGACATGCAGGACCCACATAGAGATGACTGCTGAACTTGCCTAAAGGTTAGACAGTCCTTCAGGGTTCCTGCTTCATGAAAGATTCTGCTAGACATTCTGCAGACACAGAAGAAAGTGACTGACAAACTGCCAATATAGGTGGAACTGTATTTAAAATTTCCTGCTTCATGGAAAAGTCTGCCAGATACTATGGGCCATTAGGCTAAAGATGGGTGCCTGCAACATTACAGAAGAACTTTGGGTGATTGTCCAGGTAGCAAAATGTCTCTGTCAAGTCTAGAGTTTTTGGAAGTTGCTTACTATGCATTTCCTGTTTACTGAGGTAATATTATGTCCTTATGGGATCTTTGATGGAGTTGAAGAATATATAGTTACAATTTTCCTTAGTTATGATAAAAGATAAAGTATATATAAATATTGGAACTGTAGTTCTTGCTTGATACCTGTTTTGTTATATGTAATTTTACTATTTTAAATTTAAAACCTTCCTTTTTATTTAAACAGAAAGGGGAAATGGTATGGGAAGTTTTTCTGTATGTGTTGCTTTTATTGGTTAATGAATAAAGAAGTTTGCTTGGCCTGTGAGAGGACAGAGTATAGCTAGATGTGGAAAACCAAACCAAATACTGGGAGAAAGAAGGCAGAGTCACGAGATACCATTAGCCACTAGAGGGAAAAGACATGAGGTGCCAGCTAGAACCTTGCTGGTAGGCCACAAGTCTCATAGTAAAATATTAAATAATGGAAATGGAAATTAAATAATGGAAATTCTAGTGTAAGAGCTAGCTAGCAATATACTTAAGCTATTGGTCAAGCAGCATTTTAATTAATATAGTTTCTGAGTGATTACCTTGGGAATCTGGGCAGTCGGGAAACAAACAAATGGCCTCCTACAACAAAAGACGAAGGGTTTAATAAAAAACAACTCTTTTGACACTTTGATCTTGGACTCCTAGCTTAAAGGACTGTGAGAAAATAATTTTCTGTTGTTTAAACCATGTAGTTTGAGGTGTTTTGTTATGGCAGCTCTTGCAAACTACTGTGCAAGAAATTTAGTTCATTTTATGTATAGAACTGGCCACTTATCTTCACTGACCCTTTTTATGGATTAAAATAGTCCTGCCCAATTTGTGTCCTTCTCTTGTGAACATTATTACTGTAGTTGTAGTAGTAGTAATAGTAGTAGTAATAGTAGTAGTAGTAGTAGTAGTAGTAGTAGTAGTAGTAGTAGTAGTAGTGAAGGATTAGGAAGAAAGAAGTTGGAAATATGAGTCAATATAGGAATAATTCTTTCCCAGGGGATGGGATACGCTAGTTTTTTGGCAAATGGAGAGGAAACATAAAAGAAGGTTATCACTATTGTGACTGAGATGTTCTTGGGCTTACAGAAGCTTCCTTTTGCTCACAAAGATTTCAATGCTGGACTGCATGCTTCTCCTATGTGTAAGCATTCCCACCACCTTATTGTTATAACACCTGAATTGAATTATGTGATGCCTGTGCACTTTATGCTGACTTGGCAAATGGAAGAAAAAAGCTGTTACAATTCACTGAGCACTTATCTGCCAAAAATCCAAATCAAATTTTGTACATAATGAATCCCATCAACTTCAATATGGAGTGCTATTTTTTCTTTAATCTACAATGGTATGTCCCATCTAACACTAAAATGTGTCATCTTTGTGCACTCAGTTTCACCCTGCCATTGTGAAATTGGGCTGCCATCTGACAGCTCCATTTCACTTCAAGCAGTTTTCCACCTCAGGTTTAGCTCAAGAAAATTCATGTCTCAGAATCAAGTCAAGAAAGGTCTAGTTTTTCAGATGTTGATGTCCATTTTAACTTAATTCAGTTATTTACCTTTTTCCTACTAAGTCAATGATGGAAAAAAGAAAGATTATGTACTCAACTAGGTACTTGTATTTTGGCATGAAAAAAATTACGTTGGATGCTCTTTTATTGTCTGAGAATTTTATACATACATGCAATGTGCTTTAACAAAATCCACCTCCACTCCTCCTATAACTCTTCCTATTGCCCCCACCATCATTTTTCCATCCCAATTTCGTGTGTTCTTCTTAAAATCACTGAATTCATTTAGTGCTGCCAGCATGGATGTGGGTGTAGAGATGTCTACTGAGTCATAGGAAACCTACTGTAGACTCGTCCCATGAAAAAAAAAAATGGATTCTTTGTCATCAGCTATCAACTGCCAGTATATTCTCAACTATGGATAGATTGTGTGGTCCCTCCCACATTCATGCTAGAAATGTGACTACCTTGATCTTGTCCAGGTCTTGTGCATTCAGTTACAGCCTTTGTGAGTTCTTAGGTGCAATGACCGCAATGTCTGGAAAAGCTCGCTTTGTCTCATTCTTTCCAGGCTTCTGACTATAGCAACCTTTCCACCCCATCTTTTGTGATGGTCCTTGAGCCTTGCTGGAATGGGTGTGATATAGGCATCCCATGTAGGTGTGAGTACTCCGCAGTCTTCTACTCTTCTTTTTAAAAATAATTATCTTCATGCAAACACACCTAAGATTCTGAAAAAAAAACAATCTATAGATATTCATTTCTATTTACCAGTATTCTAGAAAGTAATACTGGAGACCAGCAGGAGTAAGGTGGATTTACGTGATGGTGTGGATGATTGCATGGGGTTTTTTAAGGTTCTATATTAGCATTCAGACTTTGTCGTCAAATCATTTCTTCCTAACTTGGGTGTAATTTATATCTCCTGATAATTCTTCAAAGACTGATTATATAATTATGAAGGGTTTTTTTCTCTTCAGATAGAAAAAACTCTTCTGGATAAGTCTCTTAAGGCCAAAATATTGTATTTCTGCCTTTTTCTTGGAGACCATTTAAATTAAAATCACAGCTGAGTAAACAGCATGTGAAATATCGTCTTGTGATTTCAAATACCCTGAGTTCATTAGAACAGCAAAACACTGGCTGATAATTTATCAGAAATTGAACAAGGTTGTACCTAGTAGATGAAGAAAAGCAAATTAAGTCTTTGGTTCGATTAAAGAGCAAAAGGTTGTGATGATCATATGAATTATATATTTTCATGGGAAAAGAGTCCATAGAAATCAAGGGATTAATACTTTTGCACTTTTAACTTTTGGAATTTTTATGAGACAGAAAGGAGCTGTCATTTCTATGAGGCCTGAGTGCCAGAAAATTCTGTGCTCTGAGATGGCTTTAGTTTCTTCACACACTGAAGATCATCACAAATCTTTGTATCCTCACATAAATTTAATTAAATTTAGTTATTTTGGTCTTTCTTTTTGATGTAATGAAGACTAAACTAAGGACCTTGCCCGTGCCACACAAGTACCCTACCACTGAATTACAGCCTGGGCCCAGCTTTCTGATATTAGATGAACATTTTCAAAACAAACACCATGATTGAAAATAAGCAGCCATGTGCAAACATAAAGAAGTGATCTTATCTCCACAGCTCCATCCTTTTCTCTACAACTTAGGTTCCTGGAATTGGGAGGCTGAAAAAAAAATTTTCTTTTCTTAAACCAGTAATTCTATTTGTTCAAACAGAAATAATGCATTATTATTTAGGAGTTAAAATTTTAAGAATTTATGTTTTTTTTCTTATCACAGGCTTAAAAACCCACCAAATATACCGAAGGTATCCATAGTCCAGCATTTGGCTAGCATTGTAAGGCCCTAGGTCTTATGCCCACCCCTGAAAAACAAATTCATTTATTTAATTATGGGTTGAGTGCATTCTGATGGGAGACAGAAAATTTAACGGTACTGTCAATATTTGTCACTATCAAGAAAAGCAGTCTTGCTGATTTTAATAAACATTTTATCAAGATTTAATGTCCAAGGATCTCTATTTGTAAATTTCCCGCTATCTCTTATAGATATAGCATCTGGTTATTTAATGTAGCCACAATTTTCTCAAATGAAGAAGATAGGGGTAGACTGATAGATGTTGACAGGCTGATAGCTGTAGAGCTGTATATATGACTCATGACAAATTGCTTTGTTCAGTTCATAAATGTGTGCAGAGATATATGAAAATAAATCAATTCTTTCTGACAAAGCATTGTCAAATGTTTTGAGACAAAACTATTGTGCTTGTTATTTTGCGATCTTCATCTGACTTCTAGAACTCCATGTACTTCCTTTTGCTGTGTGGCAGTCTCACAGTTCTTTAAAGAGCCTTCGTGAGACTGGATCAACTAATCTTTGCTATGTAACAAATGACTCCATATTTGAAGCTGATAAAGACAACTGTACATTAGATTATGATTTTGTGGCTCAGAGACTTTGAGAGGAATCAGCAAGAGATGCTCCTCTGCTAGTCTTGTGTAGAATGGCTAATGTATCTATGACAAGGATCAGCAAACTTGCTCTCTTGAGGGCCAGATAAGGAGCAGTCTAGGACTTGTGGGCTACACAGCCTCTGTCACAACTACTCAGCTTTGCCTAACAGTCAGAGATGGTACTAAACAAATGCTCTTGTTTGTCTCTTAATAAAATTTAATTTACAAAAAAAGGGAGATGTCCAGGGAACTACATCAATGCCTGGATTATAGTTCAAAGCAAACTTTCCTACACATGCACACACGGGCATGTGCAAGTACACATGCACGTACACACACACACATACACACACATACACAAACAAATTAACAATGAATATTTTAGATGTTTACATAAATTATTTATATTTTAATAATTTAACTATATATTTTATCATATTTTAATAATTTAAGTTATTATAATTACAGAGATTGACCTAGGACCTCAAGCATACTGATATTATACTTTCTCACTGTATCATACTGCAAACCACTGGCTATTTAACTTTGCTAGGTCGTTTATTCTGCCACACAGACCAAATGGGTATTCCACAGATAGTATCCTTATCAAAGTGATAATTGAAATTTGATTGATATATTCTCTTTTATTTCTGAGAAATCGCAAATTTTAAAACGTTTTGTATTTATCATCAATAAATCTCAGCGAGTCCTGGATCAGGGAAACATGTTGATTAAAGTGTGCTATTGAGATAATTGAGAAAATTAGGTTGCTCTGAGCATAAAGTGTAGAGTTTTAGCTTGATTGGGTAAAAATAGGGACTCATCCAAATAAAAGGACATTTTAATGCCATCTACTTTCAAATGATTCAGTAATTAATGTGTATGTACACATAATTATATCAAGACAAAGTTAATGGAGCAAAAATTAAAAATTGGGCAATCTATATGAGCAGCATTTGGACATTCTTTGTAGTTTTCTTGAAATTCTTTAGCACTCAGAAATTATTTTAAATTTTTAAGCTGTTAAAATATGGTTAAAATTACATTCTAATGTCTTTTTTAAAAATACACATATCTTTAACTCTAATTCTGTCTCTCAGATGATCTTTCTAGACAATTTTCCTGCTAAAATGAAATTTCAGAAATGGTACCATGACTCTTTCTTTGTTCATCATCCCCCTACATTGAGAACCTGGCCTGACAGATGGGTTTCCATTCCTAAGTCTTTGCCTTATAACCTGGTAGTAGTACATGCACACAAGTATATACCACCATAAACACCACACGTTATTTTCTAAGTATGACATCTGGAGTGAGGAACCCTTGCCAGTTCCCACATGCACACAGCCATCCACAGAAATGGACATGGACTTGAGTTTCATTCCTTTAAAAAAAAAAAAACAATTGTGACACAGCCTGCCGCTCATGGTATTGACAGAATAGGTGGATAGAAAGACATTTTTTACTGCCCATTGTTTCTTCTGTCAAGACTGTGTGACTGATGGAGCATCAGGATGTCACATTATAGAAAAATGAAGAATAAGACCTGTGCAGAATAAATCCTGGTGCAGAAAAGTCGCTATAATGTGATTTTTCTTCCCTGGTCCTTTTTTAGAGTCAGATAAAAAAGAATAGTGTTCCTTTTCATCAGTTCTTTCTCAAGTGAGTGAATTAGGTTTTCCTGCAGACAGCTGTCGTCTCACATGATGATAGTTCTACCACACACTCTGGCGACACAGCTGGACATTTTAAACCAGGTTCCCCCCCCAATCCAGACACAATGCAAATCCAAATGGTAAGAATATACATCCTTGCGTGCTGATCTATGATGTGGATTGCATTATCCCTCCATAGAAAAGTCATTTAGCAATATTGAAACCTAGTGAGGGCAGTCAAAATGCCAGAACTTTATCTGTGTTGAGATGCCGCTAGATTCATCTGGGAAAGTATTCTCTGGACCTGTCACAAACAGTTGAAAGATATCTGACTCCTTGAGGTCTTATCTGCCTCCTTGGTTCTAAGCACCAGCCATCTCAGACTCTGCATTAGAGTAGATCGTTTGCACCATCTAAAGGCAGCATACCAAATGACTTGCAAGCATGCATCTCACAATATTCTTTGCTCTGATTTATAGTAGGGTTCTTTGGAGAAACCGTGCTCTGAAAACTGGTCCTTACTAGAAATGCAGCAGGAGACTGACATGCCATGCTCCGTGCCTGTTCTACTGCTGGCAGAAGTGAATGGTATCTGTAATGTTTTCCTGGAGTGCTTGTATTTTTTTAAAAAGGTCAAGCAATGGGCTTTGTATATCAAAAGGCTGCACTGTTTTTCAGCTTGGGAAATTCACTTAACCAGTTGGTCTAGTCAGAAACTGACGGGGCCTCCCGGGTCCTGGGAAGACCAGCTAGCCCTGTTGCACTGCTGAGGCGCTCTTCCGAGAGAGCTGAGTGGGTGCTAGCCTGGGCAGCCTGCCTGCCTGTCCGGGAAGGGAGCACAGCCCTTCCCCCCTCAGTTCTGCGGCAGGGTCTTCGGTGTTCCAAGGGACCCCTCCCCTCCCCCCACTGCTGCAGGCCCTTTGTCTCCTGGGTCCTGGGAAGACCAGCTAGCCCTGTTGCACTGCTGAGGCGCTCTTCCCAGAGAGCTGAGTGGGTGCTAGCCTGGGCAACCTGCCTGCCTGTCCCGGAAGGGAGCACAGCCCTTCCCCCCTCAGCAGGAGTTCTATCCAGAAAGTGCTGAGGAGTTTCATCCAGAGTGGGGGAGATGGGCAGGCGCCAATGCAAGAATTCCTCCAACAACCTGAAAGGCAACATGACATCGCCAGAATCCAGGGAGCTCGAAACTAGAAGAATTGAACACCCTACTCCAGAAGAAATAGAAGAAATCGACTCTAAGTGCTTCTTTATGAAAATAATAGAGGAACTTAAACAGGAGGTGAAAATCTGCCGTAAAGAAATGGAAGATAAGTATAACAAAAAAATTGAGGAAATGAGTAAAGAAATGGAAGAGAAATATACCAAAAAGTTTGAAGAAATGAGTAAATCCGTAAATGAAATTCTGGGAAACCAAGAAAAAACAATCAAACAGGTAATAGAAACAGTTCAAGATTTGAAAACTGAAATGGAGTCAATGAAGAAATCACAAACCGAGGGCCGGCTGGCTATGGAAAATCTGGGTAAACGAACAGAGACTTCAGAAACAAGCTTAACCAATAGAATACAAGAGATAGAAGAAAGAATCTCAGACTCTGAGGACACCATAGAGAAATTAAACACTCTGACCAAAGAAAACAGCAAATCCAACAAATTCTCATCACAAAACATTCAGGAACTGTGGGACACAATAAAAAAACCAAATCTAAGAATAATAGGAGTAGAAGAAGGAGAAGAATTGCATTTCAAAGGTCCAGAAAATATACTCAACAAAATTATAGAAGAAAACTTTCCCATCCTAAAGAACGATATTCCTATGAAGGTTCAAGAAGCATACAGAACACCGAATAGACTGGATCAGAAAAAAACATCCCCTCGCCATATAATAATCAAAACACAAAGCATTCAGACTAAAGAAAGGATATTGAGAGCTGCAAAGGAAAAAGGTCAAGTAACTTATAAAGGTAAACCTATCAAACTTACACCAGACTTCTCTATGGAAACCATGAAAGCCAGAAGGTCCTGGATAGAGGTACTGCAGAAACTAAGAGACAATGGATGCAAGCCCAGACTACTTTACCCAGCCAAGCTATTGTTCACTATCAACGGAGAAAACAAAATATTCCAGGATAAAAACAAATTTAAACAATATGTAGCTACTAATCCAGCCTTACAGAGAATACTAGAAGGAAAATCACAACCCAAGGAATCCAACATTCCCAACACTACCTACATTAACTCAGACATCTAGCGACCCTTCACAAGCACAACTCAAAGAAGGAAAACACATACACTCTATTACCCAAAAAAATGACCGGAGTCATCGATCACTGATCATTAATGTCACTTAATATCAATGGTCTCAACTCACCTATAAAGAGGCACAGACTTAGAGATTGGATACGAAAACAGGATCCAACATTCTGCTGTCTACAAGAAATACACCTCAACCACAAAGACAGACACCTACTCAGAGTAAAGGGTTGGGAAAAGGTTTTCCAAGCAAATGGACCTAAGAAACAAGCGGGTGTGGCCATTCTAATATCTAACAAAATCGACTTCAAACTAAAATCAATCAGAAGAGATGGAGATGGACATTTCATACTCATAACAGGAACAATTCATCAGGAAGAAGTCTCAATCTTGAATATCTATGTCCCTAATATAAAGGCACCCACATATGTAAAAGAAACTCTTCTAGAACTCAAGGCAGTCATCAAACCACACACACTAATAGTAGGAGACTTCAACACTCCTCTCTCACCAATGGACAGGTCAATCAGACAGAAACCTAACAGAGAAATAAGAGATTTATTGGAGGTGCTGAATCAAATGGACTTAACAGACATCTATAGAACACTCCACCCAAATAGGAAAGAGTATACCTTCTTCTCTGCAGCTCATGGAACCTTCTCGAAAATTGACCACATACTTGGTAACAAAGCAAACTTCCACAGATACAAAAAAATATTAGTAACCACCTGTGTCTTGTCAGATCACCATGGATAAAAATTAGAATTCAACAACAATGGTACCCCCAGGAAGCCAACAAACTCATGGAAGTTGAACAGTCAACTACTAAATCACCCCTGGGTCAAGGAAGAAATAAAGAAAGAAATTAAAGTCTTCCTTGAATATAATGAAAACAAAGACACAACGTATTCAAACTTATGGGACACAATGAAAGCAGTGCTAAGAGGAAAGTTCATAGCACTAAGTGCCCACCTAAAGAAAACAGAGAAAGCACACATTGGAGACTTAACAACACACTTGAAAGCTCTAGAAAAAAAAGAAGCTGATTTACCCAGGAGGAGTAGAAGACTGGAAATAATCAAACTGAGGGCTGAAATCAACAAAATAGAAACACAGAAAACAATTCAAAGAATCAATGAAGCAAAAAGCTGGTTCTTGGAGAAAATTAACAAGATTGACAAACCCCTATCCAAACTAATCAAACGGCAGAGAGACAACTTGCAAATTAACAGGATCAGAAATGAAAAGGGGGACATAACCACAGACACAGAGAAAATTCAGAGAATCATTAGGTCTTACTATGAAAGTTTATATACAACAAAGTTGGAAAATGTAAAAGAAATGGACATTTTTTTAGATAAGTACCATATACCAAAGTTGAACCAAGACCAGGTGAACAATCTAAATAGACCTGTTAGTCGTGAAGAACTAGAAGCTGTTATCAAAAATCTCCCTACCAAAAAAAGCCCAGGACCAGATGGTTTCAATGCAGAATTCTACCAGAACTTCCAGGAAGAGCTAATATCTATACTCCTTAATGTATTCCACAATATAGAAACAGAAGAGTCATTGCCAAACTCCTTTTATGAAGCTACAGTTACCCTGATACCAAAACCACACAAAGACACAACCAAGAAAGAGAATTACAGGCCAATCTCACTCATGAACATCAACACGAAAATTTTCAATAAAATACTGGCAAAGCGAATCCAAGAATACATTAGAAAAATCATCCATTATGATCAAGTAGGCTTCATCCCAGAGATGCAGGGATGGTTCAACATACGCAAATCTATCAATGTAATCCATCATATAAATAAACTGAAAGAAAAAAACCATATGATCATTTCATTGGATGCTGAAAAAGCGTTTGACAAAATTCAACACCCATTTATGATAAAGGTGTTGGAGAGACTGGGGATACAAGGATCATACCTAAATATAATAAAAGCAATATACAGCAACCCGACAGCTAACATCAAATTGAATGGAGAGAAACTCAAAGCCTTTCCACTAAAATCAGGAACACGACAAGGCTGTCCACTCTCTCCATACCTCTTCAATATAGTGCTTGAAGTTCTAGCAATAGCAATAAGACAACATAAGGGGATCAAGGGGATTCGAATTGGAAAGGATGAAGTTAAACTTTCATTATTTGCTGACGATATGATAGTGTACATAAGCGACCCCAAAAACTCTACCAAAGAACTCCTACAGCTGATAAACACCTTTAGTAACGTGGCAGGATACAAGATCAACTCCAAAAAATCAGTGGCACTCCTATACACAAAGGATAAAGAAACGGAGAGGGAAATCAGAGAAACATCACCTTTCACGATAGCCACAAACACCATAAAATATCTTGGGGTTACTCTAACCAAGGATGTGAAAGACCTATTTGACAAGAACTTTAAGCCTTTGAAAAGAGAAATTGAGGAGGATACCAGAAAATGGAAAGACCTCCCCTGCTCTTGGATTGGGAGAATCAACATAGTAAAAATGGCAATTCTACCAAAAGCAATCTACAGATTCAATGCAATCCCCATCAAAATCCCATCAAACTTCTTCACAGACCTTGAGAGAACAATAATCAAGTTTATATGGAAAAACAAAAAACCCAGGATAGCCAAAACAATCTTATACAATAAAGGAACTTCTGGAGGCATTACTATCCCTGACTTCAAACTCTATTACAGAGCTACAGTATTGAAAACAGCTTGGTATTGGCATAAGAACAGAGAAGTCGACCTATGGAATCGAATAGAAGACCCAGATACTAACCCTCAAACCTATGAACACCTAATTTTTGACAAGGGAGCTAAAGGTAAACAATGGAAGAAGGAAAGTGTCTTTAAGAAATGGTGCTGGCATAGCTGGATGCCAACCTGTAGAAGAATGAAAATAGATCCATATCTATCACCATGCACAAAACTCAAGTCCAAATGGATTAAAGACATCAACATAAATCTGTCCACTTTGAACCTGATAGAAGAGAAAGTGTGAAGTAGTCTACAAGATATAGGCACAGGAGGCCACTTCCTAAGTAGGACCCCAGTAGCACAGACAATAAGAGAAACAATGAATAAATGGGACCTGCTGAAACTGAGAAGCTTCTGTAAAGCAAAGGACACTGTCAGTAAGACAAAAAGGCTGCCTTCTGACTGGGAGAAGATCTTCACCAACCCCTCATCAGACAAAGGTCTGATCTCCAGAATATACAAAGAACTCAAGAAACTAGACACTAAAACTCTAATTAACCCAATTAAAAAATGGGGTACTGATCTGAAAAGAGAATTCACAACAGATGAACTTCGAATGGCCAGAAGACACTTAAGGTCATGCTCAACCTCCTTAGCGATCAGGGAAATGCAAATCAAAACCACTTTGAGATACCATCTTACACCTGTCAGAATAGCTAAAGTTAAAAACACCAATGATAGCCTATCCTGGAGAGGATGTGGAGTGAGGGGAACACTCATCCATTGTTGGTGGGAATGCAAACTTGTGCAGCCACTGTGGAAATCAGTGTGGCGGTTTCTCAGGAAACTGGGAGTCAACCTCCCTCAGGACCCAGCAATTCCTCTCTTGGGAATATACCCTAGAGATTCCCGAACATACTACAAAAGCGTTTGTTCAACTATGTTCATAGCAGCACTATTTGTAATAGCCAGAACCTGGAAACAGCCTAGGTGCCCCTCAATAGAAGAATGGTTAAAAAAGGTGTGGAACATATACACATTAGAGTTTTACTCAGCGGTAAAAAATAATGACATCTTGAATTTTGCATGCAAATGGATGGACATAGAAAACGCTTTACTGAGTGAGGTAAGTCAGACCCAAAAAGAGGAACACGGTATGTATTCACTCATAAGTGGATTCTAACCATAATTAAAGGTCTTTGAGCCTATTATTCGTGATCCTAGAGAAGCTAAATAAGAAGACGAACCTGATGAAGATTATTTAGCTATCCGCCAGGAGGTAGGAAATAGTCAAGAGTCCCAGGTAACCTTGGGTGCATGGGGGGTGGGTGGGAGGGTTGTTGGAAGGGGAGAGGGTTAGAGAGAAGGGAGTAGGGGAGGAATGGAGAAAGCTCGGTTGACCGGGATGGGGGGAAGGGAGGAAGGATGAATATGGGATCAGGGAAGAATATATTTCAACTAAGGGAGTCATTTTAGAGTTTACAGGAAACTTGATTATATATGGAATCCCAGGTCCAAGGAGAGATCCCCAGATTGTTCTCTGGACAGAAAAGAGGGTGCCTGAACCGGCCTTGGCCCATAACCATACTGATGAATATTTTGCTTATCACCATAGATCCTTCATCTGGCGTTGGATGGCGATACAGACGGAGACCCACATTGGAGCACCGGACTGAGCCCCCCAAGATCCAAATGAGGAGCAGAAGGAGGAAGAAAATGACGAAGGACTGCGAGGGATGCTATCACCCACTGATACAAGGGGTCGAATCTAATGAGAGTTTACCAAGGCCAGTTGGACTGCGACTGAACGAGCACGTGATCCAACCAGATTCTCTGAATGTGGCCGGATTCTCTGAATGTGGCTGGCCTGGAGTCTTTCTGAGAAGCCATTGACAATGACACTGGGACTAGTTTCCTCTGCATATACTGGATTTTTGGGATCCAGTCTGTTTGGATACTCACCTTCCTGGACCTGGAGGGAGGGGGGAGGAACTTGAACTTCCCACAGGGCAGGAAACCCTGACTGCCCTTAGGGACAAAGAGGGAGGAGGAGAGGGAGGGGGGAGTGGGAGGGTGTTGGGAAGAGGGGCGTAAATGGAAACTTTTTATAATTTAATAAAATTACTTTCAAAAGAAAAAAAAAAGAAACTGACGGGGCAGGCACCCAAAAGCCATCATTCCAGTACTGAGAGATTCAGGCCTCTCTTTCAACAGCTTTACTGTGTGCTAGGTTTGTGACCTGAACTTCTCGGAGCTTCTCATCTGGAGTACAAGGTCATTTACTGGAATGTCACTAAGGACTAAGATCTTCTCCAGTTCTGCCATCAGTGTGGTCTGGGAAGGTGATTCAAATGACCTCCTACCTCTTACCTCTATTTCATGTCATTGCAGAGAATGGCATAAAACACTCCAGGCCAGTCCCTAACTGAAATTCCTAAGCCTGATCAATTTTCACCCAAATCCTTTGGTGTCAAAGCCAAGGAAAAATTGACTTAAATTTTCCTTGAGAAATTTACAGAGACCTCAGTGGTTCTCTACGGTCCCTGAAGTTCCTAGAATTTGGACAGCTCCCAAGGACCATTTAGGAATAAAGTTTATCTTATGAAAGACTTCAATGGTAGGAGATTTTAGAACAAATTGATCTTGACCCAACCCCTCCTCTCAATGTAGTCATCTGTTGGAATGTACTCTGTCTGAGGGTCAAATCAGGGAACACACAGAACAAAAATGAATATACAGACACAGAGCTATGGGCTACTCTTTTCTGGTACTTAGCCTCTGGACAAATGATGCCATTTCTCTAGGCTTTGGGTTTCTTGTCTGTATATGTGGCTAGTAGCAGAATTATTGAAAGGATTAAATGTAATGCCATGTCTACTATATGTAGTTCCATACTTGATGCAGAGAAAAAATGCTGTGGATGAGATCATAGGCTTCTTACCATAAAGCCAGTCTCCTGCTTGAGGCTAAAAGTTCTTGTTTATGAGCACAGACCATCCAGATAGATTCTAATTCTTAGGCATAGCCAACACGATGGCCAGTTTGCACTGACACAGAGACCAGGATCTGACATTTGTCTTTCCAAAAGCCGTCCTTACTCACTGCTTCCTGTCGTGGGCCCTGCAGAATCCTGACTTCATTTTCAGCATCTAGAGGCTTTCACTGTCAGAGTATTTGTAGTTTGCTTTGATGCCCTACTACTAAGCAACACAGTTATGGATGAGCACTCAACCTAAAAGCTTGTATCTCTCTTTTTTGTTTCTTCCTCAAACACCCCTACATGCTTCCAGACATTCAGTAGACAAAAACAAAGGGATGGCTGACCCACCTACTGCTGAGTTACTTAGTCCACACCCCCATCCTTCCCTTGCTTGGGCCTTTTAAAAGGAAAAGGGAAAAAGACGAAGGTCGGAGAAATGCAACACTTTTTCCTTAAAAAAAGATACCCAAAGGGCTGAGGGTGAACAAGACCGTAGTTCCCATCTTCAGCACTAAAAGAAAAAATATTCTTTCTCAGAATGAATGACACATTCACTGCCAGAATTCTACCCTATGTAACACAATTTTAAAGTTACTATGTTCTGACATTGTTTCAAACCAACTACTTTCATAGTTTTGGTGGTTGAACCTCAGCCCTTATGCATAGCAGGCAAGTAGTTCAACACTAAGTTATATCCTAGGTCACTTTTTTTCTTTTTATTTTCAGACACAGTGTTACTAAGTTACCCAGGCAGGTCTTGTACTTCATTGTCCTGTCTCAGTCTCCCAAAAAGCTAAGATTTCAGGCCTGTGCCACTGGGCACCCCTTTAAAGTATTATTTAGATTACGAGATTATAATAATTTTTAAAAATCTTCTTTTGGGGTATAAATTAATTAACACCGTGCCCAATTATTGTACTGGGGATGCAAACAATGTTCACAGAGCTGGTAAAAAGCTGAAGAGCAGTTGGTGTTGCCTAGCAACTGCCACTTGCTGTCCCCCGGCCTCAGGAAGAGGGAATAACAGGCTGGCATAATGATGTTTCAGGATGGGAACCTGATTACTCCCATTTTTAATTGCATATACAACACATCTTTTATGCAGCGCTTTATTTATTTATCTTGGGGTGTTTGTTTTTTTGCAATGCTGGGGGGAACTTAGGTCACCACTCATGCCAGTTGTGTGCTTTCCCACTGAGCTATAGCCACCTGGCCCCATGCACAACACTGGGAATAAAAAAAAATTGGAGAAACTCAATAAGCAAAAATATAAGAGTTTTTAGTGGTGAAAATAAAACAGGAACAGAGTCTCTTTATTTAAAGTACTGTTAACTTGAGAACAAATATTAGTGGAGGAATGCATGTGTGTGTGCATATGTATGTGCTTGTGTGTATGCATATGTGTACTGTGAATGTGTGTGTGCATGTGTGTGTGCATGTATGTGTGCATGAGTGTATGTGTATGTATAGATTGTGTGTGCATGTGTGTGTGAATTCATGTGTGAGCGCGTGTGTGTGTGTGCGTGTGTGTACAAGAAGATGTTGTCGAAATCTGTCTGGTCTAATTGATAAGAAGTCTAAGTGATTTATTTGGAATTACATTTGTTTAGTGGAACTGCCAGATATAGTAGGGTTCTGACTTTCTGGAGACTTCTAAGCATGGACAATAATCTCTGAAATTCTAAGGAATTATTTTCTCTACAAGAGCTATTGCAAATTAAGTCTAATCCATAATTTGCTGGTCCATGACTTTTGCTGCTATTTATATTGTCTCCTGTTACTTGTCCTTTTGTCCCAATGACTTCAGTGTGCCCATTAAATCTCACAAATGTGGATAGTGACAGCTGCTATGCACTGACAGTAAAATACATATCAGACTTCAGGGAGTTGGTGTAAAAATATACAATGGCTCATTACTATGGTTCATGTTGATTACATATTGAAATAATAATATTGGAGATGTTGGTCTGAATAAACTATGTGCTAAAATGAATATTAATTTTTCTGCTTGGTTTTTTGTTGTGATTTGGTTTGGGGTATGGTTTTTGTTTGTTTTAATTTTTGAGACAGATCCTTTCTGACTAGCTCAAGATGGTCTGGAGCTCACTCTGTATCCTAAGGTTTTCTCAAGGTCAGCCTCCTCTGTACTGAAATTACAAAACTGAGTCATCACACCTTCCCATGTTTTCACGTTATAAATAATATTTTTAGAATTCCATACACTCTACTTTAAACATATTTACCTTTCCTCCAACTTCTCTCACAACCACCCTCTCTACCCTACTCCACAACCCACTCAAATTTGAGTTTTATTTCTTCTCATCTTTTTTGTCCCATTGATTCCAGTTTTAGTAGCCCAACTCATCTTGGAAGTGGGGCTTTCCCTGGCATGAATTCTACCTACCAGGGGTCATGTCATTAAAGAAATCTCTCTCTCTTCTCTCTCTCTCTCTCTCTCTCCAGCTATCAAAAGCCAATAGCTCCCCAACTAGTAATAAAATTTCATGCCCACTTTCTTTCCCTCTAGTCTGAGAGTTTGTCTGGCTTTGTGCATTTCTTGTACATGCTGTCACAATCACTGTAAGTTCCTTTATGCAACTGTCTGGTTGTGTCTGAATAATAGTTTCTTTGATATTATCAACCACCCTGACCTTTACACTCATTTCATTCCTCCTTTTTTACAAAGTTCCGGAGCCTTGAAGGGAGGATTGTGATATGTATTCCCCATTTAGGTATAACAGCACCACAGTCTCTTATTCTCTGCATGTTGACCTGTTGAGGGTCTCTGTGACAATTTTCATCTCCTGCAAGAAGAAGCTTCTCTGATGAGGACTGAGAAATGTACAGTTCCCTGAAAATAGCGATAAATCATTAGAAGTCATTTTATTGTTGTGTTCATTTAATGGAATTGTAGTATTGGGTTCTCCGCTAGGGCCTATGACCTAACTAACCACAAGTTCTTGGCCCTTTTAATAGTGTCAGGTATGACTTCATCTCATGTAGCAGTCCTTAAATTCAGTCAGAAAGTGGTTGTTTATTTCCATAACATTCCTGCCATTACTGTATCAGGTGGAGCCTTGTCTCTCACTCTGCACAAAACTCAACTCCAAATGAGTCAAGAACCTCAACACAAGACCTGATACCCTGAATGTGGCAGAAAATAAAGTAGGGAATGCACTTGAACCTTATAAGCACAGGAAAGAATTTTCTGAATAGGACCTGGGTAGTATAGGTGTTAAGACCTTGTTTTTGCTTATAAAAATTAGGGAACTAAGAAAATATAAAGTTACATATTGTAGCTCATGATAAGTATATAAAAAGCAGTAGTGATTTATATTATATTAAAATATATTTTTTTCTATTTTAATTTCTTATTCTACAGTTTCTACAAACAAAAGACTTACTGTAAAAGTTTTGACTCTGGACAAATGACTAGTATTTGAGAGAAATGGACATTAATGGAAGATATATATTGGCTAGAGATACGATTGTATGACGTTCTATAGTTGGGTTGATTTTTAGTAAACACTTAAGTGATACCAATCAATAGCTATACTATTTTTTTTAAAAAAATGACTACAAATGAATAGAAAGATTAAATGTAGAAATGTGTGTTATTTACTCTAATCCTCCTTACCTTGAAATGGAACACATCCTCTCTTACTTTCTTTAGTTAAGACCTAAAATTGAGGCTAGGAGTATTGTTCAAAGATAGAATATCTTCCTAAAACTTGAAAAGCCCTGTTCTTCATCCCCAGCATTTTGGAAAGAAAACAAAAGAAAATAAAATTTTCTTTTATGAGGTTCTTCCATTACATCATTTGCAGAGCAAACTTCTGAATAGGCTCCCTAACACCCATCTATAAGAGAACTCATTAAAGAGTGAGGGCAACAATGAAGAACAGTTGGATAATGGAAAGAAGTGAAGGTCATGAACTTATTTAATAAGAAGAACGTTTCCCAGAAGTACTGAGAAAATTGCATATTTCACTGTTTGAATTGTGGTTCGGCATGTAGGTAGGTGGGCACGTAAAATGATCTCAGGCATTTTCTGTCATTGCATCAATGTAACTTGAAGGCAGAGTACACAAGACAAAAATAGTCTATGAAAGAATAATGAGCTCTAATTTCTCCTATCAGTTCAGTAGAGTAAAAGAATAAGAAGTTTAAGAAATAACACAGTAAAAAAATGATATATAATAATTTTTTGCTGGGAAAAATTCACTAAATATAGCATTCAGCTTGACAAAATCTATAATTGAGAAATAATAGCTTATTAAAAATGTTATTATATAAGTAGGAATCATTGCTAATGGCTACTCAGGAGTGCTCACTGGCTGTCAAGTATGGGTTTAGGTCCTACAATGACATATTAGCATCTTTAATCCTCAAAATAATTCCAGAAAACTTATTAATTTTTCATCTCTGTCTTAAAGATGTGGAAACCTAAACAGAGAACTCTCAACAGAGGAATCTAAAATGGTTGAAAGACACTTAAGGAAATGTTCAACCTCCTTAATCATCAGAGAAATGCAAATTAAAACAACTCTGAGATTCACCTGTAAGAATGGCCAAGATCAAAAACACTGATGACAACTTATGCTGGAGAGTTGTGGGGTAAAGGAAACCCTCCTGCATTGCTGGTGGGAATGCAAGCTGGTACAGCCCCTTTGGATGTTAGTGTGGCAATTTCTCAGAAAATTAGGAAACAACTTTCCTCAAGACCCAGTAATACCACTTTAGGGTATATAAACAAAGGATGCTCAATTATGCCACAAGGTCATGTGCTCAACTATGTTCATAGCAGCGTTGTTTGTCATAGCCAGAATCTGGAAACAACCTAAATGCCCCTCGACGGAAGAATGGATAAGAAAAATGTGGTACAGTTACACAATGGAGTACTACACAGCAGAAAAAAATTATGAAATCTTGAATTTAGCATGAAAATAAATGGAGCTAGAAAACATCGTTTTGAGTGAGGTAACCCAGACACAGAAAGACAATTAGCACATGTACTCACTCATAAGTGGCTTTTAAACATAAAGCAAAGAAAACCAGTCCACAAACCACAATCCCAGAGAACTTAGACAACAATGAGGATCCTAATCTTCATGGGAAGTAGAAAAAGACAAGATCTTCAGAGTAAATTGGGAGCATTGGGACTTTAGGGAGGGTTAAAGGGGAAGGGAGAAGCAGGGAGGGGAGCAGAGAAAAATGTAGAGCTCAATAAAAATCAATTTAAAAAAAGAGGTGGAAACCAACACACCTACAGGACTAGGAACTTGCTCTAAGCCATGTAATGAATAGCAGACCAGAGGCAAGCTGGGTCTAGAGTTTCCACTCTTAATATTCAATGAGGACCATCTTGAACTTAGAGGTGACTGGACAAAGAACCACAGAAATTCATAGTCTATTGTTTCCAAAACCAGTAAGCACTCATTTCAGTGTCCATTTGAATGCCCATCTTGATTCTTGCCAGAAGAGAATATAGAAATTATGAGTATTGGGCTATATGTCATCCGGTTTTGCTCAAACTGAAGTCTATACTGGTATTGTGCTTTTTCATAGTTTCTTCCAACAATGGCTGTCTAAAGAGTCATGAAGTATAGTTGTAGAATCTAATAAGGGAAAGAGAAGGAAACGCCCCCCCAACGAAAAAGGGGTAAAATTGCAAATAACAAGATTAAGGGAGAAATGTATAATGTACATAAAAGATTGAAGAGAACACAAGTAATTAAAAAATTAATTATTTGGAACTACAAACAGTGTTTAGAAGTGAGCTCTCATACAAGGGTGAAACTTCTCATGTTAAAATTATTTTGAGAATATATATGCATGCACACTTTGAGATAGTGGTGGGCACATTATTTCTGGTGATCATTTTAAAGAGAAAGAATTCTGGGATTCAGTTCAGTTCCCTAACACATATATCTGGTGGCTCATAAGCCCCTGTAACTACAGCTCCAGGGATTATCTGATGTCTTCTTCTGGCCCTGTGGACAACTGCACCCACATTCACAGATGTGCATGAATGCATTTTATTTGTTTTTTTTATAAGAAAAATAACAAGGCTGTGGATTTCTTACCTCAACATCTCTAGGATTTAGAATTCTTACTGACACAGGTATTGGCACAGACTTTTAAACCTTGCATTTAAAAGTTTTCAGAAAATTGATTTTTTTGAGAAAAAGTTTTACTATGTAGTCCAGGCTAGCTTTGAACTTGTTATGTGGTTCATATTAGCCTTCAGCTCAAAATCCTCCTACCTCAACCCTGGGATTATGTGTAGGGCACAACACTCAGCTCAAATTACTGTTTTGAAGATTGTGAGTCACCAAATGAGACTAGATGGGTTAGATTCAATTATAGTTAAAAATGCTACTGATAGAGTTTGTGGGGCTGCTACTTATCAGGATAAGCACTTCTGCACAGAGAAGGACCTGTGAGTACAAAGGGAACTCTGTGGACAGGTCTGGAGCCAGGACTATTCATAAAAGTTGTCTGTCACTGAACCAAGGGACCCAGGCCTAATGAGTATAAATGTATTCCTTTTCACAAGCATACCCTTGGGAAAGGTGTCTCTGAAGATGAGAAGTCCCCTTAAAGAGACAAGCGAAGTAACAAATGCTTTCTTGAAGGTTAGTTAACCTGGTAGGTGCATTTTTATCTTAACTATAGTTATTCAATTTTGAATGTTCTGTTTCCCACCTAGAATAATGGAGTTGATCTTTGAGAATACACAATGAACTTAACAAGAAATTTCAAATTTTATTTGCCATGGGATACAAGAAAATACCTGAGCTCTTGTATATTTAGAGTAGAGTAGACTAAAGCATTTTATTTATGTAATCTGACTTAAAGAAAGACAGGGGACTCTAACATAGACATTTTGGTATGCTATGTTATTTTTTTATGAAGTGCCCTCTTTCACTGAGTGTACTTGGGTATATACTTGTAGTATGGACACAGACATTATTAAGCAAAAAAAAATTGGGGGGGGGGTGTTTCCATACAGTTGCATATAAAATTCTTCTAAGCCCCAAGGTGTTCCAGTGTTCTAATCCTAAAAGGAGCAAGTGCATCTGTCCACCAGGATGCATTTTACTCTAAAGTCACAAAGAAGACACCAGCAGCAGGATATACTTCCTTCTCTGACCTAATTCTTCATCATCTTCGTGTCTTCTGGTGTCAACACACTTGTCCTTCTGTAGTAGGAAACTTGCATGCCCAAGGGCTGTACCCTTGAGGTTACTGAGGAAGCAACCAAAAGCCAATGCATATCTTAATCCCTCCTAGGTCATAGTGAAGAAATATACTTACTCTAATAGTTCCCTGACCCAAATACAGGCCCAGCTTGCTGTAACTAATAATAACTAATGTACTGTGTAGTTTAGTAAGCACCTGAATTTAAGAAAAATTAAACAATCATTTCATCAGAACAAAGAAAGGTTGACTTGTCCTTCATTCTAAACTTTTGGAAAATGTTCAAGAGCTTACTATTCACATAGGACATAAGAAATAGTTCTGGGGATCCAGAGAGGTGAGTAGGTGCTCGCCTGGGCGCTCTGTCCCAGAAGAGAGCACAGTCCCTCCCCCCTCAGCTTCTGCAGCAGGGTCTTTGGGGTTCCACGGGACCCATCCCTATCCACACTGCTGCCGCCCTTTTGTCTCCTGGATCCTGGAAACACCAGCTATCCCTGCTGCAGTGCTTAGAAGTTCTATCCAGAGAGTGCTGAGGAGTTCTATCCAGAGAGTGCTGAGGAGTTTCAACCAGAGAGGAGAAGATGGGCAGGCGCCAATGCAAGAATTCCTCCAACAACCTGAAAGGCAACATGACATCTCCAGAATCCAGGGATCACGAAACTAGAAGAATTGAACACCCTACTCCAGAAGAAATAGAAGAAATTGACTCTAAGTGCTTCTTTATGAAAATAATAGAGGAACTTAAACAGGAGGTGAAAATCTGCCATAAAGAAATGGAAGATAAGTATAACAAAAAGATTGAGGAAATGAGTAAAGAAATGGAAGAGAAATATACCAAAAAGTTTGAAGAAATGAGTAAATCCATAAATGAAATTCTGGGAAACCAAGAAAAAACAATCAAACAGGTAATGGAAACAGTTCAAGATTTGAAAACTGAAATGGAGTCAATGAAGAAATCACAAGCTGAGGACTGGCTGGCTATGGAAAATCTAGGTAAACGAACAGAGACTTCAGAAGCAAGCATAACCAACAGAATACAAGAGATAGAAGAAAGAATCTCAGACTCTGAGGACACCATAGAGAAATTAAACACTCTGAACAAAGAAAACAGCAAATCCAACAAATTCTCATCACAAAACATTCAGGAAATGTGGGACACAATAAAAAAACCAAATCTAAGATTAATAGGTGTACAAGAAGGAGTAGAATTGCAGATCAAAGGTCCAGAAAATATATTCAACAAAATTATAGAAGAAAACTTCCCCAACCTAAAGAACAATATCACTATGAAGGTTCAAGAAGCATACAGAACACCGAATAGGTTGGATCAAAAAAAAAAAATCCCCTCGCCATATAATAACCAAAACACAAAACGTTCAGATTAAAGAGAGAATATTAAGAGCTGCAAAGGAAAAAGATCAAGTAACTTATAAAGGTAAACCTATCAGACTTACACCAGACTTCTCTATGGAAACCATGAAAGCCAGAAGGTCCTGGATAGAGGTACTGCAGAAACTAAGAGACCATGGATGCAAGCCCAGACTACTTTACCCAGCCAAGCTATCGTTCACTATCAACGGAGAAAACAAAATATTCCAGGATAAAAACAAATTTAAACAATACGTCGCTACAAATCCAGCCTTACAGAAAGTATTAGAAGGCAAATCACAACCCAAGGAATCCAACATTCCTAACACTGCCTATAATAACTCAGACATCTAGCGACCCTTCACAAGCACAACTCAAAGAAGGGAAAAACATACACTTCACTACCCCCCGCCCAAAAATAACCGGAGTCAACAATCACTGGTCATTAATATCACTTAATATCAATGAACTCAATTCACCTACAAAAAGGCACAGACTTAGAGATTGGATACGAAAACAGGATCAACATTCTGCTGTTTCCAAGAAACACACCTCAACCACAAAGACAGACACCTACTCAGAGTAAAGGGCTGGGAAAAGGTTTTCCAAGCAAATGGACCTAAGAAACAAGCAGGTGTGGCCATTCTAATATCTAACAAAAGTGACTTCAAACTAAAATCTATCAGAAGAGATAGAGATGGACATTTCATACTCATAACTGGAACAATTCATCAGGAGGAAGTCTCAATCCTCAATATCTATGTTCCTAATATAAAGGCACCCACTTATGTAAAAGAAACACTTCTAGAACTCAAGGCAGTCATCAAACCACACACACTAATATTAGGAGACTTCAACACACCTCTCTCACCAATGGACAGATCAATCAGACAGAAACCCAACAGAGAAATAAGAGAATTATTGGAGGTATTGAATCAAATGGACTTAACAGATATCTATAGAACATTACACCCAAATATGAAAGAATATACCTTCTTCTCTGCAGCCCATGGAACCTTCTCAAAAATTTACCACATACTTGGTAACAAAGCAAACTTCCACAGATACAAAAAAATATTAGTAACCACCTGTGTCTTGTCAGATCACCATGGATTAAAGTTAGAATTCAACAACAATGCTACCCCCAGGAAGCCAACAAACTCATGGAAGTTGAACTGTCAACTATTAAATCACCCCTGGGTCAAGGAAGAAATAAAGAAAGAAATTAAAGTCTTCCTTGAATTTAATGAAAATAAAGACACAACATACTCAAACCTATGGGACACTATGAAAGCAGTGCTAAGAGGAAAGTTCATAGCACTAAGTGCCCAATTAAAGAAAACGGAGAAAGCACACATTGGAGACTTAACAGCACACTTGAAAGCTCTAGAAAAAAAGAAGTTGATTCACCCAGGAGGTCTAAAAGACTGGAAATAATCAAACTGAGGGCTGAAATCAACAAAATAGAAACACAGAAAACAATCCAAAGAATCAATGAAACAAAAAGCTGGTTCTTGGAGAAAATCCACAAGATCAACAAACCCTTGTCCAAACTAATCAAGCAGCAGAGAGAGAACATGCAAATTAATAAGATCAGAAATGAAAAGGGGGACATAACCACAGGCACAGAGGAAATTCAGAGAATCATTAGATCTTACTACAAAAGTTTATATGCCACAAAGTTGGAAAATATAAAAGAAATGGACATTTTTTTTAGATAAGTACCATATACCAAAGTTGAACCAAGACCAGGTGAACAATCTAAATAGACCTGTTAGTCGTGAAGAATTAGAAGCTGTTATCAAAAATCTCCCTACCAAAAAAAGCCCAGGACCAGATGGTTTCAATGCAGAATTCTACCAGAACTTCCAGGAAGAGCTAATATCTATACTCCTTAATGTATTCCACAATATAGAAACAGAAGAGTCATTGCCAAACTCCTTTTATGAAGCTACAGTTACCCTGATACCAAAACCACACAAAGACACAACCAAGAAAGAGAATTACAGGCCAATCTCACTCATGAACATCAACACGAAAATTTTCAATAAAATACTGGCAAAGCGAATCCAAGAATACATTAGAAAAATCATCCATTATGATCAAGTAGGCTTCATCCCAGAGATGCAGGGATGGTTCAACATACGCAAATCTATCAATGTAATCCATCATATAAATAAACTGAAAGAAAAACACCATATGATCATTTCATTGGATGCTGAAAAAGCATTTGACAAAATTCAACACCCATTTATGATAAAGGTGTTGGAGAGACTGGGGATACAAGGATCATACCTAAATATAATAAAAGCAATATACAGCAACCCGACAGCTAACATCAAATTGAATGGAGAGAAACTCAAAGCCTTTCCACTAAAATCAGGAACACGACAAGGCTGTCCACTCTCTCCATACCTCTTCAATATAGTACTTGAAGTTCTAGCAATAGCAATAAGACAACATAAGGAGATCAAGGGGATTCGAATTGGAAAGGATGAAGTTAAACTTTCATTATTTGCTGACGATATGATAGTGTACATAAGTGACCCCAAAAACTCTACCAAAGAACTCCTACAGATGATAAACACCTTTAGTAACGTGGCAGGATACAAGATCAACTCCAAAAAATCAGTGGCCCTCCTATACACAAAGGATAAAGAAGCAGAGAGGGAAATCAGAGAAACATCACCTTTCACGATAGCCACAAACAGCATAAAATATCTTTGGGTAACTCTAACCAAGGAAGTGAAAGAACTATTTGACAAGAACTTTAAATCTTTGAAGAAAGAAATTGAGGAGGACACAAGAAAATGGAAAGACCTCCCCTGTTCTTGGATTGGGAGAATCAACATAGTAAAAATGGCAATTCTACCAAAAGCAATCTACAGATTCAATGCAATCCCCATCAAAATCCCATCAAGCTTCTTCACAGACCTTGAGAGAACAATAATCAAGTTTATATGGAAAAACAAAAAACCCAGGATAGCCAAAACAATCTTATACAATAAAGGAACTTCTGGAGGCATTACCATCCCTGACTTCAAACTCTATTACAGAGTTACAGTATTGAAAACAGCTTGGTATTGGCATAAGAACAGAGAAGTCAACCTATGGAATCAAATAGAAGACCCGGATATTAACCAACAAACCTATGAACACCTAATTTTCGACAAGGGAGCTAAAGGTATACAATGGAAGAAGGAAAGCATCTTTAACAAATGGTGCTGGCATAACTGGATGTCAACCTGTAGAAGAATGAAAGTAGATCCATATCTATCACCATGCACAAAACTCAAGTCCAAATGGATTCAAGACATCAACATTAATCTGTCCACTTTGAACCTGATAGAAGAGAAAGTGGGAAGTAGTCTACAAGATATAGGCACAGAAGGCCACTTCCTAAGTAGAACCCCAGTAGCACAGACAATAAGAGAAACAATGACTAAATGGGATCTACTGAAACTGAGAAGCTTCTGTAAAGCAAAGGACACCTTCAGTAAGACAAAAAGGCTACCTTCGGATTGGGAAAAGATCTTCACCAACCCCTCATCAGACAAAGGTCTGATCTCCAAAATATACAAAGAACTCAAGAAACTAGACACTAAAACTCTAATTAACCCAACTAAAAAATGGGATACTGAACTGAACAGAGAATTCACAACAGATGAACTTCGAATGGCCAGAAGACACTTAAGGACATGCTCAACCTCCTTAGCGATCAGGGAAATGCAAATCAAAATCACTTTGAGATGCCATCTTACACCTGTCAGAATAGCTAAACTCAAAAACACCAATGATAGCCTATGCTGGAGAGGATGTGAAGTGAGGGGAACACTCATCCATTGTTGGTGGGAATGCAAACTTGTACAGCCACTGTGGAAATCAGTGTGGCGGTTTCTCAGGAAACTGGGAGCCAACCTCCCTCAGGGCCCAGCAATTCCACTCTTGGGAATATACCCAAGAGATGCCCTATCTTACTACAAAAGTATTTGTTCAACTATGTTCATAGCTGCATTATTTGTAATAGCCAGAACCTGGAAACAACCTAGGTGCCCCTCAATAGAAGAATGGTTAAAAAAGGTGCGGAACATATACACATTAGAGTTTTACTCAGCAGTAAAAAACAATGACATCTTGAATTTTGCATGCAAATGGATGGAAATAGAAAACGCTTTACTGAGTGAGGTAACTCATATCCAAAAAGAGGAATATGGTATGTATTCACTCATAAGTGGTTTCTAGCCATAGTTAAAGGTCTTTGAGTCTATAATTTTTAATCCTAGAGAAGCTGAATAAGAAGGTGAACCTGAAGAAAATCATATAGTTATCCTCCTGGATATTAGAAAACCTTCATATGGCGATGGATGGAGATAGAGACAGAGACACATATTGGAACACTGGACCTAACTCCCTAGGCCCAAATGAGAAGCAGAGGGAGGGAGATCGTGAGCAAGGAGAGCAAAATCAGAGGGGGCCTTCATCTGACGATGGATGGAGATAGAGACGGAGACCCACATTGGAGCACTGGAAGTCAGGACCGCGAAGGGTGCGTTCACCCACCGATACAAGGGGACTGATAGAATGAGAGCTCACCAAGGCCAGCTGGACTGGGACTGAATGAGCATGTGATCAAACCGGAGTCTCTGAATGTGGTTGACATGGGGGCTGACTGAGCCCCCAAGGTCCAAATGAAGACTGAGAAGCCATTTACAATGGCACTGGGTCTTGTTTCATCTGCATGGACTGGCTTTTTGGGATCCTGGCCTGTTTGGATGCTCACCTTCCTGGACCTGGAGGGAGGGGGGAGGAACTTGGATTTCCCACGGGGCAGGAAACCCTGACTGCTCTTGGGAATGGTGAGGGAGGAGGAGAAGAAGTGGGGGGAGTTGGTGGAGCGGGAGGGTATTGGGAGGAGGGGAGGAAGTGGAAAGAGTGTTTTCGGATACTTGAATAAACAAGTCTAACGGAAAAAAAAGAAAAAAAGAAATAGTCTGGGAAGATAGGATGTGAGGAAAATCATATTAGTTCATAAGGCCATGTCTTTTCCATTGCAATAGCAGCTTATTATTATTAAGTGCTCATAAATGATGAGAGTTGGATCAATTTACAGGAATCCTTTCCTCCAGTACTATTACTTAACTTATAGAGTACTAAGATGCAAGCTGTAAAAATTGTAACACATTTTAATTTTCTTTTTTCATGCATGGTAAATGGAGAAGGCAAGTGAACATTCCTTAGGCATTCCAGAAATAATGTTCCTAAGTGATCAATGTTTTCATTTGGTTCTTTCACCATCCTTAGGGGTAAACACTAAAATAGAGCTAAATATGTTTAATTTTTTAAAAGATTTCATAAAGATTTACAAATTCCATAGTAACTTAATACCCAATAATATCTTAAATCTCTGGGTTCCCAGGGCTATTTTAAAGTCTTTAGGGGAAAATATAATTATTTATTTCTTTCTTTCTCAGCTTTGGTATGTTGCCATTAAACTTCACTTAGTCTCCCATACTCTTTTCCAGCTTCTCCATTCTACTAAGCATGCAAGATCTCAAAAGGAGCAGGGTACTATTGCCTAGTGAAGGGAAGAAAAGCATTTGTGGCTGTGGTGAGCAGGAAATTTGGTCTCCAGTTCCAAATCAAGTCCCTGAGCTTTTGCAGGCATCTTTTTGTCCATATAATTGAAGAAGATGCAGGCTTCTTATTAAAGGCCCTCAAATGCTCCAAATATTTTCTGGTTATTATGCAAGAAGATTTAATAGTAGGTCCTGTAATGGGACATGAATCAGTCCCTTTCCATAGCTTCTGAATGTTTTAGAAGATAAGAGTTATATAACACCTTCCTGCTACAGTCATATATACTTAAGAAGCAAATAAAGACTGGAAATTGAGGGTTTATATTATAGAGTCACAAAGGCAAATGACATTTCAAAGCCAAGAAGAGACATTTTACGATTAGGAGTATCATTTCAACTTAAAAAAATGTTTATTTTATTTTTATTTGTCTGTCTGTGTATCTACTTATTCATGGTTGTCCATGGAAGCCAGAAGGGGAAACTGAATCCCTTGGAGCTGAAATTACAGGCATTTGTAAGCCACCTTATGTGAGTGCTGAGATCCAAGCACTAGTCCCCTGAAAGGACAGCAAACGCTGAACCATCTCTCCAGGACTGTCTATACTTTTGTTTAGCAAACGTGAAAGAGATCCACAAGTCTGGCCAGCAATGAATTCTTTCATTATCTGGTATGAATTGTAACCATTTAGCTGGGTAGACAGGAGGGTATAAAATTCCTGGCCAGCCCGGGAAATATAGCAAGACCCTATCTCCAACAAAGGAAGAGGTTTAGATACCCACTTAACTTTCAGTGTTAAGTTTAGTTTTTCACGTGACAATTTTTCTCTTCATATAATGATCCAAATTGCCGATTTAAATTTGCTTTCAGGATGAGAACATCTTCCAATTCAGTGAATTGGCTGACTCCATCACCATAAAGGTTAAAATCAAGTTAAAGTTTCCTTTTAAAAAATTCTGTTTCAGGGCTGGAGAGATGGCTCAGAGGTTAAGAGCACTGCCTGCTCTTCCAAAGGTCCTGAGTTCAATTCCCAGCAACCATATGGTGGTTCACAACCATCTGTAATGAGATGTGGTGCCCTCTTCTGGCCTGCAGACATACACACAGACAGAATATTGTATACATAATAAATAAATAAATATTTAAAAAAAAAATCTGTTTCAAAGCCATGAATAAAAATTTAATCCCACAGGCTTTCATAAAATTGTGTGGAAGTAGTACCAAAGAGAGAAGAAAATCACCATCTCTGCAGGAAACATAATTCATGGGATAGCTATGTTAACAGTGGGGAGTGCTGTCATTTCTGGGTAGTCAAGACAGTGTGCTATCAAGGTTGCTTTGGAAACTGAATTTTCATGTTGGAGTTCACATTGAGGTGCCTGTAGTATACATAATGCATGCCAATGCCACACTTCCTGCAGCGCTGAGGAAGATCAAAGTAGTATCAATAGGTTTGAAGCACAGAGTGACAGTGTTGTTTGTGAACTTTGTCCTGCTGCTTCTGTTGACCTGACTTATGGGCATCCAATCTTTCTTGAGAAAAATGAAGAGATCAATAGGGATGTGTTATCTCTATTTCACACAATAGTACCTAAGGAAGCCACAATACATCATATTTTGTACTAAAATTTGAGACCAACAACCAAGTTCACCCACCACAGTATATTGATTTTTTATTTTAAGTTCCCATCATGCATCCTGGGATTCAATTTCCTTCGAATTATTCTTACTTCCATCATATCCTTGGAGATGTCCAAACAGTAGTTACATGGATCTTATGTCTACATCACAGAAGGCTATAAGAGAAGGAGGAGGAAGAAAAAGAAATAATAATACCTATACAGCCAAAATTTGAAGGTACTCTATTTTTATTTCAAAACATGGGGAGAATTCAAAATTTGAGCCTCAATGACCAAAAATATATGGGAACAAAATTGTCAGAGGATAATCTACGCCACGACTATGGCAACAAGCCTCATGTAGACAGGTGGATGCTGGAGAATGATGCTTAAGACATGACTGAAGCTTTTGCATACCCACGAATAGATTCCTACTTACTTATGAGTATGGCGTATTCCCATGCCACTAGTAATTTATGCCTTCTCCAGAGTCAGTACTGTATCTATCCGTGTGTGTGTGTGTGTGTGTGTGTGTGTGTGTCTTTGAAAGCCTACCTCCTCACAAAAGTTTAGCATCATTTACCTGCAAAGGCCTCCAGAAAATAAATTCCTTATGCCACCTTTATATCCCCAAAGTCATTTATGAAGAACTATAGTTGTCAGGAGCTCCACAGTCACATAAAAGAACCCATTTATTAGTTATTTTAGTATTAGCTAGCTGTGAATAAACCTCACTAAACATATCCACGGACTTGGTGTCAGTTCGGAACTTGAAACTTCGGAGGCAACTCTTAGACCAAAACGACAAGGTGAAAAACAACTGAAGATCTCCTAAGAAGAGTTGAGCAAATTCTTCCCTAATATGCACCAAATAGGGACAGCCTGACACACTCTTGCACAGGGCCCCACATTTTCCCACTAATGCAGAATTGTCAAAAACTAAACCACATTCAGAGTCAACAGGGGAAATGCCTGAATCTGAAAAGTAACCAAAGAAATTCTTTCAGGGAAAGGAGATGGGAACGAAAGACGAGTTCCCAGAGTCACTCTCCATTGAAAGCACATTGAGTCTTTAGGACTAGAATATGCACAATCCTGTGGGATTCGCTCCATATTTATCTGCCTTAACTCTTTTCTTGCCAGTCCTACTCTGGCTGGTTGAACTGCTCTTGTGGTTGTCCCAGCCAGAAAGCCACTCAGCAGCAAGCCTCAGGAGCTGCATTCCTCGCAGTGACAGGAGAGGATGTACCGGTAAGTGGCGGTGAGTCGCATGCCCCCTGAGCAGCGCAGACGCAAAGCCTTCAGCTTGGAGGTCTGAGGTCGACAGCAGTGACAGGAGGAACGGAAAGGTTGCTTGAGGACAGTGCTGAAGGACACCAACGGCTCAGAGCGTGATGCCTGGCTGCAGTGCCCCTCACATCTGGCCAGGAGCACCATCTGGAGAAATAAGGGGAGGTGATTACTCTGTGCAGGTATCCAAATCTCAAGTTAGCACATTATCCTTTGAAAGACTCTAACACTCCTGTCTGATTACTGCTGGGTCAGACCAGTGGCTGCAATTCAGAATCTATTGGTAAACCTAAAAAATGTATTTAAGGTATTGTGGCTATGCAGTAGAGGACTTGTTTAGCATGCACAAGGCTCTATGTTCAATCCTCAGTACCTGGAGATTGATAGGAAACCATTCAACACTACCCCATCTGAAACCATTTTGAATTTAACTTCTATAGTAGGGCCTGAGCTTTCATGATTTTCAAGATTCCTTTGGTGACTGTGAAGTGTAGTGAGGGCTTAGAATCCATTAAGAAGATGTATCATTGTGGTGTGAATAAAAAAATTCAGGAGCAGACCTGGTGATGTACTTCAGGTGATAGAGTACTTGCCTAGTGCACCCACATGTCTGGGTTCAGTCTCTAGGACCATATGAACCATGGATGGTGACACACACCTGTAATCTCAGCATTTAGTAGAGGCAGAAGTATCAGGAGTTTAAGGCCATCTTCAAGTACATAAATGAGTTCAAAACTAGCTTGGGTTACCACCTTGCCTCCAAAACCAAAATCAAATAAGCATCTGAGTACAAAATGAGTTTCTCCTGAAGGATGGAGGACTACCACTGCCCAAATGTACTGCAATTCTACCAACAACAACAGCAAGCAGAAAGTCACTTCAGATTGAAATCCAGGATCAAACAGAGAATGATAGAATGGGGGGTCCAGTGGGAAAAAAACTAAATAGAAGGAGTGTAGTCTCTGTAGAAGAAAAATGAGTAAACTAAGTGTTGCTTTGGAAGAAATATTCTAGGTGTAACTTAGAAGAAAGAGAAGTAGAGATAGGATGCATTTGTGGGCCTGACAGTTTATACCTGAGCTTATACCTTAAAGAGGTACCTGTCATTTATACAATTTATGTCAGCATCTTCAGAGTCATTTAGAGCAAATTCACCTTGACCCTCTCCGTTTCCAGAGGTTTGGGCTGCTTTGTCAGAGCTTGTGTGTTCTTTATAGTAAGACTCTATTAAGACTAACTAAGGGGATGGAGAGCTGATTCCATGGTTAATAACACTTGCTGGTCTTACAGAGGATTTGGATTTATTCCCAGAACCTACACCACATGGTTCACAACAACCTGTAACTCCAGTTCCAGAGAGGTCCAACATCTGATCTTTTCAGACACCTGAGAAGACGTACATCCAGGTAAGCAGGCACACACATACACGTGAAGAAAAAAATAAATAAATCTAAAAATGAAAGACTCTGTTTAAAAAGTATAAAAATTATCCTCAGGAAAATGTACATACTCAACATTTTGCATACAACTTAAGGAGATGGCCAAAAGATTCTTTGATTCGCTTTTTTAAGAGTAAAGGTAAGAAACTCAGGAGGAAATTTCTGAAGTAATGTCCTTCCCAAACAAAGGAAGTCTGGAGGTTAATTATGGGAGTCTATGTGTATTCACACTGGAAAGCACTTTAAATGTGGGCATATTCCTGATCACACTGAGCATAAGAAAGAGATTCCCAAACATGTCTGCTTTAAGGTCATAGTTCAAGAAGGAAAGATGCTGAACACATTCCTTGGCATGTCCAGGTTAAAGATAGCAAGTGGATGTGCAAGGAGATAAAGGGATAAGCAAGAACTCTTCCGGTCAGGCTTACTTTAAATTATAACAGTAGGCAGGTAGGCTCATTTTCTCTGCTTTCCCAAAAAGTTTGAGCTAAACCCAAAGAAAAGATGCCTTGAATGTGTGTTAAGACAGGAGCTTGCCCCACAAAGATAAATGGCAGCTCATATAGTTCAATGATCCTGGAATACTAGGTATGGGAGGCATGAATGAGATGGGCCAAGGCAACTTGATCCCTGGTGATATAGAACTTTATAATATTTTGGCAATTAGCAGTTAATATTAAAGACTCACTATAGATGACTTCTGACATCATCCTATGGGGCAAAATTAAACTGATAGTTAAAGATTGCTAACATCATTATCTGAGGAAATACTGGGAGAAATTTCAACAATTAATTCACACACATGAAGAAACTATGAGATAGTAGCAGAAAAAAACTAGCAGGACTAAGGGAGGAATAAGCTGGATTGGTCTAATATTACTTTCTTTGCAAGGTCACAAAGGCAGAGAGAAAATGGCTACTGTAAGCTGTTTTGATTCTATTAAAGTTTTTATTGCCATTCTGTCTGTTCTTCAAACTGACAGGCAAGATAAACATCATCGCAAACAGGTTTGAGAGGATTATGCTGTAGATAAACAATACCTGGCCCATCTCTGGTGTCTACCCCATTTCTCTGAGAGTCCTAGAACTTCCCCACTTTCTCCTCCTTGTATCTGCCAATACATGGGGAAAGTTGCGTCTCACACTGAAACAGCATAAAATTTGCTGCTCCCTAATCCAGATTACCTATTGGAGAGTAAAGCAATCATTCAACCACTTTCCAAAATGAAGTCTTTAGAGATCTAGGTGGATAAAACAAACCTGTTCCAACAAGAATAATCACAAAGGGTCAAAGACAGCATGGGGTATCCAACTAAGACATACATGGTGAATTAAATATGGCCCTAACTGATCAGGATATTAGCTGTCCATAAAATAGTCAAGTCTGAAATACAGGACAACTTGAAGATAAGCTACCTTAATTGTGATTAAACTAAAAGTTTTCAGGATATCATGCTCCATGCCCAGTCTACAGTGAAGGACAAGATCTCCAGGATGGAAGGACCTAGGTCCACCTTCAGTGGGCCTAGTCCCTGTTTCTCATGTACTGTTTCTACACAAGATGAATGAACAGAGATGTATAGTCAGTACCTACCGTGACTGTCCCACATGTCAAGTACTTCCTGTCTTTTAGCTGTTCTCATCATCCGCTCCCTGCTCCAGTTAAAGTTGAGCTTAACTACTTAAGAGCTCATGCGACTGCCCTCAGTTCTCCTGCCTCCTGCCTTTGTGCATGTCTTTACTCTCCCAGGAACATCATTTTCATTTGGTTTTGTCTAATGAAAACCTTCCTATACATTTTCTGTGGGTCTCCTCTTCCAAACACTGAAAGAAATAGTGGTTTTCTTTTTGGTGTTGTCAGTACACACACACACACACACACACACACACACACACACACACACACACAGGATGTGGGATTTCCCTCTGTATGCTGTGATTACCATTAATGAATAAAGAACTACTTTGAGCCTATAGCAGAGCAGGGTGGGTGGAGCAAAGCTAGGCGGGGGAAAACTAAACTGAATACTTAGGAAAGGAAGGATGGAATCAGAGAGAAGCCATGTAGCCCTGCCAGAGCCAGATGAAACTTTAGCCAATAAGCCACGTGCTGATTCACAGATTAATAGAAATGGGTTGAATTAATATGTAAGAGTTGGTCAATAAGAAGCTAGAGCTAATGGGCCAAGCAGTGATTTAATTAATACTGTTTCTGTGTGATTATTTCAGGGCTAAGCAGCCGGGAACCAACAAGCAGCCTCCTTATTACACACACACACACACACACACACGAGAGAAGAGGTAGAGAGAGCAAGCGAGGGACAGAGGAAGGAGAGTAAATTCACCTTTATAGTGAGAACTGAACATGTCCAGAAACATTCTTTTCTGTTATTTTAACCTTCTAAATATGTTTCATAACTTTGAGTTGGGTATGTCTTTCTTCCAGATAATCTCAATATATATACCAGGAACAAGATCCATAAATGTCACTTTCCTACACCTTCCTTTACCAGTGACATCAAAACATGACTGTTCAGCTCATCTCTAGGAACCCGGGTCAATATTTAAAGGGTCACCTGTGCCAGGCTGAGGTCAACAACAAAATGACAACCAGGGGAACAAAGTAGCATAGGGGTGAGACTTGAAGATTTGGATGGGAACTCACATCACACCAACTGCTGTCTGTTACTGTCACACAAGCCAAAAATCAAACAGATGTGAAGAGACATTTGCATCCAGAATACTTCCCTTTCCTATATCCTCTTGAAGCATTATTAGGGGTAAACATTTCTTTGTCTTCTTCCCCTATTATTTTTGTCTCTAACAACTTTTGTGATGCCTGCACGTAGTAGCCATCAGTATAAATTTCTTATTTTCAAAATTATGCCACACCTCTCAGGTGATCAATTATGTTATAAACTCCATATCTCTAACTCCCATACATTTTCCTATGAACCTCATGGGCAGCAACAGAATAGGGCTTGGGGATTCTAGCAGCTCTTTCCCAATCCTGCAGCTCAGTCCTTGACACGAGAAACCTTCTCTCTGGGAACGTTTACAGCCTTGGTCTCCTCAACTCAGCTCCTTCTTTCCTCACAGTCTGCTGTCTCATCTTGCCCAGAGTGGTTGTCCCTCACCCCACTCTTAGGACCTGGTTCTACTCCATTACCTTGGACCACCACCCCCTACTTCTCAACAACTTGAGCTTCAAACACCCACGGAGCCAGTTCACATTGCCAACCCAGGATCTCAAAAATACAAGCTGATCAGGAGTCAAGAGCTCACCCTTGCACCTCCTCCATTCACCTGGTGAAGATAGCCAGTAGTCTGCTTCTGTTTCATCCTCTCTCTCAGCACCCAGCACAAAGGCTTACATTTACTTTGCTCTTCTGCTCTTTCCCACCCCTCCCATAACCAGCAGAGTCATAGGGAAGTTCACTTTCATAATCCTTTAATACTGCAGGAATCCCAGCAGTTATGGAAGTCTTAGTAGTGACTGAAATAGAAAAGTGGGTTGAAACACCTGTCTAGCTTACAACTTCTTCATCAGTATCGTAACAGCTTTATTAAAGGTCTATTATATGACAGGCTCTGTGCTAGTTGCTTTACAAATATTACCATTGCTGCCATACATATCCATGTCCTTGAGCAAACAGCTCCTTTTGCAGAGGAGGAAACTGAGGCACCAAACAATGATTTGCCTTCCTGAAATCACTCATTTGGAAAGCTGTGAATCAAGAACTGAATACCAGATTTCTACTGCCTTAAAGCCTGGGATGCTTTAGTATCCGTTGCCATTTTACAGACAGCCCATTTCTTCTATCTACAGATCCTAAGCTTGTTTGCTTTGTGACCTTTCCACAGAATTTCAGGGAAATGTGATTTCTTGGGAAGAATGGAAATGGTTTGCCACTTCCAGACACTTTTGGACTAAATCCCATGAGATATCATTACTAACAAAGACACTGGGTATAATCTAAACAGTGGCTACTCTGTCTTTTTTAGTAGGTTAGTCTTCCTGCTGAGTCTATCTTAGTTCTTTACTGAATTGCTAGGAGAAAGTTAACAGGACCTAAAACTGGGCAATAAAAGTTCAGGGCCATGGTGAACAGAAAGTCCCATGAAAGTTGTTCAGAAAACCTTTGCCCATTATTTCTTTTTTTTTTCTAGAAAAAAAATTGCAAAGTATAACACTTATGCAGACACCTAGGCCTGAATTCTAAATGATAGCTCCTATATTCTTACTGCATTTCTTCAATATGAGGAGCCAGTTTCAGAGAAATAAATTCTACAAAGAAAATATTGCCATTCCCAAATCATGTGGCATCAATAAACCCAATTTCTCTTTTCTTTAGGTTGCGAGTTTTCTTTGTTGCACCATGGGAATGATAGAATGATAATACCTACATGGCAGCATGACAGGAGTCTTGACAATGAATATATATATATATATATGTGTGTGTGTGTGTGTGTGTGTGTGTGTGTGTGTATTGAAGTGACTGACACACGTTAGGTGTTCAAGGCAGTACATTCCTTTCCTTTGATCACACATAGATTTCATCTATATTCTGGATGCCAGACAGGGGATCTCTGTGAGTTCAAGCCACCCTGGGCTACACAAGATCAGTGCAGAAACAAATCCAGGTAGTGGAGGCTCACATCTTTAATCCCAGTCCTAGGGAGTCAGATGCCTTTAATCCCAGCACTAAAGGGAATATAAAATGGGACAAGAGAGAAGCTTTGTTTTGCAGTCATCTAGCCTTGGTAGAGGTAAGACTTCCCTAGTGGCTTTGGGTCCTTTGTTTTTCTGATTTTTAGGTTGAACCCCAATTTCTGTCTCTGGGTTTTTATTATTTGTGCTACAAGACTCATTAGAGAGAATATCAGCCTAAGTCTGTAAAAGTTAAAAACTATATAATATTTCCAAATGAAAATCATTTTCTTCCTGAATACATAAAGAAAATCTAATCCAGAAAGGGTCTGGTAACTGAAACTCTGCCAGACAAATTTCTGTGTCCGAGGAAGGAAGGTTAATAATTACAAGCAGCATTTACATAAAACTATTGCTATATTTGGGGTCATTTGGGAAGTTGGAAAACAGATTGCTTCCATGAAATGACAACCATTTTTTTCTCTTATCACAGTTTTACACTGACATGCATGGTGGCATTCTGGAAGAAGCAAAGCTGAACAGCAATAGACTAAAAGTTGTTTCTAAGAGTTCTGCTCAAATCCTGGGAGTTTGAGTTAATGGAATTTCTTCCTTGAACTTTTCTCTTAGGTTAACATGCTAAGATAGTCTTCCATCTATCATAAGTCATTTTGTCCACTCTTTTGGGATTATTTTCAACTTTTCTTTTGGTTCTGGGGATGGAACTTGGGATCTCAAACATGCTAGGCAAGTGCTCTACCATCCACTCTCAACTTTTTATAGATGCCACTATTTTCTATTATCCTCCCTTTCATCACAATGACACTTTCTTAAATTTGAATTATTTTTCTCTCCTTTAAAGAAACATGATTATAAAGAACAGTTCAACAAAGAAAGCAATCGTCCATGAGCTAACAAACAGTAAACATGAGTGCTGTCTCTTCTGAAGTCATTTCTGAGCAAGCATGGTTATAGAATTGTTTCTCTTATCTTTTCCTCAGAGTTGTTTTAGTTGTTGCTGTTGCTTTTTGTGCTTCTGTGGTGCTGAAATGAACCCTAAGCAAGTGTGCCCACCCCAGTCCCTACCAGCTCCACCAGCTCCTGCTCTCAATTTCCAAGAAGGAAACTTTATGCTCAGCATCTAATTGTTTCTCTTCAGTTTTTGTTCCTCAAGTATAAATAAGAACCAGGATATTTTCTTAAGTGGAAAAACCTCTATTTCTTTTCCTACAGTCCTAGGTCTTATTAATACAATGGTGAAATTGATTTAACTTAAATTTTGATCCCTTCAAACCCTTATCTCCTCAAACTAAAATAAGAAATCTTCCTTGGGCTACAATCATGTAAATTATGGAAAGCATAAACGCAGACATGTTTGAAATGGAGGGTGGAGAGTTTTATTTCTATGACCTTAATCCTAGTTATTTATAGTGTTTTGAAAATTCTTATTTATATGGGTAATTTTAAAAAATACTTAACATATGAGAATGTTTCAATGGGTTTTGTTGTTGCTGTTTTAGTCTCAGGACTAAAGTGAAAATCCTCTGAGGTAGAGCTAAACAAAGTCTTATTTACTAAGCGTGGCCACATTTAGTGCATGTGGCTGAGGCAATGATAGTCAGGAGAACTCTAATTTGGAATCCGTTCTGTCCTACATTGTGCCTGCCTTCTGGGTGGTCTACATGGCCGCCACTCTTGGTGGTCTTTTAGGTGTTAGTACTTTGAACACCTCTTCTCAGCACTGAGACATAGATGACTTGTGCAAGAAACACTCTACCCACTGCAAAGAAGACAAAACTGCTAAGCAAGATAAAATGATAAACAACTGAATTGTCATCTTTAGTTCTGGAGTCATTTTAATATAAATGGGGCACAGGGAGGAAGGTTTAGACCACACAGCTTGTTCTTGAGTAGTTCAGAAAACTGTTTGAGGAGCCTCCAAGAATGTGTTCCACTGTTAAATCTTATTCAACTTTCCCCGCTTCTTTTTGTTGCTGATGCAAGTAGAAGGAATTATGATAACTTGGAGGCTCAATTTTTCTTTCTTCTTACATGTATGTGTGTGTGTGTGTGTGTGTGTGTGTGTGTGTGTGTGGTATATATGTGAGGTGTGTGTGTGTGTGAGGTGTGTGTGTATGTTCCTGCACATGTGTGCATTTTTACAAAGGTGATTGTGGCTGTCAGAGGTCGATGGAGGGTTTGGTACTCAATTGTTTCCTTAGTTTTGAAGACAAAGTCTCCTACTGAAGCTGGAGCTCATTTACTGGACTAGATTGACTAGGAAGCATGCCCCAGGGGTTCTCCTTTTTCTGCTTCCTCAGACCTAAGATTAGAGGTGTGTACCACCATGGCAGCTCTTTTACATGGGTGCTAGGGATCCAAACTGAGATCCTCACTTTACCCACTGAGCCCTATTTCCAACCCCTGTTTTTCTTTATTGAAAATAAATATTATTGCTCATAAATTTCCCAGTCAGGGACATAGGATACCCAACAATAGGATCAGCATGCTCCATTACAGCCATGGAATTGCAAAGCATGCTGGGAAAACTCTAAAGAAAGATTCCCTTGTGAGTTTTACAAGCCAGTCATAGAACTACATTTTGGGCTCTGGTCACAGTTCTCCATCACCTGACAAGGAACTGTAAATGAGAGAAAGGGGTATCTTCTCAAAGACTTTGGAGCAACCTTGATCTTACCTTTGAGCTACACTTATACAATGGGTGACTGATAGAATCGACATAATGGTGTCTCATGCAGCGTTGAGAGTCCATCAGGAAGGAGCTGTCTGTTTTGCTGTCTGTATCTCCCATTACGGCCAGCAGGGAGAGCATAGAAATGGATGCAGCTAGAACATGATTTCTCATTGTTGTAAAGGGAAACTTCTCCAGAAGAACAGCAGAGGGCGACAGAGGACAATAGATTGGAAATGCTGTCACCACCTAGGATCCAGTTCCTTTCAAGGCCAGGGCAGGATGGGGCTGTCGCTTTCTGGTTGTCATTGTCCTTTGTATGCTGGAGTTTTGTCTTGCTCCTTTCACTTGTAACCGATCACCACAGTGGCTACTGTACAGCTGGAATGAAGGCAAAAATTACTTTCCCCAGAAATATGGATGCAACATAAGAGATATGAAGTCAAACATTCCCATGCTGTTTGGGGTAAAAAACACTGGTTTCTGGAGCCTTATTAGCTTATGCTGTTATCCATTTCATGTCCCCCGACCTTAGTGTTTATGCTACATATTTATGACCATTTGGAAATGGACATGACGGTTGAGTGGAAGCATATGTTGACTTTAATTGCTTGAATCTATGTGCCTAAGAGCAGGAATAGTTTGAGCCCATGGTTGAGATTAAAAATACATGGTTCTGGCCACAGTCTAACTAAATTGGGTGGTCTCATCTTTGTGCTTGGTTGACAAGGCAAAAGGGTTTGTTCAGCTTCTCTCGAAGCTTTGCTTCAACATCAGTTTACAGGGCTAGAGCAAAGGAAGGTCAATGCTAATGAACACAGGCCGTGGCCCGAGGGAGTACGTTTTCCACTCTATATGCACCCACTTAATTTTCCATTGCTGTGCTCTGGGCTCATCTTGTTTTTGTTTTAAGTCCTTGCCACCCAGCGTCAGTGGCCAACTGCATCTGAAACCCACATTGTGATCCCTGGCCTCCAGCATGGCTAAGGCACCACATGTGTATTTCCCAACAGAGTCACACATTGCTGCACAACCTTTGTAGCTGAAGCCCACTGTGTAATTTGAAAAGAGTGGTCACTGGAGTAGAGACTTCTCATTAAACTGAGATTATGCTGGACTGGTTTCCCTAAAGTTTGCTTTGTTCTTTTAACCATAGCTCCTGGTCAAGGGACTGGAGTTCAGCAATCTGCTAATTTACCTCACTGATGCTTTGTATTACACCAGAAGACACAGAATATCAAAAATATTTTCAAAAATTTGGGGAAATTGAGAGACCCTGACTACACATACCAAACCAAAGGAATGGAGTAATTAAAGCTTCAGAAAAACTTTCAAAGTATTTTATATCAAAGTTGGATTGTTTGTTCAGAGAGCAAGTATTTCTTTGACTTCCTTTCGTGAACAGTCTGAATAAACAGGGTAAAGTGTTCATGTGATCAAGATAAGAAGTTCAAGGTGGTGTAGTCAATCCATTTTGCTGTAATAGAGTGTTCTCAGACCCACTTAGCTGCAATTAGACAATTTGTGAGCGTGGGGCAGGGCATTCTGAGTGGAGAAGTGTGTGGCAATAGGACCATCTCAGAGCAGAGCATCCCTGTTAGCTGAGGAACCACCTGGACTCAGTCACGACACAGCCATCTTGCATAGCTCACTTAAATTCTTCCAGTTCATTTCCTCACCTATAGGACAGAAGAACTGACAGCAGTAGCATACACTGTTCCCTCCTGCTCTAAAATGCCAGCAATGAATAGCAATGCATTTGGCTACCACCATTTCACTCTGCAGAGGGTAATCCTAAAGATGAGAAGAGCCTGTTCCCAGATAACCTTGTACCCCTCTCCTTTATGCACATGCTCACAGTGACCTCTCCTTAAAATGGATCAAGCCTGTGCCAAATAGCTCAATGAATCAAGGCTGAAGAATATTTTTTCTTACTGAAAATAGATCTTTTCATCCAATATATTCTGATTACAGTATCCCCTCCCTAACTCCTCCCAGATCTTGGCCACCTTTCCACCCACCCCAAATCACATCCTTTCTTGCTCACATTAGAAAACAAATGAGCATCTAAAAAACTATAAAATAAAAACAAACAAACCAAAGAGGACAAAACAAGCAAATCAGAGAAAAGAGCCAAAGAAAAAGCACAAGGACCACATATAGATGCAGACACATACACACTCGGGCACAGAGATCCCATAAAAACACAAGCCCAGAAGTCATAATGGAAAAAAAAAGCTCAGACAAAGCACTGTGAGACAAAACAAGCTTCAAAATATGCCATTGAGTTCATTTTGCTGTCAGTCTACTGCTGGGGCCTGCCGCTAAGTATGGCTTGTATGCCCAGTGAGACTCCTTAGGAGAAAACAAATTTTTCATTTGAGGGTGGTTACCAATTGAAGAGAGCTTCGGGGTTAAAGATGTGGACTTGTGTCTACTTGCCCTCTCAAGTGCCAATCACCAGGGAATTACCTGTGTTAGGGTACAGACATGAGTTTTTAGAAGGGTGTTGGGGGTCTACACTCGCTGGGGACCTCATGTTTGAACAGCGAATACTCTATCAACTGAAGCATATATCCTCAACCCTGTGAATTGGTTTGTTCTCTTGAGATGATAAACAGAGCACCAAAGTAGTTATAAAGGACAAAGAAGACTGGAGTAAGAGCTCAGGAGTTAGGAACACTGGCTGTTCTTCCAGAGGACCCAGGTTTCATTGCGAGCACCCACAAGGGAGCTCACGACCTTCTGTAACTCCAGTATCGCTGAATCTGATGCCCTCTTCTGGCTTCTGTGGGCACCAGGCCCACAAATGGTGCACAGACATACATGCAGGCAAAATACCCATACACATAAAATAGAAAATAAAAAATAAATAAAATGACAGAAAAATAACAAAGGAAATGTGACTTTACATGTAGTTTTAAGATTTTTGCTTTCAGTGCAATCATATAAGTCATGACATTTTCATTCAGTTTTCTATTTACACTGAAATAGCATTGCAAACAATGAAAATAAACAAAGAATTCATAAAATCTTCAAAACTCACAGGTAAGATCTTTACAGCACAACACTGGTATTTGGTTCTATTATTATTGGCAGTAGTAGTCTTTTAGACTTATTTATTTTCAGTTTGTTTTATGTATATGAGTATTTTGTTTACATTTATATATGTGCATTAAGTGCATGCCCGGTACTGGAGAAGATCAGAAGATGTGATCAAATGCTTTATAAGTTATTTATGATTGAGAGGCATGAGATGTGGGTACTGGGAACGGAACCCAGGTCCTCTGAGAACACAAGTGCTCTTAACCACTGAGGCATCTCTTCAGCTCCAAAATTTTGTTTGTTTGTTTGTTTTAGTACAGATTCTCAGTGTGTAGATCTGTTGAGCTTTCAAGGCATCCTGAAATTGCAGGCCTCTACCACCACAGAGGCTGAGATTTCAGTTGCATTTTGCTTTAGCTTTAACTGTACAAATTGCATGAGCCAGCAATGCTGTGCTGAAGAGCAGTTTATGAAAATAAAGCTCGAGAACGGAGAACAAATGAGCCCAGCCATGGTGAGCACAGACCAGGGTCTGCAGTGTGAGCAGTGACTTACACAGAGGAACATGGCCACAGGATCACTTGCTTTCTGGCACGCTAGGACATTTCAGCTTTATGGGAGTTTCTTGCATTTTCTTGGAACTAAATTAATTCATTTGTCTTTAATTTTAAGCCATATGTAACAAACTCAAATAGTGACGATCAGGATTTAGAATCTCAGCCAACCAAGCCACAATGAGTTGAAGAGCAGAACTCAGTAGTCCTGTGTCCTCTTGGTGCTATGTGCTCTGGGACAGTCTCTGAGACCTGAACTTGGCCACAGGTCAGAGCCATGTTCTCCTGACTTCAGTGCAGAGCCATTGCAGCAGGAGAAGCACGTAGGCCAACATACCCGACTTTGGAGCTACCTTTCAAATGCTACCAGTGGAAAAGAACAACTGGTGCCCAAATTTCCCCACCTGTTATCCTCATTGAAATAATAGAGCGGCCTCCTGGGTGAGAGATGGTGCTGTGCCCACAGATCAGCTCATTCTTGGGCTGACCTTCTGCCTGGCAGAGAGGAAAGCACTGGCTTTGCCCAAGTGATTTCAGCAACAGGCTAAGACAAGTGTCATGTGCCAAGAACGGCCTTGTTTTTGCCCTACTTCTGAGGCAAAGGAGGGCAGTGTTTCCATATCTATGTTCCTCCTGAACTGTTTTCTGTGCTGAAATAGGCAGATGTTCTTTCCCTGGTTTCTTTCAACAAATATTTGTTTTTTCAGCCTACATATTCATTCACTAAGCGTTTACCATGGGCTTCCTTTCACTCTAGCAGATAAAATGTAGGGATCAGGGTTCAGGGGTGTGGCTCACATGCTGAGGCCCAGGGTTAAATTCCCATCACCAAAATCAGGTAAAATAAAGGTCAGAGGAAAAAAATATATTCACTGCATTTATAAGTAAAGAGTCTTAGCCTGCTGTTTTCCTTTTCAATTTTGGGACCCCACTGATACATCATCCCATTTACTAATTTATGTCCAGCATGTGCAGCATCATCTCTGAGAAGATTTAGTAAAGTGAATAAAATATATTGACTTTGAAATAAACTCAGCATATCATACAGAAATATTTATTATTTACCATAGACCAGGTAGGTCTCTTTATGTAGTTCTGGCTGTCCTGGAACTCTCTCTATAAACCAGGCTGACCATGAGTTCATAGAGATTCACCTGTCTCCGACTTTCCTGGAACTCTTTCTGAAGACCAGACTGGACTTGAGTTCACAGAAGCACACCTGCATATGCCTCTCAAACACTGGGGTTAAATGTGTGAAACACTACTCCCAAATATTTGTTTTAATTTTTTAAAAATTCTCTGAGTCAGGAATAAGGTTGTGGTTCACCAAACCATAGAATTTTTTTTTAAAAAAAGGGAAATTAAAACTGTGTGGATGGGAGAAAGTTTGCTACTAGATAATACTTTATACAAGGATTGGAAAAACAGGAATTCTGGATCTAATTCAGAATGCAAAGTGCTAAGTAGCCCTTTCCCAGGAACCCAAAAAATTTTAATGGTATCTAGTCAACAAGATGCCCTGGAGAAAAGTCAGATGTTTTTTACCAAGATACTTAATTTATAAGCTGTAAACAGCATGTCGGATTGTAGAAAGCGTCCCCTGCTCTCAGTGAATGGCTTAAAATTATTTCTATCTAGTAACACAAGAGTAACAGTCAAGAAGCCAAGTATGGGCTGATCCTGAAGCAGTAGTACTCAATGAAAAGGATGCAAGCTTCTCGGGGATCTCTATGGATGCAGACATAAGGTCAATGGGGAAGAATGTGGTTCTTGCTCCCTTCATCTCAGGATGTCTGGTCTATAGTAGGAGGCAATGGTCACCTCCATAGTGCTACCTTGGGTGAACGAAGAAAATATTCTTGCAGTTAAGTAATAACCCTCAATTCTATAATAAGATGCTGTGTTCTTCCCACTGTGGTGTAACTAGCCATCTGTGATAGAGCTCCACAGCAGCAGGTAAGTGTGTAAGGGGAGGAAGGGAAAGCAAAAGCTGCGGAGGACTAGAACCAGGGGAAGAAGCAATATATCATAATCCCTGTAGATAAGGTTGTTCAAACAAAGTTCTGAGAATAAATATAACTTGGTGGGGAACAACAATGTGTCAACAGTCAATGGACCACAACTGCGCATGTGTGCCTATGTGTGCAAGCAAGTGTGTGTGTGTGTGTGTGTGTGTGTGTGTGTGTGTGTGTGTGTGTATGTGTGTGTTTGGTTTGAATAGTTTCACTGCCTGGGGGGGACAGTGGGAGGACTTGACCTCGAGCTTGACTGTAGCTAAAGCTCCTGATCTTTGACACATTTGTGAAGAAAGAATGCTTTCACTGTTATCCAGTTTACCACTTACCTGAAACACCATGATTCCTTCCCCAGACCTCTGCTAACCTGTTATTAGTGTTCTGTATCTCCAGACTATGCATTCACTTGTCTGAAATAATGAGTAACTATTTCATTGTATTCTGCAACCTGCAGAACATTTTGCTGTTGTCTGATCCAGTAGAAGGAAGGCTGATCTGTAGATGTTCAAGCTTCAACATGCCTTCCATGATTGGCTACGAGTGCTTTATCGAGTTATTTGTTTTCTCTAAGACTCAGTTTCCTTCTATATAAAATCAATTAGTTGGTTGTACTAGTTCACAGCTTTGTCTATTCTCAATCATGTCTGTCTTTTCCCAGGCTTCTCAGACAATATAGCACTGCTCTGGGACTAGATACTCTCCCAAGACATCTAACAGCGAGACTTCCTTTCTTCTTTAAGGAGTTAATGATCACTCAAGATTCCAAGAACATTCTAATGAATGTGCTTGAGCCAACAGGAGGCCAAGCTATTAGAATGTTCTCTTCCACGAGGCCATTTGGGTGGCCTGATATAAAAATACTCTCAAATATCCAATTGATTTGGTGCTTGTGATTTACTAAATGTAGTTCATAAATTATTAATATCTTGGTTTTGTTTTTTTTAGACAGTGTCTTGCTATGTAGCCCCAGATAGCCTGAAATTCACTATGTAGACTAAGCTGACACTGAATTCTTGGGTGAACCACCCTCCCCAGCCCTCACAATGCTAAGATTATAGGTGTGTACCACCACACCAAGCTCATGTTTTATTAATAGTAATGTTTTATTGGTGAGTGTAGCTAACCAGTTTCTATTTTTCTTAAAATTTGTGCCATTTTCTCCAGTGTTATTCAATGCATTTATCAGGAGACGAGAACAGTCAAAGGTAGTCATTCACTCTGGAATTCACCATCTTCTGTTTGATGATGGTTATGCTATAGGCTGAATTCTATCTGCCAGTTCCTTTCTTAGAATGACCTATAGTCCCACACTGAACTGCAGTCTAAGCTACCATGGGCAGGGCTCTGGCCCAGGAGAAGACAGAAGAGAAGTTTGGGTCTGAAAGGTCATCTTGAAGATGTGAATTAATAAGATCTTAGGGGAATCAAGAATAGGTCTCTCTGTTTGGTAAGGTATCTGCAGAACTTCTTTCCTAAGGGAGGGACAATCCTGAAGTCTTGGGTTGAGACTTGAGTTCAAAAGAATTGGCCACTGAATATAGCTGTGGAATCCTCCACTAGGCATTTTTTTTAACTTATCTAAGTTTCCATGAAAAAAACTAATTCTGAGTTCTTAACAGTTGATGTAACTAATTGACTTCTAGGATATAAATTTCCCACAAATTGGAAATGATTACCAGAGTATTGGGAAGCACTTTTCTGTTGAAATCTTTTTCTCTGGGGGTTTGGATTATTTCTGCAAATCTAGACGCAGACTATGAACTGTGACTGATATGGTGATAAGCTGTCAAAAAATGCTCAACGGTAGTCTTTCTATGGTGCCACAAATCACCAGTGACTCTGAACTCTGAGTTCTGTGCTATCCTTTCATCCACAAGGAATAAAAGTAAGCAGAATGGGGTTGGATGTGGCTATTTAGCTCAATTCGTAGTGTATATAAAGACCTGGGGACGAATAGAATGGGCATAGTGGTGCGTATCTGCGATTCCAGCACTCAGGAGGCAGGGGCAGGAGGATGAGAAGTTAAAATTATCCTCAGCTGCATAATGAATTCAAAGCCATCATGGGCTACATGATATCCTGCCTTAAAAAGAAACAACACAAACAAACAAGCTAAAAGAAACAACAAAAAGCAGCATAGACTCCTCACTAGTAACAGAAGAAAAGGAGAAATTATTCTGGATGCCCAAAATCTGCCGTAGATTTTTCAAATTTATTTCAAATATCACAATTTCAAGAGAGGAAGGTTTCACTTTTTTTTTTACCTGCTCCCTACTACAGAAGTGAAATCCAAGCCAGAATACTAGTGAGTAGTGTGATACAAGCTACTAATTCCCTTGCTAAGATGCAGAGTTTCGGAACGGAATCCACGTTCTGGAATAGTGGGGAGTGATCTCACCTAACAGCTAGAGGGTCCTCAGTAATAAACAATAAGAGCAGCTCAGTCTTTTCTGTTGTTCATGCAATTTGCCTTTTCTGCTACATGATGGGACTGAATGTGGAATTCAAATCGGAACACTCCTGGATGCATGCCTGCATGAAAAGGGCTGAGGCTGGCTAGCACAAGCATCATGTGAAAAGCATGCCCCACCCCCACCCCCATGCTGCTAATCATCCTGCAGTGGTTGGACTATGGGCTTTCTCGCTGCCTTTTGTTTTGATTCAGCACTGCCAGTTCTCCTGTCACAATTCTACTCTGCTGCCTTTGGACCCAATCTCAAAAGAAACACTTAAATTTTGAAAGGGAACCCATTTTCAGAATTGAGGCAGGGGAAGGAATCACAGAAATGTATCAAGTCTAATGTGTCCAATTGAGTTTTAAAGATAAATTGGAAATTGATTAAGGATTTGGTTCCTTTGATTCATCATGTTTGTTTCAGGAATGTGTGCACCTACATTTGTACCTAAAGTTGAACTTGAGGATATTTTTCCCTGGGGGTTTGATCACGTTTCAAGTAAGTCATGGAGGCAATTTCAAACCCATTATGGGGGAGTGGGAGAAATGAAACTTTCTCTTTCAGAAACTGAGCTGTTTGAAAAAAAAAAAGAAATGACAGTGGCCAAATTTAACATCAAAAAATATTCTTTTCTACTTTTTTTTGTATGGCTTCTTATTTTTCTTACCTATGAATGAAAGTATGGAAGGAGACTCCAGGTTTCGGCCTATTGTACCTTTACTGGGCTAAAGAAAGAGCACTCCTTAGCATTTTCTGACAGTTGGTCCACTTTTGGTCTTAACATGCTGCCCTCTCATTTATAAAGGATACTGCAATCAGTTGGATCATGGCTTAAAAGAAAAAGTTGGGGTATAGCCAGGCCTTGGAAGAGAGCAAATTGTTTGAATAAGCCTTAGTTTTTGTGGGAAAATGAAAATCTTATACCACGCTACCAGTCAGAATTCGTGTCCAGATTTTGACAAGAGGATGAAATGGACCTCCATTGGATGAAATCCTGATTCTAAGTACTCAGGATGGCTTGCCAACTGAACTAGCCCATTCTTTGAATCTTCTGAGTCAGCATGCCTTCTAACAGGAAAGTCATTGTTCCAGATTGTAAACGTCTTCTAGGCTGCTAGATCAGAACAGCTGAAAATGGTCCAGGGAGTGGGACACTTAGTAATATATACCTAAGTACTAGGCTCATAGAAACTCCCATGAAGGGGATAGAGTGAACACACCAAGCAGAGCCTTGCCAGAGATGTGAGAAGGCAGCTTTGAAAATATGAGGGCAGACAATGCCACCAGCACAAAGGTACATTCTTCCTCAAAGACTGAAAATGTGTGTGTGTCAGGGGTGAATTTCACCAGACAACTTGTATAGTCTAGCCAGTAGGCATTCATTCCAGTCCCAGCCTCTGCTGCATATTGCCCACACATGGGACTTTCTAAAACATTTCTCAGCTTTTACTTTCTCCTGAAATCAGAAAAGTTCATGGTTATCGACCTGATGAGTGAGGAGTGGGTACTACCAGCTGGAATGCTGCCACTGGCAGGGGCAGACAGGAACACAGAAATGCTCTAAATGTCCTCCCAAAGAAAACCTTTGATGGGACAAAAGAGCGGTTGTATTTTTACCCTCTCTCTTCGTGCTGCCAGGCTTCTTTAAATAGATGCTCTAGCCTAGGGACTTGTATGGAATAATTCATATTAAAACCCAAGAATTGGCAGTGAAGGGTAAAAGATTGCTCTCTCTCTCTCTCTCTCTCTCTCTCTCTCTCTCTCTCTCTCTCTCTCCCTCTGTTCTTGTCAAGTTAACAGGAAAAGGCTCATTTTAATTCATCTCTGTTAGTTTTTTTCCTTTTGAGTCTTTTAATGAATTTTTAGTTAATTGAAGAAAGATATCTGAAGCTCCCAGAAAATAAAACAGAATAAGAAACTGTCTTGTGCTTTTCTCTATAATTACTCTCACTCCCATGGACATTAGCAGCATCTTTTGGTATTTTATACAATGAAAGTCTTAAATGGAAACCTCTAATTAAAAGTCCAGTACCTTTTGCTCGATACTCATGAATCAAACTGCTCTTCTGAGGTAAAGAGATAGGGAAGAAAGAAAGAGGAAAGAAGGGGGAGTCGTGAAAGAAGTGAAAAGAGGGAGAGAGGGAGGGAGGAAGAGGGAAGGAGGGAGAGAGGGAGGGAGGGAGGGAGGGAAGGAGGGAAGGAGGGAGGGAGGGAGGGAGGGAGGGAAGGAGGAATGAAGGACCAGCTCCTTTCTCACCTCAATCCCTACACATTTTCGGCGAACTCAACTTAGGAGTGGTTTCTCAGTTCTCCCTTTCAGCAGTGGGTTTGGTAAGTCATCAAGCCTATGCTGGCCAAATTGAAAGTCCTCTTTCTCCTTCTTTCTGTCTGAGGAGGAGAGACAGGAGAGAAAGTTGAGGAACCCAGGAGAATGGCATAGCCCAAAAGATCTTTGGTCCAAGTCACTTGTCTCTCAATCTGAAACAGAATCACCACATTTCTCTTAATGTGGGCCGAAGTGCATCCATGCATTCCCATAGCACTCCCACCCCCAGGCCTTTGCCGAGATGTCCGGGTCACTGTGATGGTATGCTTGTCTCTGCCAACCCGGGTCACTCCAGCCCCGCTCTTGGCGAGCCACGTGGCTGCTCCTCTCTGTGAGTGGGTTCAGGCTCAGGACTACAAAAAGCCCCCATATCCTAACGGCCCAGCAGAACCTGTGCCAAGAATGACATCCTGGGAATACTATGGAGATGAGGAGACCTCATGGGCTGTTCTCCCCAGATGGAACAGGACCCAGGCTGTCTGGAAAACAGGCGAGCAAACAGCAGCTCACAATGGAAGGAGAACAGGCATAGGGAAAAGGGGGCGGGTTGAGAGCAGTGGTGAACAAAAGAAAAGAAGCCACTTGCCACCCAGGAAGATTCCAGGGTGTGCAGGAGGAGGTAGTGGAGGAAGCACTTGCAGGAAACAAGTACCCAGACATGGCACTGCCAGTCTAACAGGATTCTTTTCTGTATTAGATTATGGGAAAGAAAGAGGGGAAATATATAGCCAGCCAGCTGTTCAATGGCTTACAACCTCGCTTTTATTGTCCGGTTAGTTTGCGAGGTGGGGCATCAGAGGAATTCCAAACATACCATCCCAGAGAAATTTTAATATGTTCCACAGTGTCATACACGAAGAGGAAATGACAGCTGATCACAGACAGGGCAGGCCACAGCAATTTGGGCCCTGGAGCTCATCCACCCTCCCATGGGCCTTCTTTCCTCTCATTGTTCAGTATTTGTGCTTCTTAGTCTTCCCACCTGTCTCTCCATCCCCTCTGTTCCTGCTGGCTGGGCAGGAAAGTGTCATTAAGTGACAGTCATGAAAAAAGATGAAGATGGGCACCCAGGCCAATGGCCAAGGAGATGTGACTTTTCTGGGATGAGTCAAGCATCTCAGAGGTCAGAGGTACTCCAACTACCATACATTTCTGCTAATAGGCAATGAAATCAAGGACACTGTTGATGACGTTTTCAGGATTTTCCCCAGGAACCTAAACATGTGATGAAACATTAGACTGACTTCTTTGAAAGTGGCGCTGTGTGTGGCTCGGACAGAGACTTAGGTTTAGAAAACAACTTCCAGCTACTCATCCCAGGGTCCTCTTAAATTTAGACCAATCCCAGAGGTCACTGATTTCCTCAGTCTAGGGAATGGGATAAGTAAGTGATGCGAGAGAGTGATCGCATCTTCCTCTGTGCATGTTTCCAATACAGTGATTCACCAAGGAGCCCTGATGCCAGCTGCTGGGGAGGTGACTCACACCCATCTCCTGAGAGCATACAGTTCCCTTCCAGGGGGTGATCAAGAGAATTGAAGAAGGATATGTTATTCTTTTTCCAAATTGCTTCTATCCCAATCCCAAGAAAAAATTGGACCAGATTAGCTGTGTAAGTATGATATACTCAGGATCTAGTGCAAACAGCCAAAGGAGAGGAGAACCCTTCATTATAAATAGAAAACCTGTTGATAAGTATTTTAAATAATCTAGAACACTAGCAGCTATTTGATTTTGTTCCCAATAAGCAGAAAGTTCTTGTCAATTACCCATTGACAATGCTATTTCTCTTCCCAGATTCAACAGGAAAGAGCATACAGACCAAAGATAAAAATGTGGCACAATGTCCCATTGACCTTTGTATCCATCAGGATAAGAATAGTGCCAGCACATAGCAAATGCTTAATAAATATGTATTAAAAGATGATGGAATGAATTACTACACAGGAAGAACAATGGTACTGAAATTTTGAGATCTCAAGACAGTAACGGTCTCTGGACACCATTGGTGGTTCAAATTCTGAGAAAGTCATTTTTCAAGGGCCCAGGAAAATAAATGAGTTGGAAATAGTTAAATGTATTGAAAAATGATTTATTTTTTTCCCTTGACAGTGTCACTGGAACTCAAATTAAGATTGAGAACTCCACAGGAATATTTCCATCTGTGGGTGTCAGCTGCTTGATACACAGTAATAATGATAAGGCCTCAACCAGTTCTCCCATTACCTGAAGCAAATGTGTTTTAAGAGAAATGATGCACAGCATTACATTCGTGTCCAAACACTCTCATGTAATGGTCCGAATGACAGTTTAGGAAAATTGTTTTCAGTCACTTAAATTACTAACAGCAGTATTTTTTTTAAATGGTCATAAAATATTACAACAGTTCAATCCAATCCATAATATTTTTTACGGTCTTTCTTGATTAGTGAACCAGTGGTAAATTCACTCCTTTGAATATCTGATTTTTATTCAACAAAGCTCCTTAGGCTAGTTATTTGTGAAAATGATGTGTGTGGGGGAATCCCCGTAAATTGTGCCCCCTGTTCCACAATGCAAGCTCACCAACAGAACCCTCAAGTTCACTTTCAGAAGTAAAATTAATGAAGAGAAAGTGAGCAGATACTTGCATGAAGTCTAAATGCCATTTTGAGGCAGTCTACAGTTCCTGATGTAGTTAGCTGACACCCACAGTCACCAGTGAATTTGCAGCATCTCTGTGTTTCCACATGCACCTGGTTGCTAGTGTTGTGTTTAAGTGATTTGCCGTGTTGTATCTTGTACTTAGAATACACTAATATTAGAAATGGAGAGAAACATGCTCTGCAATAGCCTTATCTGCTAGGAATGACAGTTACAAGGTATAAGGAATTCTCATCTTGCTAAATAGATTACTCTTTGTACCTGAATCTCAGCGGGGGGGGGGGGAGGGAGGAAGGGAAGGAGAAAGAGAGAAAGAGAGAGAGAGAGAGAGAGAGAGAGAGAGAGAGAGAGAGAGAGAGAGAGAGAGAATGTGTGGGGGTGCTCTTTCACAGAGGCTTATCTGGGCTTGTCCATTACAATAAGCCTCAGTTACTGTGCTTTCTGAGTCATTAACATTCTGTACACAATCAAACTTCCCGTCCCTCAAGAGAGTTATGCCCGGCCTCCTACAGCTCAATTGTTCATTTAATGAGAGAAGTTGCATTCAGGAATTGAAAAGGACCCTCTGATTATTCCTCAGGTGTCTGTGGGAGTCATTTCTCCAGGTTCTGGTCCCTGTGCTGTCAGGAGCATCCTTTCCTGGTCTCTTCCTGGACTTTGGATCGTTGGTCGTGCTGCAGGGACAAACCGACTACTAAAAATAACCCCTTGCAATAAGGCCAAGGCAAACAGCATGCATTTCCTCAGACTTTTCGCCCAATCAAAATCCTACAGCGAACCCATCCTCATCTCCGACACTCTTGAATGTATCCATGGAAGCAAAGTCCCAACGCGGGATGGGAGAAGAGTGCAAAAGAGCAATGTGACACTGAAAGCTAGGCATAAATGTTGCCTATTGTTTGAAGTCATTCTGAGCACTCCGGCACAGCCCTGGCAGGAGATCAGCCGCATACATGAGCAATAAAAGTAAACAGTGCACGTTTAACCTCGCAGACTCGCCCGCCTTAATAGTGCCCCCATTGTAAGTGGGATGAAGGCGGTGGGGAAGATATGGGACTCCACAAATGCAAGTCAGCAACTGCTGCTTCTCCATCCCCCTTCATAGTGTCACATAGAAGAACCATTTCAAAGTTACAGCTAACTACGCAGAGTTTGAAAAGAAATCAATCCCAAAGATATTTTCGAGCTTCTCTGGAACGCTTCCTGCTCTGTCACAGACTTCACACACCCGTTCATTTAAAACAAACAAACAAACAAAAAGCCCACAAGGCTAGCAAGCTACAGATTAATGCAAATTAAAGTGATGCAAATTTAAGTGATATTTAAAGGTTGTTTCTTTGTCTGCAAGAAGGATGAAAGGCTGAGTTTGGAAAGAAGTAATTTCCTAGGCAAGCCGGCAGCGCTTGTTTTCCTGCTTACCTTGGGGGAAACGCAGGGCTCCTTTCTTCTCAGACTTTTCTGAGAGCTAGAAAGAGGTCCTGTTACTTCCAAATGCTTTTGTTCTTCTGTCCCTCTGTCACATGGCTTGCCTTTTATATTTGCAACACACAAAAGTTAGGACTGTTGTTTAAGCGACCCAGAGAGAGAGAGAGAGAGAGAGAGAGAGAGAGAGAGAGAGAGAGAGAGAGAGAGAGAGAGAGAGAGAGAGAGGGGAGAGGGAGAGAGAGAGGGAGAGTGTCAAATGGAAAAGTGCCATTGCAGGCATATATCAATCAGGCGTGTGGCCGCTGCAGTGCACTAGCAAATGGGAATAGCACGGAAATGGTAAGCGCTCGTTATCGGGGACTCACAGCCTCTGCCCACTGCTGGGCTCCTTTCCATGGAGCATCTTCCGATGAGAATAACAGCAAAGAACACGGAAGTTTTCTTTCCCTCCCTCCCCATTTTGTTTCTGTATTTTTACAAAAATAAGAGGCTAAATAAATATTCTGATTTTAATTCTTTTGCAAACATGTGACTGCCATAAAGATGTGCAGTGCAGTTGGCAATAGAGACACATGGTTTGGGAACTACAAAGACAGGGCGGCATACTGCTTAACGATTCAGCAGCTGGCCAGGACGAAGCTGAAATGCCGAGAGAGAGGGAAAGATGGACATCAGTAATCTTTCTCAGGTTAAGCAGGAAAGCAAGTGCAAAAAACGTTACCCTGTTTTAGCATGATGTGCGTGGGTGGTGAGAGTTCTTTTTTTCCAAGTTGTTCATCCATTAAATGATTTTTAGCAGCATAAATGCGATTCAGCTCTCAGTGGCACTTTAATAAGTGCCTTCACTGACATCATTTAGAGCAAAACTTTGTAATAGATTTAGAAACAAAAGGCAAAAACGTTTGGTCTATGACTCCTTGCGACATGTGAGGGTGTGACTAAAAGGTAAGGCCAACCCACCAGATCACATTTAGTAGAAACGTGGCAAAGGTAAACCATGTGTGGGGGTTAAGCACCTGCTGCTGTATAGTGCCCTGCTATGAGCTTTGGGACCAAAAAGGGAAACATTTTATAAACCTTGCCGTTAAAATGCTTAAAGACAAAATTATCTGTAATTTTGGAAAACTGAAGACAATACAAAGAACCATGTATACGTTTTTAATGTCAGGCAGATTCAGACCCAGAATAACTTATTTTATGAATACTGATGAGAACTTAAACCAAGGAAATGAAATGCACTCTAAGATAGTTTATTAAAGTATAAATACATCATAAACCTTAAGGAAAACTTTCTCTTGAGAGCTCCAGCCAGTCAACTTCTGATGTCAAAAGTATCAGATTATGATATATCTGATCATTTATTTATGATCAATAAATTGATAATCAAATTGTGTTTTGTTTCCCCCACAGAAGCACTACTTCAAACAATCATTGGTGTTTTACTCAAGGCATGTAAATTTGTTCAGCTTTCCTTCAACCTTTTAATGAGAAGTACTTTTCATTTGCTCTATGAGTAAAGCCCTGTTTACCTTGGACCAGTCACAGAATTTACTTCCGAGGGTTAAGGACAAATGACAAGTTCAGAACCTTGAAGGAAAGGGATTTGGCTAAATGTCACAAAAACAGATGTTCAACAAGCAAATGGGAAATGGATCTTTAAAATGGGAATAATCTTCAAGCAGAAATGACTTGTTCCCAAGTAGGAGCCATGGAAACAGTCATGAATGCATTTTCTAGCTTAATTGAGTGGATCGGATTCAGAGGGAGAATAAAGTCTAAGATCACCAACATTTTCAAGTATCAGAGTTTGTCAGTCACCAACCTCTTCATTTTTTTTTTAGAAACAATTAGTGGTTTTTGCAGGAGGTTCTTACTGTTCCATCTTGCCATCTTTTGCTTGGGGATTCTCGGGGTTGGGCTATCTGCTCTGAAACAACATGAAATGGTGCAGTTCTTTTGGATGGACTTTTCCAGCCTTCTACAAGTTGTCCTTCTGAAAGGGCATTGCAGAAAGTGTAAAAAGTGCAAACACATTGACTGCTTGGCCTCAGAAGACAGACTCTTTCCCAGATGGAGGGAGCCCCGCGGATTCCTTCTGCTTTACCCTGTCAGGGATGGCAAAGACTACCATCTGCTGCTCCTTTCAAAAGGGAGGCTTTGCCTCTGCCCATCAGGCTCCAGGGGACCTGTTTCTAAGCCTGCCAATAGGTATCTGGCAACAGAAACTGTTTCCAGCACTTCACCACGCTTTTTATAAATGTCAGTATGTCATGATAAACTAACCATGATAAACGTTGCTGAGAAAAGGATTTTCTTTAAATTTCCGTCTATGAAAAATAATGAAGATTCTTTTGCTGCTATTTCATATGTATTTGGAGTGGGAAACATCTACAGAAGAAGACATGTCTCAGCTGCACAGAGGGATAATCTTCAAAGGCATCCTACCCCAGTGCTGGGGATGGAACAAAGGAGCTCAGACATGCTAGCTAAGTACTCTGTCACTGAACTACACCTCAGCTCCAAGGGACCATTTCTGAATCTTGTTTCTGTTCCTGATTTCTTGTTTCTAAGTGTTTTTAGTGGACAGTGAGAAGTTACCTATCATCTAAAGACCCCTAATGGAGGACTAAGCCCAAGGCAAGTGGGAGACAAGACCTAACTCCTTACTGCAAACCTAAAGGATCAGGTCATTCTTTTCCCTTCCTCAGATCAGATGGAATCCAGTGTGATCATGTCTGGTTTGCTAGACTGGATGAGAAAGAATGAACAGTACATACAGACATTCAGAAATTATTCTCTGTGGTTACACAGGAATGGAAAACCTGGAGGCTGCAGCAGGCCAGTGTTAGGGAAAACAGAGCCCATTAATGTGATAGTGGGTGGCCTTCCTTGGGGACACACAGTCCGTGGGTGGGCCATCTTAGCAGTTTGATCTTTTTTTTTTTTTTTGGCAGTATCTGTGTTCACCACCATTTATGAATCTGAAGACTGGAGAACTTTCCTGAAGACTCCATGAACTGCAGCCCAACCCTGGCCTTTCCACGTACTTGCCAATAAATTCCTTTCTGGTTTAATTGGCTATAGGTAACCAGAAGTCCTGTTCTTAATGCTATTTTTCCAAATTTACAGAAACCAAAGTCATTAATAGTCACTTTTCAGACTGCGATACTTTCTGTTATGACACCACAGGTACAAGGAAAATTCTTATATGGATAATGTAAGAGACAGACAGAGAGAGAGAGAGAGAGAGAGAGAGAGAGAGAGAGAGACCTCAAGCCACCCTCACAACGTATTAGGCACAGTTTATATTTATCTGTGAGAATACTAATCCTTTTTGCCCTCCTATACATAATTTCCATTCATTCATTTCAAAAAATACGTTAATAATAATAGCAATCACCTAATGGGTGCTTACTCTCTGCTAGTCTATGTGCCAAATGTTCCATAAGTATCTTTTCTTTCAGAATGATATCCAACTGTATATACTCTATTTTTGTCTCTATTTAAGCAATGGAGAAAAAACAAGGCTCTAAGAGGTTAGGTGATTTGCCTGTAGTTGACACAGCAAGCAGATGGCAGGTATAACTTTTGGCTTTCTCATTTTCAAAGGCTGAAGCATAACCACTCACTATGCCATGTTGCTCCCATGCAACAGGTGTTCTCTAAGCAGCCTTGCTGTTAATGGAGGAAAAAAGGGAAGATGTGGACCAGTTCTTAATGTGTTTATGAAATTGTATGGAACAAAGAAATGTTTGCTTCTGCGGAGACTGCCTGACATAATGTGAACAGGGCCATGAGAAAAGCAGAAGAGGTGCTACATCCAGGGGATGTGCATCCTCCATTGGATCTGAGGTTTTAAGGCACACAATGGAAAGCAGAGGAGCAAGATATGCTTGTGGAGTAATACACAGTCATTTTTGCTTGACCTAAATTTATGCCAAGGTGAGCCAAGAAAATGTGATAAACAACATAGATCCAAGCTAAGAAGCTGAGGCCAAATGGGGCTCAACAGGAGAACAAAGCAGCTGCAATAAAGCTTGGTAGCAGAGTTCTTGTTGGTCTGTGTACCAGGTCTGGTTATCAATTTCCAATGTTGCAAAACAAGCAGAAAAACAAACAAAGCAAAAGGAGAATGTAGAGTGAAAAGCCAATCTGAGCCTAAGAAGAGATTCTCTAGATAAGAGAATGGAGGCAGAGGGACACAGATTAAACAGCCAACTGCTTTCATTCACTCGGCAGCATTAGAGCGGGGGACATTTTCTGCTATAGAGGATAAAACCCAGGACTTTATGCACACTTGGCAAAGCCTTTACCAACATATTTGCAGTCTTTGACTTCCTTCTTATTTTGAAACAGGTCTCACTTTGAGGTTCAGGATCACCTGCATCCTCAACATTCTGAGTAGTTACAGCTAGAGAGCTGCACATCTAACCCAAATTCAACTGTTCTTTTATGAAGTGAATTTATTTCCAAAAAGCAAGATCACTATCCAAAAATAATACCTTGTAAGTGGAAATAATTTGATATCTAGAAAATAATTCTTTTAGTGCCTCCAAGCTAGCTACCTGTGTTCTCATCCCAGGGTTTCTCATTGCTACCATGGTGGAACAGTATGTTCAGAAGGAAATATTAAAGGTAAATGACAAAGATGTCAAGTATTCATGAATTAAAACATAAGGACATTTTTTTGATGCTTATCTTAGTTAGGGTCACTATTGCTGTGATGAAAACTATGACCAAAAACAACTTGAGGAAGAAAGGGTTTATTTGGCTTATGCTTCCACATGAAGGAACCTAGAGGCAGAGGTTTATGCAGAGGCTGCAGCAGGGTGCTGCTTATTGGCTTGCTCTAGATGGCTTGCTCAGCCTGCTTTCTTATAGAACGTAGGACCACTAGCCCTGGGGTGGCAGCATCCACACTGGGCTGGCTCGTCCTCCATTAATCACTAATTAAGAAAATGCTCTATAGGCCTGCCTACAGTCAGATCTCATGGAGGCATAATTCTCAGTTGAGGTTCCTTCCTCTCTCATGACTATATGGTGTGTCAAGTTAGCATAAAACTATCCAGCACAATGCTTTATCAGGAAGTGTGCAGTTTTTTTGAGGTTAGAGAGCTCCTCAAAAACCCAAGATCTTTGCTCTCTCTCCCATCACACCATTGGTAGTTTCTGTTTTCCTTGGCAGGTCAATTTATGGGCACAAGATGACTCCTAGAACTCTAGAAACCACATTGAATTGTAGGTGTCAGCGGAGAACAGAACAATTTCTTCTTTGTATGCATTAAGAAGAAGAGTTTTCCAGAAACATCAGTCTTTCTTTTCCATCCCATTGACCTGGACTTGAGCCAGTCTAGCAACAGTTTCTTCAAAGGTAAACACAGTTGTCATCACTGGCCTGATCCTATCACAGTCCATGACTTGGGAGTTGGGTGTGTAGTCATATTCTTAGCCATGAGACAGAATAAATGACAGCTAGACAGATAACTAGTAGCATCTGCCACAGTGGGCATGACAATATGTGCACAGGATGACTTCAGATTATGGCAAATGCTAATTAGAAAAATGAAGCAGTAATGAGATAGAGAGTAACTAACAGGGCTGAGTTGATAGGATGATCTGAGTGGGTCTCTGTGTGGAAGTAACATCTATGTTTCAATATTAAAGGTTAGCAGAAATGCCAGTACATTTGAACAGAATGAGGGAAGCAATTGATTGAACAATGTAAGAGATGAAGGCAGGAGCTATATATATAGTGAAACTTCAGTAAATATAGGGTAGCAAAATCAATTGGTACTAACTAAAATTTCTTACATGAAATGACATAATATTGGCACAGAAGCTAGCTATGCATATCCTCTTATATACTTCAAATAATCTCTACATTATTTATAATACCCCACAAAATGTACTGTTATGTAAATAACTGTTGTATTGCATTGTTTATGAAAAAGGTAAGATAAAAATATACTACACATATTTAGTATAGATGATAAGTTTATTTTTTCAAATGCCTTTGACGCAGGATAGTGTGGAACCTGTTCATAAGAGGCATTGTAAAGCTGAGTAAGATAAAATAGGAAGTTTGGGGTTTTGTTATGTGCTGTGTTTCTTCACAAGAAGATATGTTGACATATTAACCCTTACATCTCAGAGTGTGACCTTATTTGAAAATAGAGAATTTGTAAAGGTAATCAAATAAAATATTAGCATATCATGACTAATGTCTTTATTATAAAAAGAAGAAAATATTAGATGAAGAGACAGAAATACACAGAGGGGAAATTATGTGAAGACACTTAGGGGCTGAATTGTCATGTAAGTGGAGTGATGTATCTACAAGCCTTGGAATGACAAAGATTGCCAACAACTGTCAGAAACAGGAACCGACTAGGGAGGATCTCCCTTAGCATTCCAAAGTCAGCATAGCTCTATTGGCACAGTGACTTCAGCCTCCAGAACTGTAAGACATTTCATTTCCACTGATTGAAACCACCCATTTGGTGACACTTTGGTATAGCAGCCCCAGGAAAAGAATACATTTTTGTTTGTTTCTTTGTTTGCTATTGGAAGGACATTCTTTTGTGAGCTGAAAACAATGATTTGTGTCTCCAGAAGCTCAATATCAATCCTGGGTGGATATGAATCATGGACAGATAGAATGGTAGGGAGGGAAAAGGAGTGACAGGGAGAGAGGCCATTGAAGTCTCCCAGTCAAATTAAAGTAGTGGCTTTCATTAAAGCTGAAGTATTAAAGGCAGAGTGAAAGGGACAGATTTCAGATATGTTTTGGGAGTAGAATGCAGAAAACTAGTTTCTAATTTGGATGTATAAGTGATTTTTAAAAAGAAGTTTCAGGGATGAGTCATGCCTCATAATGTAGTGGAAGAAGTACAGAGCGAGAATATAGCATTAAAATCATTATTGGTTCAGAACAGGCTTGGCGTGACTTTCTTCAAGGACATAGAAATTAAAATGTAGAGAGGATGCCTTGATATTCAAGACTGATTTTTCAGGAACTACTTCAGAGCTGCAGCCTGTAAACCTAGAAAAGGCATTTAAGGCAATGTGGCTGATGGAGGTCACCTTGATAAAGAAAGGATGCCACCAAGGGAAGGGTGAGGATCTGGAGGGAACGCTAGACAGCCATGCTAGGATCAAAGGGAAGAGGTCAATAAGAGAAAGAGAGTCAAGGGGAGAGGTTATAACCAGGAAAGAGTGTCAGATGACCTACTGCCCATGTTATAGGTGGCTGTAAACCATCTGAAGTGTGTTTGGAACTGAATTCAAGTCCTCTGCAAGAACATCATGCACTCTTAACAGTCAAGCCTCCTCTCCAGGACTGTTTTTGTATTTTAATCTTAGAAAGCTGTTGCCTGAAACCAGACAAAAGGTTCTGTGACTTTAGATCCGTGCTTCCTAACTTCAGAGTTGAGAGGAGAGCTTTGACACTGCTGATGTTCATACTTCATCCAAGATAATTAAAACAGTTTGTAGAGGGCAGGAACTGGAAATAGTTGTTTATTTTTCTTTATTTGTTTGTTTGTCTGTTTTTAATTATATTTTTAACTATCTTATAAACAAGTGGATTTCTATATAGCTGTTTCATACATCCTTATGCTCAGTTAACATTAACACATCCCTTTACCCCAGTTTTCTTTGAGACCATCATGCTACATAGCATGACAAACCTCCAGTAATCCCTTCATAGCATATATAAAAGTATCAAGGAGTGTGCTTTTTTCTTAAAAATAAAACCCTCTCACAGTACTAATAGCATTACTCATTAAGAAGTTGGACTTCATTAAAATTGAAAAGCTCTTCTCAAAGAAAGACTATATTAAGAGAATTGAGAAGAAAAGCCACTGGGAAGAAATATTTGTAAAAGATCAATCTGATGCATGTTTGTATAACAACTAAATTAATTCAAAAAATTAATAATAACTTGGTATCAAAAATTAGCTAACTGGACTATGCCATGGTGGTGCACGTCTTTTATCCCAGCACTCGAGAGGCAGAGGCAGGTGGATCTCTGTGAGTTTGAGGTCTACAGAGGGAGTTCCAGGACAGTCAGTGCTGTCACATGAGAAATCCTGTCTTGAAAAAGTAAAAATTAAAATAAAATTAAATTAAAATAAAGCTAACTATATGAATAGACATTCCAGCAAGGCACACACATAGATAGCAGATAATATTATTAGAAAGTGATCTACATCGTGTGTTAGAGAATTCCCAATGGAAATGACAATGAGAGGGCTAAGTAATACAGTACAGTGGTGGGTTAGCTGCCTGCTAACCAAAAGTTGCAAGTTCCTTACCTATCACCACATAAAAAGGAGGAAAAAGAAAAAAGACAAAAAGAAAACCACAGTGAAAATAAGATACTACTATACATATTATTAAATAACCAAAAAATACAAGTCATTGACAACAATGCAACACCAAATACTAAAACTGACATGGAACAACATGGGCTCTCATTCATTACTACAGGCCTTTTGTAGATACTTTGGTAATTTCATACAAAACTAGATACAGTTTTACTGAGTGGCCCAACAATCACACTCTTTGATTGATATTGACCAAATGAATAAAACCTTAGGACACAAAACCTATCCACAGATGTTCATAACAGCTTTATTTGTAATTGTCAAAACTTGAATGCAATTAAACACCCTATGATGCTTAAATGAATAAACTATGGTATATTCGCATGCTATTTGTCAGCACCGAAAAGAAATGAAGGAATTGTCATAACAATTTCGCATGTTATGATTGTAGCAAATCTAAGTAAGGTTGGTACTTTCATCAAATATGACTAATATGACTCTTCTTCAATAGCACTCCATTTTGAGTCTCCTTGACAGTTGGCTGACAATCTACTGACAACTATGTACCAATGTGCAAACAAGATTGTTGGTACCAAAATTGACGTCTAGAAGCTCAGTTGATACACTTTCTTGGAATATAAATCCCAGTGCATTTTGAATACTTTTCACTTGTCTGAGTATTGGTTCTGATTGGCACTGGCCACTAAAACCTCTGTGGGAACGAAGAATTCTTTTTATCCACTGGTGTTATCAATTAGCATTTATCATAGTGTTTCGTTGACCTGGGTCATGCATGGACAATTGCTTCCATGCCTTTATGGTGCTTGATTCATCTACCAGTACTTTGTGCATGTGGTTTTCATGTACATACTTTTCCTGTATATGCATGTATATCTTTTGGTTGTTCTTCTTTTTCATGCCTTACAGTAAACCAGTGAATTCAGGAACTATATTTGTTTCACTTGACAGTTTTTTTAATTGTAGAATAAAACATTTTTGGCCTCCCATGGGGAAAATAAAATGTTTGAGATTAAAACTGTCACTAGGTAGCAGGTGTCATTGTAGTTCACCATGATAGCTATCAAACCTTGAAAGATATAGAAAAATTTGAATGCATCTTACTAAGTAAAAGGTATCTGAAAAAGATACATAGCATGTGCTTCTAATCCCATGCAATTTCAGAAAAGGCAAAACTGTGGGACAATAAAAAGAACTATGGCTTCCAGTAGTTGAAGGAAGGGAGGTTTGAATAGATGGAGTGCAGAGGAGATTCAGATCAGGGAACCTTCTCTATGTTATAGTCTAGAGATAGATATCCATCATTATACAACTTAGTGTAATAATGAGTGCATTTGTCTAGCTCAGCAGGATGGACAATATCAAGAACAAATCCTAATGTAAACTATGGACTCTGGGTGATGATATATCACTGTTGGATCATCATTTGCAACAAATGTGATAATCAGTACACAATAGTACTGATTATGGGTGGCATATAAGAACTATCTTTACTTATAACTCAATTTTTCTGTAAATCTAAAACTATTCTTAAAAAATCCCTATGAAAAACAATAACAATAACCCCAAAGCATGCACATCTCCTATTTCTCCTAAGGTTACTGGGCTATGGAATCTGCTTCAAGAAAACAAAACAGCAATTCGGGTTGTTCCAAAAAGCAGGCATTAGCCATTATAAATGTGCTCAGTCCATCAATTCACTAAACAACTTTAGAGCACTCATTTGAGCTAAGAAATTATTAGGTATGCAAACATTTTAGTGAATAATCTCTCTTGGCATCTTCTTTACCATTTTACGAGCTTCTTCAAAGTCCCGAGAAGACATTTCTTCTTTCAACATACTGTACATCTCATCAAAGGCATAAATCAGTATTTTGATAAAGATACTGAAAGGAAAACGACTCTGGGCTCTAAATTTATGCACCTTTTGACCTTTTTAGAAATTGCTTAAAGAGCAACATTGTTGGCATAATAGAAAAATCAAGATTTCTATCTAGTTTTTCTTGTTCTAAATAGATCATCTGCGAAGTATTCTCAAAAGATAATAAATAACTTTACACAGAGAACTAAAATACTAGAATTCAAGGCAGTCTAAAGAGCATTTGAGGGGGAAAAAGGACAAATTGAAGAAGGAAGCAGGTCCTCCAAAAATGTGTGCCATTTTGCTTTAATACAATTCTAAAATGAGTCCTGATTTATTTACGTGAGAAATTATGTCACAGCATAATATTCTGCTCTGCTGCTGAAGGTTTCCATTATAGCATTTAAAAACTGCTGGGTCCATTTTATTTCAGTGCTGCTATTTCTCAACCTATGAGATTTCTCCATAGTGTTCAGCACGTGTGAGCTACTCTTCTGGAAAATTCGTTCTTCTTTTAGTGAACATATCCTTATAGGATCCATACTAATCTTGAAATCTCATTTTTTTTCAGCAACTTATTTCTCTTCTCTATTAATATTCAAATGAGTGATTTTTTTCTATTTCATGTTTCAAATATCAGGCAGCTCAATGGGGGTTTATAACAATACTTTTTACTTATTCTCAAGAAGTCTCCATTTAAATATCCCATTGGCACATTTCACTGGTGTATCAAATTGACCTGATTATCTGCTTCTCTCACAAGGTTCCAGGTATTGCATCCTTACTTCAAACACACCAAAATTGCCACAGACTAAGAATGCCAAAGGAGCTCTAAAATTTTGAAAAGGAAACTTATTCTAGAATGTTTTACAGATAGAGGAGATTGATTTAAGCAGTTGGTGTGCATATTCCTTGAGACATTGAACTACTACTGATTTAGATCTCAAGTTGTATTGCTCTGTGTTTAATTCATGTGCTCTGAGGCCCATAAGGTTGGGGGAAAGGACATCCTCCATAAAACAAGACAAAATTGTTATACTCATATTTGAAGTTTCACCTCATATCATCTTTTTTCTTTGCTTGTTTTGTGAGACAGGGTCTCGTGTAGGTCAGGTGGCCTCACACTGACTATATAGCCAAAGCTGGCTTTGCTCTCCTGATCCTCCTGCCTCCATTGCTTAAGTGCTTGGATTGCAGGCACAATCACACCTAGCCTACTTGCTCAAAATAAAAGAACCCGTTTCCAAGCCTTATTTCTCAAAAATCTTAAACCTATTAACTTCTTTTAATGTAAAATGTGACATTCAATTAGAAATATATTTTAATTAAATTTTGTATCTCAATATCACTCTAATACTAGAAACTCAAAAAATTTATAAGGTCGGTATGACCAATCTCACATTGGCAAATTACTCTCAGGGTTTATTCTGACAGCTTTTGAAATGATGACTAGTCATTGAATATTCAAATAAACATTTTATTTCAGTAAAAAGTGCTATTCAATATATTTGATACTTCTTCACTTTTCCCTAAAGAAAATTTTCATAAACAGAAGTTTCTCTGCCCCAAACTTATCATTTATTCAATTAAAAATCTTCTTAAAAATTGGTCATTTTAGTAAATAAAAATAATAGGTATAAAGATATTCTATAGTTTTTCTATGTGGTTCACAAAGGCAGTTTTAATTTATGCATACATTTATTTATTCAATTAGAATCATTAAGAATCTAATAATTACTGGATTAATAGATAATTATGTTTTACTATTTGCTCTGATTTTTCCTGGTATTTGAGGAATGTCGTTCCAACCCTTTTTTTAGACACCTTTTATTCAGTTATTCAAGAAATACCTTTTGAGCAATGTCAGCTCTGTTTTAAGTCTTAGAGATGATAGAGTTACAAATAAGACAAGCAAGGCACCTGCTTTCATGACACTCACATTCCACTAGAAGGACAGATCACAAGCCACAAACAGTAGTTCTATGCTTCCACATGACAATAATTGCAAGGAAAGCAAAAAGAAAAAGGCCCAAAACATACAGAGCAAAGAGGGGTATTATTTCAGATGAAATGATTAGCATATGAACTTGGTCAGAAGGAAGCAGTATTTGAATGGAGACATGGATGGCAGAAGAGAGGTCTTGTAATGTCTAGGAGACCATTCTAGACAGAGGAAACAATCTTAGAAGGCCAGGAAGCTTAGCAGATTCAAGATTGTGAATGCAGACTTATGTGGCTAAAGCAAAGTGAACAAAAGCAAAAGAAAATAGTGTTATTGGGCAGATAAGTTCATAGACATTTGGGTAGTTAGAGTATATTTTAGTGTGATTGGAAACCCTTGGGGAGAAGTGAACTAGAGGATGGCATAATTCATAGTGACAATTACATTAGGCTCTTTGTGTAAATAGTCCACTATGCTTTGAAGAACAATGAAATGAAATATGGTAGAATTCTGGCTATATTTTAAAAGTAGGATCCTTGTAAAAAATGTTGGTAGACTGAATTAAAAGTTTAGGAGAAGAGATAGTGGAGATGGCAGTTAGCGTTTTAGTATGAACGAATAGTGTTTCCATTGAATCAAAATAGGAACAATTAGAATATGGGCACAATGAATTGAATGAAGGAGGCAAAGCCAAGAGCTCTGATTTGGGCATAATAGAATATCTTTTATACAGTGAAGACAGATGCTCAGAAGGCTAAGAGACCACATCTGCTGAAACTGTGTTCACAGCATCCACATGAGCTCTCCATGTTCCTTACACTTGGACGAAGCTTTATATCAGGTGCTAGATGTGAACAGGATTGGAAGTTTGGTGAAACAGGGCTTTTATGCTGAATAACATTAGGGGAAACCCAGGAATCTTCCCTGATATGATAAGGGGCCAGAATGTTATAGGATATGACTTAGAGAGCAAGGCGTATAACTCAGTGACAGAATGCTTGCATAGCATGTCCTAAGGCAATAGGCTCCATTTCCAGAATTACAGTGAAAAATAAGGAATATGTTTCAGCAATACCAGATTCCATTCCTATTTTTGTCAATCTTTTCTCTGGTTTAATGAAGGGATTGAATATAATAACACTATGATATATCAGATTCTTATATAATATATCTGAACCCCAATCACGATAGAGGAGAGGAACTGACAGCAGGATTTAGTATATCAGTGATTACCACTGGAGAAGTACCAACCCCTATCCCAGCTGCAGAGCTTAGAAGGCTGGGATCCAAGCCTCAGGGCTGACCAAGATTGATTGCCTTAAGTACTGGCCTGGGCCAGTTTCTATGGAGATTAGCAGGAGGCCAATTCCATCTCTGCATGGGATAATTCATGGACAAATTATCACTTACTTCTTAGTGAAAACTTGGATTAGATTAGTAGTGGTGGAGTGGTGAAAGACTCTGAATGAAGATTTCCTGAAGAACTTGCTAATGGGTTAGCTTTGTATTACATAAGGAGTAAAGGGGGATTCAAGAATGTACAGGGTTTTCTACTAAACAACCAACTGGAACACATTTTTATTTACAGAAATAAGAAAAAGTAAAGACATTTGTCATAGGGATGGAGGTGAAAACTATGATCATATTTACCTTTCTCCAACTTCTTCCATATCCTCTCTATCACACTTCCTTTACAATTTCATGTCTTTCTATTTATGCTTTCTTTTTGTGGGAAGGGGGGGAAATCTGTTAGTTCCAGCTAGTTAGCACAACCTATAAGTATATGTGATATGGGCGCATCCACTAGAGAATGGGGAATATACCAATGGTATAAGTCAAAGGACCTTCTAAATATTTGTATTTATAGCCATAGACCTGAGTTGCTCTCAACTTTGGTCAGAGAAATTTGTTTATGCAGTGAGGAAAACTCAATGAAAAGTTGGATAGCTACTAAAAGTGCTGAGAATACAATACTGAGTGCTCAAACTCAAACAGAGCATCTGCCTCAACCACTAGTACCACCAGCAAGGCTAAGGGGACATCACAGAAAAGGAGGTAGGAACAATGTCAGAGCCAGAGAATGGGAAGGTTTGCTATGAAATGAAATCTTCTGGACATGACATGACTTTTCTACACACATATCTTCCAGCACACGTGTTTGCCTGCACACGGTCTGTATAAAAGTGAACCAGAAAGTAGCTCAGCATAGATAGGCAAGGTGATCTTCAGGCCCCATTCCTTACTCAAAAAACAAGTTTATTATATAATATGGCTAAAAGATTGTGGAGAAGTCAAGTTGACACTATTATATTCCAAATAAATTCTAACTGCTCAAAAGTATCCTGGAGACCCTGCTCCAAAATAATATAGACTTTTAACATCATTCTTGTCTGTCCACAACGACTTGATGGGAAGACCCTTTTGCTGAAAATACCATACATTTTTGCCACAGAACATAGAGAATTCAAGATGGTACTGAGTAGGAATCTATGTCATTACTGGTTATTTTCATCTACCAGAAGGTGCTGTATAGGCTCCTGAGGGGAACAGTCATCAATAGCCTTATAGAGCTGTGAACCCTGTCAACTAAAGTAATGACCAAGATTGTAGGATATGCTCATGAGTTCAATACTGGCACAAATATTATAAAAGCAGCCAACTGTTTTCAGAGTGGATTTAGTGCCTACTTAATAGAGTGAAATACATGCTTAGTACTATAAATCTGGCCAAGATTTATTTATATGGTTGAGGAATTCATAGCTTCTGAGGTGAATTTGCTATTATTTTGCTAAATGGAATAACAAAAACTGCCCTCTAAATTTTTATCTCTATATCTATAGATTACTACAGCTCTTATTCCATTTTTTAGTATATGTGCTGCCAAAGCCAGCATAGATTGCTATAGCTTTAAGTTCTGAGAGATTTTTGTTTTTTCTTTTACTGTTGCTCTTGCTCTTGTTGTTTCATGTAATAGATGGTAGTTAACAAAGAAATTTACATCTGACTAAGCTTTAGAGTACAAATGCAAAGTGCTAAATTTCAAAATGGAGCATCTATATTGCACTTCCTCCCTGTGAGGCCCAGGGATCTTCACGGAAGATGGAGCAGAAGGATTTTAAGATTCAGATCTAATGTGATGACTGGGAACGAGTGCTGATTGTACATGACAGGACTCCTATGCAGAGGGACTCATACCAAGTGTGCTTGCCTGTATAAGAACTGCACACGATCAAGTCAGTTAAGATTCCAGCATGGAAGGGGAAGTGTTCATGAGTATCTACCCCTAGCTGAGGAGCTTTGACACTTTAGGGTTTCTGGAGGAGTGAAAACTGGGTGTGGCCCCTGCAAGGTCTACCACCCTTCAGTCGATGGCCCCACACTCATGAATATGAGAAGCACAAATTAGGATCAGTGTACTGTATTACAAAACCAGAGGACAGAAAGTTGGGGAGGGTATACAAGGTGTATCTGGGAGGACTTAAGAGTGGGAGGCAAATACAATAAAAATACATAGTATAGATGTATGAAATTCTCAAAGATTAATACAAATATTATATTAAATATATAACAAAGTGAAAGCAATACAAATAAAGATTGTGATATTAACAGTTTTTAATACAGCTTAACTTCTTTAGTAATAAAACATAGATGAGAATAAAGATGAAGTGTCTGTCACATTTTGTGTATCAAACTGACAAAAATTAAATGAGGTTGTCCAAGTGTTGGTAAATATGCAAGCACCAAGTACTATTAAATGCAGCTGGCTAGAGTACACATTTTATAGGGAAAATTAGTGACCCACTTCTTTAAAAATCTTCAAATTTGAAGTTATTTTTTTCCTTCCTTCCTCCCTTTCTCTCTCCTACATGCACTCCTTCCTTCCTTCCTTCCTTCCTTCCTTCCTTCCTTCCTTCCTTCCTTCCTCTTTTCCTCTACCTATTTCTCTTCAACACTGGAGATGGCTTAACATAGGCAGAAGCATCACTCTACCAGTGAAGTACACCCCCAGCTCTGTTCCATTTCAAAACTCCATCATCGTGTATTTTGTATATTCCAATAAGTCAACCTGTCTTTCTTGGGAAGGTTGCAAATATGTATGGTTTGCATTTGTAAGGATATATGTGTAAAGTAATATATATATATATATATATATATATATATATATATCTGCTTTTATTATCTTGCTAAATGAACATAATATAAACTATTCTTTTTGTACCTATTTATTTATTGATGCAGCTCTCAGACCTATTGGAGAAGTTTCCTCACTCAGAAGATAGCAGTTAATGCAGAAACTCAGAACTGGTCAAAGTGCAGAGAATAAACGTGGAATAAGAATTTCCCAGAATGCAAGAACCACAAAAGAAGGTCTGTTCTGGGTCATTTGGAAAGAATAGATTCTTTTTTCTTTATTAACGATTGTTAAGAAGCTATTGTATGACAGACACTGTTGTAGGTGCTGAGCTGGGCAGTGAGAAAATTACACAATTCCTTATGTCTCTTTTTCAAATTTGTATGTTGACATTCTAAACCTCAAAACTTCAGAATGATTCTGTATTTGGAGATAGGATCTTTATATGTATAATTAACTTACAATGAGAAAATAAGTGTAGGTCCTGATCTCCTATGATTGCTGTTTTTATTAAAAGAAGAAATTTGAACCCAGAAACAAATGCTCAGAGACCAGATGAAGAGAAGTTGGACATTTGCAAACCAAGAAGACAGTCCTAGAAAGGAGTCAGCTTCCATATTTTTCATCTCCATCTTCTAGCTTTCAGAACTCTGAGCAGATAAATTATCTGTGTTTTTTTTTGTTTTGTTTTGTTTTTGTTTTTCGAGACAGGGTTTTTCTGTAGCTTTGGAGCTTGTCCTGGAGCTAGTTCTTGTAGACCAAGTTGGCCTCGAACTCACAAAGATCCACCTACCTCTGCCTCCTGAGTGTTGGGATTAAAGGTGTGCGCCCACCACCACCGCCCGGCATTTATGTGTGTGTGTGTGTGTGTGTGTGTGTGTGTGTGTGTGTGTGTGTGTTTCCAGTGGGCAGAGCACATTAATGGACCTGTCGTCATCAATAGGATAAAGAGCAGAAAAGCAAGCAAACAAACATAATTTCAAACTGTTAACTTTCCAGATGGGAATTCAGGAAATTTTTCTGGGAATGAAGGACAGTTATAGATGAAACATGAAGACTGAGCTGTAACAGCATTAAAAAAAAGCAGAGGCGTGGAAATCAAGGTTTAGGAATAATCCAGCTAGTTTTAGAAATCAAGAGCCAAATGAATCTAAGTGATTCCTCTGAAGATGCTCTGGGGTCCTCTGAAGTTGTCACATGTTCAAAACCATTCTGACTCTTCTGTAAATTGTACAGAAGCAGAAACAATTAAAGGCTCTGAGTCCTTAGTATAGAATGTGGACTCAGTCACTCACCATAAACTTGATTTCTCCTTCCCATTGTGTGTGTGTGTGTGTGTGTGTGTGTGTGTGTGTCTTCAGCCACATGTACATGAACCCAGAGTCTGGCAATGGCCATTTGTACTTCATCTTTTTAAAAGATTTATTTTTAGGTCTGGGAAGATGGCTCATTGATTAAAAGCAATCAGCGCTCTTCCAGAGGACCCGGAACCGTGTTCAATTCCCAGCAACCACATGGCAGCTCACAACTGTCTGTAATTATAGTTCCAGGAGACCCTACACTCATGGCAAAACACCAATGTAAGTACAATACAAATAAATAAATATTTTAAAAGAATATTTATTTTAATTGTTTTCAATTGTGTGTGTGTATGTTTGTTTAAAAGTATTTGCACATGAATGAAAGTACCCTTATAATCCAGACGGTGGCATTGGATCCCGTAGAGCTAAAATTAACAGGTGGATCATGGGAATTGAACTTGGATCCTCTGAAATAGCAGTACATGCACTTAACCACCATACCACTTTCCAGCCCATTTACTCCATCTGCTGAAAAAGTATGTGTTAGGTTCATTTGCCCATTTATTAACTGGAGTATTTATTCTTTATTCACAGCTCTACAGTAGAGCCAGACATGCATGAATTTTGTGTTCAATCCTGGGGGCAGGTGGAGAACGTATTCTTAATTTTAATAAGAGTATGTTTCATAGCACCTGTTCTTTGAATTTACCCCTTTTCCCTTCATAAGAGCTCCCACTTTAAGAGGTTTTTAAAAAATCTTTTGTCATTACCTGGTTTTGTTGAATGAATGTTACCAGAGCAGCTCTCAGCCTAAGGAAAGCAATCAGAAAGACTGTGATGACCCAATGATTGTACATGAATGGAAGTTTGTACCTGGAAGTTCCTCTAAAAAACAAGTGGTCATTATTTGAAGCCAGTGATGTAGTGAAAGAACCATTGTCTGTCCTGTACAAGGCCCTGGGCCAGGCCCTCAGCATAATAGATAAGCAGAAAAATAAATAAATAAATAAATATGAGCTATTAATCAACAGACAAGCTCACACACTTCACTATTTGTGCTATCTCTTTCTGTAATTGAGGATTCACTATCTTATTTTAATCTGTACTCTCTTTTTATTATCCTGCAAAGCTGATATCCAACTCTGAGATGAGCAGGCACTTAGCTCAACCATGTCCTCTAACTCACAGAAAAAAATGTATCCCTCTCAGAAAATTCCTGAAATGCTTATTTGTGAATAACAAATATCCACCATACATTGACTTCGGAATAAATATCACTTACGACTCTCTTACCTAGCAAACTGATCACTCAACAAGTAAAGTAAATTATATTTTCTCGTTAAAGCATATAACACGGGATTTTGAGCATATTTCTGTGTTTGCTTTATATATATAGTACAAAAATAAGCATTAAATGGATTGGAGACATTCAGTTTAGTTAAACTAAATCTTGTTTTTTAAAATAACCAACTGTCAGTTCTTTTTCTTTTCAAATAAGTGAGAACATAATTCTTTAAACAGAAAAAAACTGACCTAAAAATATTAGGAATGTGCAGAGAGCACTTGTCATAGAAAAGTTTTCATTTCATGGTAGCCAGGAGGCAAAGGCAAAGAGGAGGATTGGGGACAAAGAAATCCTCCAATGGCACCTACATTCACCTACATCCTTTAACTAGGTTCTACCTCCCAAAGATTCCACCACCTCCAATAGTTCATTAATGCGTCTAGGAATCTAGGTAGTTAGGAATTCATCAGTGGATTAACATTTAGATTTGGTTAATCACCTGTGGACCCTGCACTGAATTCAAACCATTAATCTATGCATTTAGGGAACGTTCAAGTTCAAACTATAACACTGTAGTGGTTTGAATGAGAATGCTCCATAGGTTCATATATTTGAACACCTGGTCTCCAATTGGTGGGACTGTTTGGGATGGTTTAGGAGGTGTGACTGTTGAAGGAAGTATGTCACTGAGAGAGGGCTTTGAGAGATAAAACCTTGTGTCACTTCCGTCTCTCTTTCTCTGCTTCCTGCTTGCATAGAAAGATGTGAGCCCTCAGCTTTCTGCTTCTGACTCTGGGCCTATGGCTTGTTGCCATGCTTCCTTCTATGATGCTCTCGTATATCTTGGAAACCTTAAGTCCAAATAAACTGTTTTTATATAATTTGCCTCAGTCATAATGTTTTCTAACAGCAACAAGGAAGTAAAAACACAATGCATGCGAGCTTCCCAAGAAACACAGTATTTTTCTCAATTGTTATTCACTTTTTATCTCTCTCACACTCGTAAGCTCCTGACACTTCTCTGTGTGTGCTTGTGTGCATGAGAGTGCAGGTGTGTGAGGAGACTAGAGAAAAATGTTACATGTCTTGTCAATCACTCTGCTTTATTCCATTAAGACAGGATTGCTCACTGTCCCCTAGAGCTTGTTGTATATTGGCTAGGCATTAGCCAGCAAAACCCAGAGATTCTATTGTCTCCACACCCCACAGTTCTGGTGTTACAGGTGCATGCATGGTCATTCCCAGCTTTTCACAAAGATCCAAACTTACCTCCTCGTACTTGTGCAGCAAGTGCTATTATCCACTGAATCATTGCTTTAGCCCTGATAACCTGTAGTTTTTACTAGAATTGAACACATCCTCCACCAAATATCTTTTTTCTTAGCTGCTTTAGCAGTGTGCTACAACAGCCATTCCTTTAAAATGACAACCATCCTCTCCACGATCATATCTTGTATATCCCTACATAGTTCAATGTGGAATTAGAAGTTTCCCCCACCAATCTATATGATATAAGGGAATCAATGGCAATTTCCTCTTTTAAAAATCCAGAAACCATCCCTTATTGATTTTATATGCCAATGACTGAACAATATTTACATCATGTTATGCAACAGTGAACTACTGCTCTCTGACATCTTTATAATGTAGATTCTTTTTTAGAGAAGGGGAACTGTGAAAATGTCTCATGCATGTTTGAAGTACTCAGTCAAAAGGATCTAAAAGGAAGCCAGGTATCTCTGTGCAGTCCCACATTACAAAAGAAGCAAGCCTAGGTTGTCCCAAGCACAAAAATAGCAAAAAGAACAATACTTGAGTTTCTGAGTTCAGATGGGCATGTTACCACAGAGTACTCAGAAAAGAGCATGGATCAGTTACCAGACAAAAGTATCTGGGCAGGTACCAACCACTCCACATCCCAGTCTTGTATAGGTGTCAGTTGGAGCAGAACCACAGTGGTTCCCTTGCTGAGGTTGTTTCCGAAAACTTGCTTCATAGTAACTCCACAAGAACGTGGCTATCATCCCAGAGAAAGGATGGGAAGTTTTTGAAATAACTACAAAAGCTTTGTGTTGGCTAACGTTATTGAAGCTAGCAAGAATTCAGCTTTAAAAAAACTGAACCAAGCGTAGTTTGTTTAGTTTTGTTTATAACTGGAAAATATAGTAGAAAATCAATGTAAATTGCATAGCTTAGGTACCTGAGCTTATGCTCAAGGAATTTCACCTACTATGTATGTAGTATATAATGTATTTTACTAACATTATCTCTCATACTAATCATGGATGAACAAATGATTAATCAATTAATTAACACAAAATTTAATATTAATGACTAACAAAATTAAAACAATGATCTGAAGTTTTATAGTCCACATAAAAGAAAGAATATAAAGGACTCAGACCTGGACTATGTCCAAACAGTCATGTGTTAAAGTCATGAAGAAGTATGCTATGAAGTAGAGAGCTAGAGGGGAAAAGTTCATTGACATCTTTTGGAAGGCCGTGGACAATGACCTTAAAAAAGTTGAATTATAGAGCAATTTTGTAGACATTTGCCATGCTACTCTGCCTACATAAACTGCCTCAGTTATGAAAACACAGCTTTGAAGAACCTTTAAAATGTCCCATTAAAAAGCCAACAGAGGCTTGTAACAAATGTATTATTCTGATGTTGAATGTTGATAGTGTAGGAGGTTTGCATGTGGGGGGAGGATATGGGATAGCAGACCACTCTGTACTTTCCATTCTTTTTCTGTGAACCTAAAACTGCTCTAAAAATAGTCCTTTTTATTTTTGGTAAATTGCACATTAAATCCAGAAACTAAAAAGAGAATGGTGGTTGCTAGGGGCTTGGGGGAGGCGGAACAGAGACTAGTTACTTAGTGGGTACAGTGTTTCATTTTAGGATGCTAAAAATGTTTAGGAATTGCTGCGGAACAATCTTTTTCTATACTATGAATATGTGTTACTCTCATTGGTTAATAAAAGGCTGACAGGCCAGTAGCTTGACAGGAAGTTAGGTAGCAAAGCCAAACAGAATGATGGAAAGAAGGAGGGTGGACTCTGGAGTCACCAGCCAGATGCAGAGGGAGCTGGAGATGAACGTGCCATGCTAATAAAGGTACCACCACATGGCAGAGTGTAAACAAGGAATATGGATTAACTTAAAATGTAAAAGTTAGTTAGTAATAAACCCGAGCTATTGACTGAGCATTTATAAATAATATTAAGCCTCCGAGTGATTATTTGGGAACTGGTGGATAGGAGAGAAACATCCGTGTAGGCAGAAACTGTTCATTTGTTTCCCAGCTGCCCAGACCCAAATAATAACACAGGAACTATACTAATCACAACACTGTTTAGCCAATGACTCAGACATATTTTTAGCTAGCTCTTACATTCTTACATTGAATTAACCAATTTCTATTAACCTATGTATGGACGCAAGGCTGGGGCTTACTGGTAAGGATCTGGAGTCTGTCTTCTTCAGCAGCTATGGTATCTCTCTGACTTTGCCTACTCTCTCTCTCTATATCTCTGCTCATATTTTTCTGTCTGACTTTACTTTGCTAAGCCATTGGCCAAAACAGTTTTATTCATCAACAAATTAAAGCAACACATCTACAGAAGGACATCCCATATCATCTCCCTTTTCACATTGGATTACAGAGAATTAGAGCTAGGTAGTGTTAGTTCAATATTGAAAATGTATTAAATGTCATCAAGTAACTTAGATGAACATATTTTAGGTTTATGTTGTAAAATTCACATCAATTAAAAATTAAAAAATAAAACATCATTAGTAATAGGTAAAGGTCTTCAAAGATATATTATATGAAATTATAGCCTCCCAGTGTTGTCTTTAATAAAGTACTTTTGGGATTCATTTTGTTTTGATTTTATCATTTGGAATGGGATCTTGCTGTATAGCACAAAGTGCTCTTGACCAGCTATGTGTAGACTAACTAGCCATGGACATTGGGACTCTAGTCAGATCTTTCAGTGTAAGCTTTCTGATTGCTGAAACTATAGACATGTGTTCCCAATGCCTAGACCTCCAATTTATTTAGAAGCAGTGTTCACTTATCTTTTTCTTGTATACACCTCTACATCAGTGTATTGAAAACTTTGATGAGTGGCAGCTGTGGTAAGTTATATATATTATCATTTCTGGGCCATGGAGTACCCAAATTCGTCATTGTGTCTATGAGGGTATTTTGGGAGCCAGTTAGCATTTGAATTCAGGAGCTCATTATAATAGATGACCCTCTCCTATGTTGATAGGCATTAGTCAGTTCCCTGAGGAACTAGAAGAAAAGGCTGAAGAAAGAAGAATTTACCCCATTTTTTTCCCTTCATGAGGTGAGGCATCTCATCTGATCTTATGCTCCAGAGTGGCATGTAACTGTTTGCTTCCTCTGATCCCAGGTCATGAGTCTCAGACTATGATCACAGCACTAGGTCTAATGGGTAACTAGCTTGCAAATGTCAGGTGGACCTTATCAGCCTCCATTGCCATTGATTGTCTCCCCATCTCCATCTCTTGCTCCATATATCTCATTAGTTAGGTTTCTTTGGAGAACTCTGACCTAACACAAAGGTATTTCAATAAAGATCTCAATATTTGTTCCAGCAAGTATTCTTATCACGTGCCACCCACACGATGGCTGATGACATCTCACTGGACACTTTGGAAAATATTCTTCTGGACCTTTTCTAAAATAAAAAATAAAACACCTAATCCATTCTTATTTAACTGTTCCAAGAAAAGTTTTTTTTTGCAAGACAGCCTTCCTTCTCATGATATGTATTGAAAATAATTGAGTCTTTAAATGAAAGTATGATTTCTAAGGAGCTTTATTGATAATGCTCGAGACAATAGTAAACCCAATTCTGAATGAATGATAGAAAATGCATTTGTACAAATGAATGAAATCTCCAATGTTATGCCTAACTGATCTATACATAGAATAATCAGTTTTCCTCTTGTGGCACTCCTGCCTATAACCCTAGAGGTATTCAAAAGGCACACTATATCTTTATGACTCTCATATCCCCATCTGTACTCGGAGACTGCTCATTCATTTCCTCATTGCCCGGACACAAATAATAACACCAAACAGGTTAACTAGAAGACTGGGTTGTAATAATGTCACTGTCATGTCTGCCTGCCTCAAAATGCCAATATGTGTTGTTGCTTGCCCATGACAGGCACAATAACAGGGCTCCTGTTGACTGTGCTTATGATAGTTGGCATGCCCTCCTGGCCATGAATGACTGAACCATGACTGCATAATTATGTGTCTTGAACCCCTTCCATCTTCCTGTTCTCTTTTCTTCTCTTCCTTCAGATAGGTTTTTATTTTGGTGTCCAGACTAGATTCAAAGACATGATCTACTCAACACAGCCTTGCCAGCAGCTGGGATTACAGGTATGTATAACCACTCTGGTCTTGGACTATTTGTTTCTTCAAGAATCTTAGAAATGAGGTTCATGAGGTTCATCCATGGTGTATGAGATATGAGGCAAGATTGTAAATTAGAAAAAGGTTGGGCTGGGAATATACTGATTTGTATATATATAATCATACAATCTGAAGGAATAAAAGGAGAGAAAGCTAGGGAAGAGAGAACATCTGGCCCTCGAGAGACAGAGATGTCCTGCTGCTGTGCCTATTTATTATTCTCTTTTGTTGTGGAGAGATGGAAATCAGGACCTCTTTTAAAAAGCTCTGCTCCTGAACCTAGTCATACCTTAGTCCCTGCTGTGCATCTGACGGCTTTGGGGCCTTAATTCAAGGCCCTCATATAATCTAAATTGCCCTCAGGACCACAGCCAAATATTGATTCTCCAGACTCTGGATTGACTGGTTTTTTTTTCTGTGTTGTCAAGTACATTTAGCTCATAGCTGACTAGGATTATAGACTTTTGTGTTAATTTTACAATAATAGGGTAACAAATTAACACACACATGAAATAATTCTAGTCCAGCTATGGTGCTAGGACCTGAACCAGGATCTTCTTAAGAGCAGGACACTTGTAATCACTGAGTCATCTCTCCAGTCATATATCTTATATCTTATTTTTATTTTTGCAATATTAAGAATTAAATTATTTATTATTAAATTATATTAAAGAAACACCAGTAATACTTGCCTTGTATTTTATAATTTGTTACTTTATATTTTTATGCTTTAACAGCATAAAAACAGTGAAAATGTTTACAAAATCAATACATAATGGTACATATAGCATATATTCACAGGTTTCAGAGATCAGGACCTGGACAGCCTTTGAAGGTCAGAATTCTGTTTAGAATAACACAATACCCTAGTACTCCTCCTGTGGGTGCCCTGTGGGGTTTCATGATAACTTTGAGATAAGCTTCTGCCATGCATCTTTTTGCCATCTTAGAACATTCCAAGCAGATAAACCTCACTGTGAATATGTCTATTAGGCTTCTTACTATTTTAAGTATGGCAATGCCTTATAGTACAAAGGAACCAATACAGTGAGTTCTACAGTCAACATTGAAAGCTTGAGTTTTGCAGGAAAAAAATGGATGGAACTAGAAAACATTATTTTGAGTGAAGTAACCCAGACACAGAAAGACAATTAGCACACATACTCAATCATAGGTGGTTTTTAAACATAAAGCAAAGAAAGTCAGTCTACAAACTACAATCCCAGAGAACTTAGACAACAAAGCAGACACTAAGAGAGACTTACATAGATATAATCTACATGGGAAGTAGAAAGTAGAAAAAACAAGATCCTTGAGAAAATTGGGAGCATGGAGACCTTGGAGGAGGATTGAAGGGAAGAAGGGAGAGGCAGGGAGGAGAGCAGAGAAAAATGTAGAGCTCAATAATTATCAATAAAATTAATTAATTAATTAATTAATTGAAAAAAGAAATAAAAAAAATATAAAGAAGCGTGGAACTGTTTGCCAAACACAAAGTTTCTTTCCAATGACTTTACTCATTGTATTTAAATGCTTCAAATTACAATATGTAAAATGTTTGCTAATTTAAATTATCTCTGTTGATGACATGATCTACAGCTAGACAGACATATAGATAGCTATAAATATTATACCAAGAAACTTCTTGAACTGATAAAAAAATCATTAAAGCTACATGATGATGTGGGGGTTCCCCTCTATATGTTGTGAATATGTTTTCTTACCATTGGTTATTAAAGAAACTACTTTGTCCTATGACAGAGCAGAATAAGACCAGGTGGGAAATGTGAACAGAGATATATATAATAGGTGGAGTCAAGGAGACACCTTGTACCTGCTCAAAATAGAGGGAAGACTTCAATTAAGGCCTGAAACTATAAAATTGCTATGGGAAAAACATAAGTATAAAGCTCAGTAATATTTTGATATGACATCGCACGAGCAAGAAAGAAGATAAAAATAGGCTTGCATCAATCTAAACATTTCTGTAACAGAAACAAAGAAGGAAATGCTTAATCTACAAATTAGAAGAAAATGATTTTAAGGTGAGCATCTGATAAGGGGTTGATATCCAGATATATAAGCAATTCAACTCACTAATAAAAGAAAATGGATGTAAATTGATATTTTGCAATATATGGATAACCAACAGTGCCATGACAAAATATTTGATAATACTAATTATTAAGGTCAGGTTAGAGGCTAGTATCAAAAAGATGAAATGAAAGGAGTGATAAGGATTTGGAGGAAAAGGAACCCTGGGACACTGTAAATTAGCAGAAAGTTTTATGAAAAACATCTCCTTGGAAAATTATACCACTCCTGAGTGTTTAAGGAATCAAAGGGAGCATCCCATAGAGATCCATGCACACCCATGTTTGCTGCAATATGATTCACAATAGCCAGGTATGAAACCTACCCAAATATTGAAATTACCTGGCGCAAGTGAAAACAGAACACACCCTCAAAACCCACTTAAGAGTTTATTAGAGGAGAGACACATGTACGCAGGCCTCTGAAAGTTGGTGTGGAGAAAGAGAGCTTGGAGACGTTTTGTAAAGGTTACCTAACACATGCACACAGGGGTTGATGTAGCTACATCATGCGCAGATGACAGAGCTCACACATGCACGCAAGGGTTTATGTAGATGTGTCATACGTAACTGATGCAACCACACTACAGATAAGTCGCGCAGGGCCTTTTAAGGTCCAGGGGCGGCTAAGTATTTTGCCTAAGTGCTTGTCTGTACATGCATGGACTTGGAACCCGGAAGTGCCTGCTACCACTGTGTGGCTGGAACCATAACATACATCCTTCAACAAGTGAATGAAAAAAGAAAATATATATACCAATGAAATATTATTCAGTCTTTAAACAATAAGGATATTCTGTTATTTGTGGAAACACATCAAGGCAGAGGATATTGTGCACCAAATGAAACAATCCAGGCACAGAAAAGGAAAATACTGCATAATTTCACTCATATATGAAATCTGAAAACACTGAATTGACATAGGTAACGATTAGATTGCTGATTTCCAAAGACAAAAGGCAGAAAGAGAGGAATGGGTGCTATTCATGCAAGTGTACATAGTTTCAGTAAGATAGGACAAATATGTTTCCATATCTATTGTACAACAGGGTAGATAAGGATAGATAACTAAAATAACATCAATGGTAGGTAGCTAAGACAGAATGGACAGAAGGTAGGATAGTGATTTACAGGGTCCTTGGGGGGAGGAAGGAAGGGAAATTATTCTAGAATGCCTATGTTTCAGTTGGAGAAAGAGAAAAAGTTGTGTTAATCATATTGTATATTTTTTAATAGTTTACAGAATAAATTTAAAATATCTCATAAAAACTGAAACAAAATGGTAGATCCATTCAGTTTATCATTCATAATCATCCAAATGATATCTTTAGACATCACATTGTACCACATATATGTGTACAATTGCTAATTTTCTATTAAAACAATATAATTAAATAGCAAATTAAATGCTAATGACTTGATTCTAATACCACTCACTTGTATGTGCTAGGTTCCTTAAATACCTCTGTATCTTAAGTCTTGGGTGCTAAGTTCTGCTTTTTATTTTTTCTTCTTTTTTTTCCTGATACATAATCTCCCTACAGTCAGTGTAAGTTGGACTCAAACTTGTACTTATCCTCTTGCCTCTCCTCCTGAGTACATGTATTCACAGTTGTGTATGCTAGATTCTTGACCTTCATAGTCCACCAAGGCACTTCCATACATCTGGGAAAGTCAAGAGCACCTGGATCATATTTTCCAAGAGCAATAATGGATGTGCATACTATTTTATGTCTACATAGGTCATGGGAAAGTATTCTACCATACTCTGCCTAAATGGGACATCATTGACTGATTCTAGTCATTCACTGATGACTATTACTTAAATCAGTTATTTTTATGGTGATGTGAAATGGTGATTCTGTTTCTATTATTCATTATAATTCTAGTTGTGACCCAATATGAAAGAAATTTCTCTTGAATGGCATTTACTTATTTACATAGACAGACTCAGGGGTTTTTATTTTATGCAGTTGGTTTACCATCATTTACAATCATTGTTTAGTTTCAAATTAGATTGTCTCAGATTAAATAATGGTCAAGGTGGCTCATATGTATGCTGGAAAACCCTTTATTCTTCTCTGAGTACTTCCTGACTTTCTGGCTCAATGGAATGATCCACCCTGATTGAACTTCCTCTGTCATATCCCTGAAATCACCCCTTTCTCCTCTCCAAGGACTTCATGTTTCTTTTATGGAGATAGAAACTAAAATCTAGGTGCTAAGTGTGCTCAGTTGGTATAAGGATGGCATAGCTTCTAGGTTTCACATTGGAAAAAGGTAGGAAGTGGATGTACATACATATACACACATAAATAGAATTGTTGCAGGATGGACAATGCTTAGAAGAATGGCTTCCAAAGATAATCATGCCCTACTCCCCCAGAGACTGTGAATATAATATATCACATGGTAAAGGGGAATTGAGCACATAAATAGAATTGTATTATAGCTACTAGTCAGATGGCTTTGAATTGGAGAGATGATCTTGGTTTATCCAGGTGGCCTATTGTAATCAGAAGCAATCGTGAATGTTGAAGAGGGAAGCAGAGGTAATATGTGAGTATGAGACGGTCTTAGCTCAACACTGCTAGCTTTCAAAATGGAGGAAGGATCCCATGAACCAAGAAAAACTGATGGCCTATAGCTACTAGAAAGACAAGGAATCAAATAGAAAGCATTCCCTTCTGCTGAATCCTTGAAGAAGGAACACAACTCTGTCAACATTATTTAAATACTTAGTTTTGTCAGAAGCATATATTTTGAATATATTCTTTTCTCTTTGTCACTACTCTCAGAATTTCCTGCACCTCCCTACTCACTCAGCTTCATGTTTTCTCTCTCTCTCAATAAAAGAAAAAAATACAACCTATTTTTTAAAAAGTAAAGAAAACCAGTAAGACAAAAAAATGCCCAAACAAAACTTAAGTACACAGAAAAACATGGAATTTATTTTGTGTCTGCTAACATCTTAATTCTAATCCAGCAAAAACGGTGGTGCGGGAGAATTGTCTCTATTCTGTCAATCATGTTTTAAATAAACACTGATTGGCCAGGCACAAGAGGTGTAGGTGGAAAAACCAGACAGGAAGTGGAAATGATGCAAGGAGAGCAGGAGAATTCTGGGGAGGAGGAAGTTGATTCCTCCCACTCCTGCCCAGATCACCGAAGCAGCAGGATGTAACCTGCCCCACTGAAAAAGGTACTGAGCCACATGGCTAAAATAGATCAGAATAATGGGTTAATCAAGATGTGAGAGTTAGCTAATAAGTGACCTAACGGGCCAATCAGCTTTATAACTTATAGAGATCTCTTGTGTGATTTTTCTCTGGGACTAAACAGCTGGGGGAACAGGGCAGGATGAAAACCCCCAACAAACAGGCCCCCTCAGGCGGTGCAGGAGAATTGTCTCTATTCTGTCAATCATGTTTTAAATAAACGCTGATTGGCCAGGCAGGAGGTGTAGGTGGGAAAACCAGACAGGAAGTGGAAATGATGCAAGGAGAGCAGGAGAATTCTGGGGAAGAGGAAGTTGATTCCTCCCACTCCTGCCCAGATCACCGAAGCAGCAGGATGTGAGCTGCCCCAATGAAAAAGGTACTGAGCCACATGGCTAACATAGATTAGAAAAATGGGTTAATGAAGATGTGAGAGTTAGCCAGTAAGAAGCCTGACCTAACAGGTCAATCAGCTTTATAACTTACAGAAATCTCTGTGTGGTTGATTTTCTCTGGGGCCTGCCGGCTAGGGGGCAGGGCAGGACAGAAACCCCAACAAACAAGCAGGCCCCTTCATGTTACATAATGTTACAAAACGGTGCTGGATTCTTCACCTACATGACTGTAAGGCAGTTAAATGGGCGTTATTGACTAGTGAATACAGTGAAGAAAAGGCTATTGTCAAGTGTATCAGTTACTTTCCTCATTGCCATGGCAAAATTCCTGAGAAAGGCAACTTAAGACAGTAAGGAATATATTTTATTTGACTGCTAGGCAAGGGTACATAAAGTCCTCCATGGTGGAGAAGCTGTGGTGAGAATTAAAGTACTGTAGCAATAGGGCCAACAGAGAGATTGTATATTGCATCCAGAGTCACGAAGCTGAGAGGGAATAATGCTGGTTCTTGGCTTCCTTCCTTCCTCTGATTCAGTGCTTGGTATGCTCACATTCAGGTTGAGTCTTTCCATCTCAGTAAAACCTTCCCAGAAACTCATTCATTATCACTCCTGGTCTTCGAAGTGATTTTAAATACCATCAAGTTAAAAATCAAAATTAATCATTACAGCAAGTCAGGAGAAAAAAAAAAACCATGTCACCACTAGGGCAAAGTTGACTGAAATGGTTTTGAATAAGAATGGCCCCTATAGGCTCATATGTAAATTCTGGTTCCCAGTTGGTAGACAGTTTAGGAAGGATTAAGAGGTGTGGCTTTGTTGGAGAAGGTGTGTCAGTGGAGGTGGGCTTTGAATTTTCAAAAGCCTATATGAGGCCCAGTCTTGCACTCTTGCACTGTCTCCCGCATGAAGATCGTGATGTGAACTCTCAGCTACTGCTCTAGTGCCATGCCTACCTGCCTGTTGCCATGCTCCCCACTGTGATGGTCATGGACTAATCTCTGAAACTATAAGTAAGCCCCCAATTAAATGATTTCTTTTATAAGCTGCCTTGGTCATGATGTTTTACCACAGCAGTGGAATAGTAACGAAAACAGTTCACAGAGCCAAATTTATTATTATTTTATTATTTTAATTTGAAAGAACCCAGCTAAACATATCTGCAGATATAGTCAGTGCATTTGTTTAGTACATCAAAATAGAGACCTTTAATAAGATTGGAAACAACCAAAGATAATTTTATTCCTTGTCATAGAAACATGAGTTTATATAGGACTTTCTCAGACACAGCTGTATTATCTTACCATGTCCAGACTAGTGCTCTCATTGTAGGATCCAAAACAGTTTATTCCACATCCATATTCCAGCCAGCAGAAAGTAAGAAAAGGAACTGATTCAGCCTTTTCCTGTAGCCGTTGACTAGAGCTTAATCACATTGCCACAACTCTAAACAAGAACAGCTGAGTAGCTTTGTACACCCAAAATATCTATTATGATGAAGGAAAAGAAAAACATATGTGAGGGCACAACAATCTATCCCTTATACCCACATATCAGATATTCCCCACTGATGCTGACTCATGTGTGTTATACTTGTATAACGTTCTTGTTTGATTCTTCAGAAGGATAATATTTCAATTAAAATAATTTTGAACTCCTATGTTAGTTCTGTGCTGGAGATGGAACTAAGGATCTTGATCTCATATATTAGTTATGTATTGGAGATTGAACTAAGAGGTTCAATCTAAGATAAATCTTAATCTCATATGTTAGTTCTGAGCTAGAGATGGGTCCAAGGACCTTTTACATACTAAGGAAGCCCTCTACTAATGAACTGTATGACAGCACCTTACATGGTAATTCTTAATCAAAGAGAAAGGGTGAATTAGCAACATATAGGAATCATCACATCTGCTGCTTTGCTTAGCTCAATTTAGCTGTCCTGTGGTGATTTAAAGTCACTTGTAATAGGGTCCTTCAATCTCCAAGTTTTGCTTTTTACCTAGGGGCATCTGAATTCTCCTTTTCAGCTCTCTAGTTTTATACCAGACCTTGTCCCATGTGTGCTCAGTTCATTCACTGGCAAGAGTCTATCACAGACCTAAAATGGGACAAAGTCTTTTAATCATATTTTCTGTTTATGTCACAATGTAAACACAGACCCAGATGGATTAAGTAGCATCAACTTATGATTTGACAGTGGAAGAAAGTAAAAATGTGACGCAGTCTCATTAGTTAAGGTCCAGTAGGCTGAAATCCAAATGCACAAATGTCAATTCTGCAGGATCTAGAAGAGAATGGTTCTTCACCTTTTCCAGCTTATAAAGACTGCCAGTGTTTTAGTGCACAGTACCTATTCCCCACCTTCACAGCTAGCAACACTTCAAGTTCTTCTCAAATAACTTCACTCTGATCACTTCCATAGTCAACTCTGTGTCTTTCTTTTGTACTTTGAGCAACCATTGTGATCACCTAGTATTGTTAATATAGCTTTTCCTCCATACATTAGATGACCATCAAGGAGTAGAGATAACCTTCGCCTGAGAGCCAAGGCAATGAAAGCTAAGTCTATCTATGCTAATGGCAGTGAAACTACCAATACTCTATAGTAGAAGGGAAGGAAAATTATTAGATCCTCACCTGAGATTCCACCTATCTCTTTTACCTGCTTCTTAGCTATAGGTGGTTGAGGGCTGGAGGTCAGTGCTATATTACATAGGAAGTGGGTTAATTGAAAGTAGGACTCTGATGAAACTTCTGTGTGGTGTGAAGTTGTTAGCCATGATGGATGATGAGGGACTTTTCAGTGAAGCTGCTGTTTTTGAGTCACCCATTCAATTAAACAGGTTTACTAAAAACATAAAAAACAGTTTCTCTCTCCCTCCACCAAGAAACTCATTGTTTCACAAGGTTGAATTTGAGTGGAATATATTCCTTGGTCTGCTGTTTGGTGCCCTACCTGGGGTGAAAAATTTATTCCTGCCTTCATAAAAAAGTAATGTAACACCTAGGTCTAACTAGATATTCCATAAAAATCTCCCTGTTTTAAGATCAGCTGATGACCAGTCTTAATTCTATATGCATCTTAATTCCTATTTGCTGTGTGACATAACTTTTTTTTTTTTTTTACAAATTCAGGGGATTAAGATATAGGCACCTTTTATGGGGGAAGCCATTAGTCTACTAGCCACAACTCTCATTTTTTTTTCCTCAATCCCTTGTGGCAAGAAGCACAACTATGTTTTCTTTTCTCCTCTTCTTGGGCTTTTCCTTCAATTCTACTGCCAAATGAGATTATTATTCAACTCAAGAGCTGAACTTAAGAAAAAAGATTTCTACTAATTATCACCTTACATCGGCATAAATTTCCCTTTTTAAGCCGCTCTAAACTGAAGAAGACATGGTTCTGATAGCAAAATGAGGAGGCAATCTTAACTAAGCCTTTTAAGATACTTGATTGCAATTTCTAATTACTTCATTTGGGATTTGACACATGTAGTGGAAGATACCAGCAGCTCTTAAAAAGGGTAATAACTTATTTAGAATTATATGCCAGGCTTGGAATAGGTAAACATTCACATCATTGGTGACTTTTGAAGTTATAGCTGAAGCCTCTTCTACTTTTTCTGAATAGAGAAATAGGAAAAAAAAGTAGGCATAGATTGGAAATCTTTTTAAATATTTTGATATTCAAATTATTTTAGCAGTAGTATTTAACTTGCGAAAGCATCACCAAAGTCTTGAGTGGTGAGATTTGCTATAACGAACATAGGGAGAGCACTGAAAGGACTGGATTCCTACACAGCTTTTTATCAAAAACTTGTAGGCACCAACTACAAATGAGTTAGTACTATTATTTTCAAAACAAGAAGGAAAAACCTTGGCATCAACCACCTGTATTTTAATTAAGACCAATAAAATAACTACTTCTCCTCCTAGAGTTGAGAGTAAATGGGATCAAGGGAGAGACTGATTGTCTTTTGGAACTCTGTAATAGTTTACATCTGATGAGATCAAGTTGTGGAATAAGTTGACCTAGATAATTGTCAAGGCTCTATTCAGCTGTGCCCATTAAGCTGGGGGTGGGGGGCGGCTGGTGACACAGTTCTTACTCAGCTTACAACCACTGCTCTGCTCTTGGACAGCACCAACTTCTACTGCATTCTAGAGCCAAATCATCTCTCTGGCCTGGGCTGTGGTTATGCACTGCATTTCCATCCTGAAAGATGAATCACACTGACATGATTCTTGCCATGCTCTGAGGAAAACTGAGTAAATGCGAGCAAGATGTGTCTCTGTGGCAGCTTCCTGTCCCTACAACTAGACACTGGCATGTATGATCAATCAATTCTATATGACAAATAGAGCCATGCTGTATTTTCTTGGTTAGAAGGTGAATATTTTTCTACGTGTTTTAATGTACCATGGAGTTGATGAATGTGGAATCTACAAAGGAGATTCAAAAATAAAAACAAGCCCACCTGCAATCTTGTATGTGTGCATGTGGGCATACAGCTTTCTGAGAAACTCAGTACAATATATACAATAGGACTCTCAAATTTTTCAACAGGCCATAAACAAATGACATCAACTAGTGTGGATGTTCACTGTTACATGGTCAGCATCATAAATTTGGAACTACTGTAGGAGACAGATTGGAGAGCCAACAAAATTACTGAGATCCTTAAAAGCATTTTATACCCTATACTGTGCAGTAAAAACCCTTTGGTCAGTCACTTATTTTTTTAATTTCTTTTTTATTAGTTTATAGATACTACCAATCAAAATTTCCACTTCCTCTTCTCCTCCCTCCTCCCTCCCACGTCCCCACACACTGTCCCCTCACCCCCTCCAGTACTAAGAGAGTGGAAGCTACCCTGCCCTGTAGGAAGCCCCACGTCCTCCCCCCCTGCATCCCGGCTTAGGAAGTTGTTCATCCAAAGAGAATAGGATCCCCAAAAAAACCAATATATGCAATAGAGATAAATCCCAGTGCCGTTATCATTGGCTTCTCAGTCTGCCCCAATTGTCAGCCACATTCAGAGGGTCCATTTTGATCTTAAGCTCATTCAGTCCCAGTCCAGCTGGAGTTGGTGAGCTCCCAATAGCTCAGGCACTTCTTAATACACTTTTGAGTTAGTCGATGTTTGCTGTTCCAAATGTTAAATATCTATTAATGCCTCCAGCTCTTTCACTTTTTGACCTAACACACCTCCGTGTTAGTTGTTGCTCTATTCACTATAACAAAGAAATGGAACCAATATATTTGAATGGATAATGAAAATCTGTTACATATACAGAATGGAATTCACCTCTAAAGAAAAATGAAATCACAAAATGTATAGAAAAATTGGTGCTTAGAATGTATAATATTAAGCAAGGTTAGTCAATCTCAAAGAGAATAACACTGCACTATCTTCCTCATATGCAGATCTTAGCCTATAATATATATGGAGATATAAGTAAAGAAATGTATGTGTGAGTATAGCATAACATTTAGAAAGGAGAAAAGAAAGGGTAATATCAAGAGCTAAAATATTTATTAATGAGTCCACATACACAGTATATTTTATGCAAGCCCTTTCTGTGCTTTCTCAAAGTATAATACATTTTCTTTTTGAGATTACAATTTAATTACAACTTTTTTCCTTTTCTTTTTCTTCCTCTAAACGCTCACTATACCCCTCCCACTCTCCAAATTCACGCCCCTTTTTCACTAATAGTTATTGCATCCGTATATTTTTAATACAAAATAAATTTTAAATGGAAAAAGAACACTCGTGATTCCATGAAAGTCTGTCTATTATCTTTCTTTAAAGACTTTATTATTTATAAACTATTAACTTTTTTTGACTGTACCCTTTTCTTTACTTTCTTAAGACTATGCACATTGTTAAATGATGATTGGTATCATAGAACCTCCATATGGAGTTTGCTTTACTTGTGGTAAGAGCTATCCACTGGGCAAAGAAACTGCCCTTGACTTAACTGCTGACAAAATGCTGTCCAAATTGGGAGGGCAGGACACAAAAGAAAGCAACTGTCTATTTTTCCAAGACAAGGTAGGACAGTACTTCAAAAATTCCTGCTTCACAGAAAAGTCTATCAGATATTCTAGGCCTGTAGGCTGAAGATAGATGCCCCAGTGCTGCAGAGGAACCTTGGGGTGACTATCCAGGCAGCCATATATCTCTGTCATTTTTTAGTTTTGAAAGTAGATTACACTGCACTTCCTGTTTACTCAGGTAATATTTTATCCTTCTGGTGTTTTTGATAGAGTAAGACTAAATACCTATACTTATAGTTTTCCTTAGTTATGATAAAAGATAAATTAGGTATAGAACTTTGAACTTACCATGATAAGATAATAAAGTATTTATCTCCAAAACTGCCAAATACAAATGAACTAATCATTGTTAATTTAATTCTTACCTGATAATTCTTATTATTATATATAGCTTTACTGTGTTCAAGCTAAACCCTTTTCTTTTTATTTAGACAAAAAGGGGGAAATACTGTGAGATAATATTTTTATACACTGGGAAGATATGTCATTCTTATTGGTTTAATAAATAGCTGAATGGCAAATAGTTAGACAAGATATTTAGGCACACAGGATGCTGGGAAGAAGAAGATAAGAGTCACTAGCCAGACACAGAGAAGCAGGAAAACAGAATGGACAATACGTAGATGAGGTAAATGAGACTCAGAGTAGCATACAGATTAATAAAAAAAATGGTTTAGTTTAAGTCATAATAGCTAGCTAAAAACAAGCCTAAGCTGTTGGACAGCTTTCATAGTTAATAAGAAGTCTTTCTGTGATTATTTGGGAGACAGAGAAATACTCACTACAGATCTTAATGTAAAATAGAATTCTCCCTATGGGATCTGTTTCAGGACTGAGACTTTTCCAGCTCACATGGACAATTCTGAAATTTCATCTGCAGATCTGCAATCTAAATGATCTCATATAGATGGTGGCTCTAATCTAAAAACACTAAAATCTACACTTTGGGCCTAGGTATGTGGCCTTGTGGCAGAACTTCTGCTTAGCATGCATAAGGCCCTGGGTTCTAGCTCTGGGTCAGCCAGAAAGAAAAAAGAAAACAAGGCTGGGAACCGGCTGCTTGCTGTCGAAATGGGCAAGTTCATGAAACCCGGGAAAGTGGTGCTTGACCTGTCTAGACGCTACTCCGGATGCAAAGCTGTCATCATGAAGAACATTGATGATGACACCTCAAACTGCCGTTACAGCCATGCCCTGGTGGCTGGAATTGACCGCTGTCCCCAAAAACTGACAGCTGCCATGGGCAAGAAGAAAGTCGCCAAGAGATCCAAGATCAAGTCCTTTGTGAAGGCTTATAACAACAACCAACTGATGTCCACAAGGTACTCTGTGGACATCCCTCTGGACAAAACTGTTGTCAACAAGGATGTCTTTAGGGACCCAACCCTGAAATGCAAGGCAAGGCTGGAAGCCAAGGTCAAATTTGAGGAACGATACAAGACAGGGAAGAGCAAATGGTTTTTCTAGAAGCTTTGCTTTTAGGTATATTTTTGTTTGCATCATTAAAAGATTAAAAAACAAAAAAAGAAAAGAAAAATCTAGGCCTTGGAAATTACATGGATCCATAATTTCTATTACCAGCTTTTACCCTGATTTTACAGGAACAGGTTTTAAAGTGTTATCTAATCTCTTTGTTTTCTTATCTATAAAATGAAAATAATCATTTCTAAGTGTGGTATCAATTGTGATTTACATATTTCTTAGCACAATACTTAGAATGTGTAAATATCCAATAATTGATATGAATTGTTAAATCAGTGAAGGCTGATTAGGTCCATGGACCCAAGCTAATTCTTAATATATTTCCGCAATTGGTATCAAAATGAGAAAACTGAAGACAATGTAATGATTTTTTTTAATCAAAGCTAAAACATTTTTGGCATTAAATGTCTCCTCTTTTCTTAAATGGTGGAGATGATAGATAGTAGTTGTGTTCCTAATAGCCATGCTTGAATATTTTCAAAGCAGCAATTTATGCTTTGAGGATTCATTATTTTTGCTTTTCTCTGTGTGTCTATGAGTCTTGTGTCTATGTGTGTGTTTGTCTCTCTGTCTCTCTCTCTGTCTCTCTCTGTCTCTCTCTGTCTCTCTCTCTCTCTGTCTCTCTCTCTCTCTCTCTCTCTCTGTGTGTGTGTGTGTGTGTGTGTGTGTGTGAATGTGTGTATGATGTGTGTGAAGGTGCTCATAAAGGCCAGAAGATGTTAGTTTCCCTGGAGTTGGAGTAACAAACAGCTGTGCCATCCCTGGAGCTGGAGTGACCAACAGCTGTGCCAGCCAATGTGGTTGCTGGAAATTGAAGGTTTTTTTATTTTTGCATATATATGAATCTCATTACATTTATCCATTATTGTGTATCTACATGTATGTGTGGAGATTAAAGGACAACTTCCAGGAGATGGTTTTCTTCTTTCCACTTAGCCTTGGCAGCAATTACCTTTATGCACTGAACCATCTTGCCTCAGCCCCTGATAATTTTCATTTGAAATCCAAAAATTGAGAAGCAAGTTTGTAAGCATTATACCAAATAGACCTGTTAAGTGAATAGTGCTATTTTTGAGTATTTGTTTCCAACATTTTCCTGCTGTTTCATAGGAATTCATATGATTCTTGTCATATGAGGATCACATTTGCAACCTGTTCTCTTAAACATAATTCCCAGGATATTCTTGATTATGTAATTGGTTAAGAGCAGCATTATTATAATTAAATCCTTGATTCTGCACATGATTCTTTTTAATAAGTTTTTAAAAAAATCCTCACTCAGGGCTATAGCAACTGTTTTCTCACTATATACCAGAATGGCTCAAAAGGAAAACACAGAACCATATCGACCTTGGCTAATAGCATGGGGTTCTAGTTTCTCTGTTTCTCAAAGAATTAAGCAGAGGCACACAGTGGCAACAGAAACAGAAACAGCTTTTTAATAATCACAAATTTTCAAAGGAGGAAGTCAACCTGAGAGAAAGCTAAGCAGCTCCAAGGCCTGACTGTATAAACTGGAGCTTTTGATTTAGGGCTTGTTTGCATAGTACAGGCTTTTTTGACTCATCTGGACAGAATGGATTTTTCCAACCATGCTTTGTGTGTTACATGTAATTCTTTCTACATACAACTTTATGCATCAAATGTCTCACCAGCATCTTAATAAGCCACAGGTCACCTTCAGACACCCTGCAGTGCCTCTGAGCCTGTGCCAGTGGCACCAGCTGGTTTTAGTTGGACAGTCCTTCATCTTTTTCAACTTTTTTCATATGCTAATAGTTTTTATAAGGTTTTGTACACAGCCTTCTGAACCTCACTCTCCATCTTACTCTCCTCTCTCTATAAGAGCCTCAGAGAAGATTCTGGAAATCTACTGGCTCATCCTAACTCATGCACAGTTTATCTTTTCCAAGAGAGCACTGTCTAATTGCATTTTCTTTTCCAGTATAAAGAAAGCTATCTTTAAAGAGATGAGATAGCCTAATCAGCTGCTTCAGACTCACCTCCTGAAGGAAATGGATTTGATAAGCCCTTTTGGGACTATGGGAATAGTCAATTTGATATATGTTCTGTGTGACAGACTCAACCAACTTCCAAAAGTTCTCAGTATTTTATTTAGTAAAACAAATTCTTGTTTAAAAGGATTAAAAAAGAAAGTCATCTTTTAATGAAAATAGTAAGTATAAATATTTAACTGTTAAGTTAAACCATATGATAGTTTGATGAGTATTTTCATATGCTTCAGTCTAACAGTAATTATAAACACTGGCTGGGGTTTATTGATCCAGTATAGAGTTAAAGAGCCCCTGCCTCCTAACATGGGTCAGATAGCTGCTTAAATAAACTGCACTTGATTTCAAACATACTTATCTTGGATCATCCGTCCAGAACCATGTAAATAAATCTTAATAACTTTTATAGATTCAAAGATTTCCAGGAAGTTCCACATACCTAAGTCTTTCTTTACTTTTGATGTGCCAGTTCACTAGTAATGCCTTTCTCTTACTTTGGGAATGAAATTTCAGGGAATTCCCTAGGATGAATCTGCCTTTATTTGCCATATTCTCACTGTTTACTTTGTCAATAACCTCTTCAGAAAAGCATGGGGCACCGGACAGAATATTTGAGCACAAATCAGATTTGCCCATGAACTGACTATGTTGTTGACTTTTCTATTACAAGATCCCAATTTCAATACATGCATGGATTATTCTTTTAATCAATAACATCAACCTATGCTGTATTACCTTTGTTCAGGCTGAGAAAAAAGTAATTATCTGTCAACATGACTGATTTTCAAGTTGTGTTTATTCACAAATATAGATACATGTACACACACCAAAAAGCCTGTCAATTTACAAAATCGTCAGTTATATATATTCAAATAAATAGGCAATCATGCCAGTTTTAAAAACATATAGCTTTGCATTCTTAGTTTCATTCTTATGGTATGAATGTATGCTTCTCTCTCTCACTCTCGTGTGTGTGTGTGTGTGTGTGTGTGTGTGTGTGTGTGTCTGTGTGTGTGTGTGTGCTTGTCCAGTATTACAAGATTTGGTCTGTCCCAGGAGTCACCAAGTCATGTAATACCTTGGTGTCTGCGAAGTGTGGGGTAAATTGTCCCCATTCATTTTCCTTCAGGGAGTTGGTCACAATAGCTGTGGTTACCCAACTTGAATCAAGTGATGCTTTGAGTCAAGTTGTTTTTTGCTTAAAGGAGAAACCAAAGACAGACCACAGCTCACAATAGCCTTAAAAATAACGTCTTGGGAATAATCATCACATGCTTCTTTATGACAGGAAATGCATACCAAATGTTGCCTTGTACTTAAACCTGAAAAGTGGCAGGGTGTGGGCAGATAATTACACCAGAGGCTATAAAAAGAAGGCAGGTTTCCATGACTGATGACAGTTACTCTTAGCACCCCATCTGTTCTTAACTTACTTTCACATGTAAGCATTAGTACAGGTGCTGTTGGTTAACATCACAGAAGCAAAGTGGTTGTCATGGAACCTTTTGGATATGAGTGACTCATTCAAATCCTTTTTGCATAATCACATGTCCAGCATGGGTGAGGAGGAAAAACAAAAAAACAAACTTGAAGGACTGTCTCATGGTTTCTTAGCTCTGCAAACAGAGACATGAATTTCATTTCAATTCCTCCCAAACAGGGAAATCCTTGTGTGATTCTCTCCACCTCCTGGAACATCATGCTGAGTAAGAGCTGGGGTAGATTTCAGAGTCAGCTAGACCATTTGTGGGTCTCAGTGTGAAGGAAAAGTACAGGATACTTGGTTCAAAAACTATGTCAAGAAGCACCATAGAGCTGGGCTGATAGACTTTTCTTGTTTTCTGCATTTCATTGTTGCTTCTTCATAGTATTTCTCATGTGCTATTATATTGAATGACATTCTAAGTAGGAAAAAATAAAAAAAATTAAATTATTAGTGTTGAATTTTCCACTCGTATAGCATGATGTGAGTTATGAATGCAAATATAAGAATATTAGTGGAAACACAAGAATTATGTGATTTACATCTCATACATTTCTGTGCATTTTGCTCTTCCCAGAAGTGTGGAAATGCTGCTCTAAACTAACTCAAGCACTTTTATCTCACTTCTTCTTAGACACACATTCTATCACCACTCTCCATCTGTGGCTTTCTGATGAAGAAGGAAAGAGTAGAAGGAAAGGAAACCTTGGGTTGCCCAACCTTATTTTCCTGCTGGTCATTGTTTCTTTAACATAGGGAATTCTAATACAGAAGCAATAATCCCATAGTCCTCCATATTTCTTGGAAGATTATTGCTTTTCTTGAAGTTAATGGAAGTGCTGGCTCAGATAGAAAATGTGGCTTCTCAGGGTTGTCATGTAATAGCTTTTGAGTGAGTTCACTGAATTTCCCCACACTGTATGTCCACTTGGATTCTATGTTCAGTAGGCATTGTGAATGGCAAATGCTGAGGCAGGAGGAACCAAGAGACACATAGTAAACACATCTGCTTGTCTCACATTAGCCTACCAGACCTTACTAACAAAACACAAGAGAGCAGTCAGTTTTCTCATCACTGTGGACAAATACCTGGAAAAATGACTTTGCTAATTTAAAAAGCACTATTCTTCTCATATATAATGTGTGGGGGGCACCCATGAGGCATCATATACATGTGGAGATCTGAAAAGAACTTCGTGGAGTTGGTTCTGGGGATCAAACTCTGGTTGCCATGCTTTCCATAGCAATTATATTACCCATCAAACCATTTCACTGGCCTTAGAAAACTACTGATAGGAGGAAAGGGCTCACAGTTTCAGACCCGTGTTAGAGGTAGAGGAGAGCAGAACATTTTACAGATAGTGAATAAGAGGCAGAGGGTGAAACAGAGACCACCGAGGACAAGGCATAGCCTGGAGGGTTTGTCCCCAGAGACCCCCTTTTCGGAGTTAACTCTTTAATATATGTCTGTTTGGCAGGCACTTCTTATCCAAACCATAACATGTTCAAAGGTAAAATTATCAAGTCTAGAGAAGCCAAATAACGAGATGAACCCAAAGAAAAACATATATAGATCCTCCTGGAAACTGGAAGCAAACAAGATCGCCAGGCAAAAGTTGGGAGCATGGGGGTGGGGCTAGGAATGGGGGTGAGGATGGGGGAAGGGGAGAGGGGGAGAGAGAAGGAAGAAGGGAAAGACTGGGGAGATCTTGGGGGATTGGAAAGATGGAGATAGGGCAGATATAGGAGCAGGGAAGAAGATATGTACATTAAGGGAGCCATTTTAGGGTTGGCAAGAGACTTGGCTCTAGAGGGGATCCCAGGTTGTCCACCGTCCTTGGGCAGCAGAGGAGAGGGTGCCTGAACTGTCCTTGCCCCACTATCACACTGATGATTATCTCGAATATCACCATAGAATCTTCGTCCGGCGACAGATGGAGATAGAGACAGAGACCCTCATCAGAGCAACGGACTGAGCTCCCAAGGTCCAGTTGAAGAGCAGAAGGAGGGAGAAGATAAGCAAGGAAGTCAGGACCATGAGGGGTTGGTCCACCCACTGAGACAGTGTGCCTGATCTAATGGGAGCTCACCAAATCCAGCTAGACCGGGACTGAACGAATGTGTGATCAAACCGGACTCTCTGAATGTGGCTGCGAATGGGGGTGGACTGAGAAGCCATCGATAATAGCACTGGGACCTGTTTCTACTGCATGTGCTGGCTTTTTGGGACCCTAGTCTATTTGGATGCACACCTTCCTAGGCCTGGAGGGAGTGGGGAGGACCTTGGACTTTCCACAGGGCAGGGTACCCTGCCCTCTTTTAAGGAGGGAGGGGGAGGGAAAAGGAGGAGTGGGGGAGCAGAGGGGACTGGGAGGAGGGGAGGAAGTATAAATTTTTGAATGGAAAAATAAATTTAAAAAGACAGACAATAAGAGAATCAATGAATAAATGAGACCTACTGAAACTGAGATGCTTCTGTAAAGCAAGGACACTGTCAGTAAGACAAAAAGGCTACCTTCCAACTGGGAGAAGATCTTCACCAACCCCTCATCAGACAAAGTTCTGACCTCCAAAATATACAAAGAACTCAAGAAACTAGACACTAAAACTCCAATTAATCCAATTAAAAAATGGGGTACTGGGGGCTGGAGAGATGGCTCAGAGGTTGAGAGCAGTGACTGCTCTTCTGGAGGTCCTGAGTTCAATTCCCAGCAACCACATGGTGGCTCACAGCCATCTGTAATGAGATTTGGTGTCCTCTTCTGGCCTGCAGGCAGACACACAGACAGAATATTGTATACATAATAAATAAATATTTTAAAAAAATGGGGTACTGAACTGAACAGAGAATTCACAACAGATGAACTTCGAATGGCCAAAAGGCACTTAAGGTCATGCTCAACCTCCTTAGCAATCAGGGAAATATGAATCAAAACAACTTTGAGATACCATCTTACACCTGTCAGAATAGTCAAACTCAAAAACACCAATGATAGCCTGTGCTGGAGAGGATGTGGAGTGAGGGGAACACTCATCCATTGTTGATGGGAATGCAAACTTGTGCAGCCACTGTGGAAATCAGTGTGGCGGTTTCACAGGAAACTGGGAGTCAACCTCCCTCAGGACCCAGCAATTCCACTCTTGGGAATATACCCAAGAGATGCCCTATCATACTACAAAAGCATTTGTTCAACTATGTTCATAGCAGCACTATTTGTAATAGCCAGAACATGGAAACAACCTAGGTGCCCCTCAATAGAAGAATGATTAAAGAAGATGTGGAACATATACACATTAGAGTTTTACTCAGCGGTAAAAAACAATGACATCTTGAATTTTGCATGCAAATGGATGGAAATAGAAAATGCTTTACTGAGTGAGGTAACCCAGACCCAAAAGGAGGAATATGGTATGTACTCACTCATAAGTGGATTCTAGCCATAGTTAAAGATCTTTGAGCCTATAATTCGTGATCCTAGAGAAGCTAAATAAGAAGGTGAACCTGAAGAAAATCATATAGTTATCCTCCTGGATATTGGAAGTAGACAAGATTGCCAGGCAAACTGGGGTGCACGGGGGGTGGGGGTGGAAGTAAGGGGAGATGGTTAGAGAGAAGGGAGAGGGGGAGGATTGGGGATGGCTTGGGGGAATGGGATGGGGGGAGGGAGGAAGGATGAATATGGGAGCAGGGAAGTATATATCTCAACTAAGGGAGCCATTTTAGGGTTTGCAAGAGACTTGATTCTGGAGGGGTTCCTAGGCCCAAGGAGAGGTCCCCAGATTGTTCTCTGAGCAGCAGAGAAGAGGGTGCCTGAACTGGCCTTGGCCCATAACCATACTGATGAATATCTTGCATATCACCATAGAACCTTCATCTGGCGATGGATGGAGATAGAGACATTGGAGCACTGGACTTAACTCCCTAGGTCCCAATGAGAAGCAGAAGGAGGGAGATCGTGAGCAAGAAAGGCAGGACGAGAGGGAACCTTCATCTGACGATAGATGGAGATAGACAGAGACCCACATTGGAGCACTGGACTGAGCCCCCAAGGTCCAAATGAGGAGCAGAAGGAGGGAGAACATGAAAAATGAAATCAGGACCGCGAGGGATGCGTTCACCCTCTGATACAAGGGGACTGATCGAATGAGAGCTCACCAAGGCCAGTTGGACTGGGACTGAATGAGCATGTGATCAAACCGGATTCTCTGAATGTGACTGACATGGGGGCTGACTGAGAAGCCATTGACAATGGCACTGTGTCTTATTTTGTCTGCATGTACTGGCTTTTTGGGATCTTAGTCTGTTTGGATGCTCACCTTCCTAGACCTGGAGGAAGAGGGGAGGAACTTGAACTTCCCACAGGGCAGGAAACCCTGACTGCTCTTAGGACTGGAGAGGGAGGAGGAGAGGGAGTTGGGGGGAATGGGAGAGTATGGGGAGGAGGAGAGGAAGTGGAAACTTTTATAAACAAATTAAAAAATAAATTAAAAAAAAGAAAAAAAGAATTTCAAGAGAGTGGTATCCAGCATGGCTTCAAGTACAGCACCCTTCTATGGGATTAGCCCCTTTATGACTATACAGATTGTATATCCTTTAAGTCAGCCTGGGATTATTTGTTTCTTTTTGTATATCAGCATTCTTTGAGCATCAGATATCTATGGAAAAAGGTAAATGAGATAGAGAACAAGAATTGTGGCAAGCATCAGGTCTTAGAGGAGCTGTTGAAGCATCTGTTATGTCCTGTTTCCGTATGAATTATCTCCTAACACAACGGCTACAGTTGGACAAGAATTTGTAGCACATTTCGGATCTATACAATTCATATAGTTTAGTGTGGGGCATTAAACTATAGTCCCTTGACATATGGATAATGGGGAAAATACGAGATTTATGCAGCTGAGACTTAATGCCAAACTTATTACTCCATTAGGCATTCAGAATATATTACCCAGAAAGGTTGTTGTAAACACACTTTTACAAGGTGAACTCTTACAATGTCTCTAAAGAGAAGATCAGTGAATTCCAGTGGTAGGATTATTGAATTCATGGTGGCAGAAAACAATGATTTTAAATGGTTTTGTTTTTAATTGTGGTAAAGCCCCCCAAATAAAACTTCCATTTACCATTTATAAATTTACATTTAAGTAATGTTAAGTAAGTTCACAATGATGAGCAACTGATCTCCAAAACTTCCTCATGTTACAAAACCAAAGCTCTGTACTCCTTTCTCCTCCATTTTCTAACCATTTTCTCCTACTCACTAGTTCCTAGCCAGGACCATTCTACCATCTGTTTTCTGAGTCTACTTTAGGATCATGTATTATTTATTCTTTTGTTAATTTATTTTATCTAGCATAATGTCTTCAAGGCTCATTTCTAATGCAGCATGTATCTGAATTTCCTTCCTTTTTAAGACTGGGTGCATATTGCACTTTGTTTGGTCATCTGTTAAAGGATGTGTGTGTTTACAGCTCATCCATTTAAAATTCTGTTGTTATGAACATGCATAGACAAACACTTCTTTGACATATTTCTTTCATTTCTTTAGGGCACATACCAAGAAGTAGTATTGCTGCAGAGAATAATTATTTTAAATCATACCAATCCCTATTCATTGGTAGATAACATGATGTTTGGGGTGTCAAAAGTTGTGATGGTTAGTTTTACCAACTTGATGGAATCTAAAACTACCCAGAAACCAGCATCTGGGAATGCCTAGGAGAGGTTAACTGATGTGAAAATGCCTGTTTTACTTATGGGTGGAACCATTCCCTAGACAGTATGAGTGGACAGTGTAATGGAGAAGAAGGGCTGAGGAGCAAATGTGTATTCATTCTCTGCTTCCTGACTATGGGCAGTGTGACCAGGTGCTTCAAATTCCTGCCATCTTGGTTTCCCTGCCTTGGTGGATTTTCCCTTGAATTGTGAGCTCTTTTCCTCTTAAGTTGTTTTGGTCAGAATATTTTATTGCAGCACTAGGAAAAGAAACTAAGACAGAAAGTGGTATAAGAAGTTGGACTCTTGTGATCAACCTGGCCGTGTGGTTTGTAGGCCTTTGGAACTGTTTTGTGGCTGGAATGTGGCAGAGTTTGTTATGTTGGGCTACAAAAGCCATTGAATGCTGGAAGCAGAGCTTCACTGACACTCTGGGAGCTGAGAGAAATGCAGAGAGTGGAGGCCCAGCTCATTAGAGTTCAGAGTAGAAAAAGGAATCTTTCAGGAACTGGGCTAAGTGTTAATCAAGAGTCTGGCTCTCTTCATATCTTGTACTGAATATCTGCATAAAATTAAATTTAAAGACACTGAGCTAAATTGCCAGACAGAGGAAATTTCAAGGCAGGAGACTATTTCTGTTAGTATTGAGGAAGCAGTTGGGATGTTTAAGACAGCACCCACTGAAGAGTACCTGCTGTGCTGTACTGGGACAATAGGGAAGATGTTCTCAAGGGAAAACTCTACCCCTCACACGTTCCATCTTTTGAAGACTTGTGACTTGTGTTAGTTTAAAAGAAGAAAGCCTATGATGAAGAGATTCCCTGCTTCTTGAAAGTAACTGCTTAGGAAAGTCTTCCCCAGGGTCAGCACATAGAAGCTGATACAGCAGTACGCCAAGGTGGTTAGCTGCAGAACTTGGCAGCATTATCCACATGGTACTGGTTTTGTAGACATTAAGGATGCAAGATACAGGGGGTCCATGACAAACATTTGAGGATAGGCAATGTGTGGCAGGGCTGGAATCTTGGCAAAGAGACCACCAGAGGCAACTTCATGAAGCTGTAAATGGGAAGCTTATGTTTCAGTGGAAACACTGGGACATTGAAGATCAGAATTCCACCAAAGAGGGTTGTAGGCACGGAGTACCCAGCCTAGGCCAGAAGCTGGGTATGTTTCAGGTGGCAGGAATGGAGGAGTGGGGTTGTTCAAGCCTTACTTTGTCATTTTGTTTGTGAACTTAACTTTTAACAGCTCTGCCATCTCTCCAGCCCTATTGAAGCCTCTTTTGACCTCAGTTGATTTGAGATACCCAGATGCTGAACAAGAAACTGCAGGATTTCGTGTATTCGCTGGTAGATTCTGTCTTTGCTCTGATTTGCCCATTTCTCCGTATGTCCTATTTTTTCCTTTTAAAATAAGCATGTTTATTCTGTATATAACTTTTTAAACTAGGAACTCACAGTCAAGAGTTTCCGGGATTTAAAACATTAGAATTGTTAAAGACTATGTGGACTTTTCAAGTTGGATTGGATGCATTTTGTGTTACAATATGGTCATGAGTCTATGGGGACAGGGATGGAACATTATCCTTATAAGTAATGTGATTGGTTGTCAAGTTGACAAGAGACAGAGTTGTGATGGTTACTGTTAATCATGAGCTTAATGTCATCTGGAAGAAGCTGGAAGACAAGCTTCTTCACTTCTCTTTGAGGGATTGTCTTCATATGTTAATTGATATGGGAAGACCCATCTTACTTGGAGGCAGGACCATTCTTTGGGGGCAGAGGATACTAGACTATATAAGTAGGGAAGGTGGACTGAGAAGCAAAGAGACATTACTCTCTACCTCTCGATGATGGATACAATGTGACCAGCAGGTACCACCTTGATTATCTCACTGTGATTGACTGTACCTTAAACTGTGAGATAACACAAGTCATTTTTTCTTTAAGTTGCTTTTGTAGGAGCATTTTATCACTGTAATATGAAAAGGAACTAAGGCAGGAGTCTTTTAGGAGCTTAAGAAATAAAGACTGTATAGTAGCTTTGAGAGAAGTACTTGTATTCTTGCAGTTGTCGAACATGTGGCCTTCCAAACTAGAAAGACACCATTATGATTAAAATAAACATAAAGATGGGCTAGAGAGATGGCCCAGAGATTAAGAGCACTGACTGTTCTTTCAGAGAACCCAGGTTCAATTCCCAGCAACCACAAGGCGGTTCACACCTGTTTGTAACTCTAAGGTCTGACACCCTCACACAGACATAATACAGGCAAAACAGCAATGCGGATAAAATAAACAAATTATATTTTTAAAACTTCAAAGCTTTTTTTCTTAAAAAAAAAGACAGATCCAATTAGAAAAACACTGGAAAGGAGTCAAATGAAGCTAAAATAAGTACACTGAAGACATGAAGAAGAAATAGTGACGTTCTAGTTATTTTTGGAAAGTAAAATATTCAACAGACTGCTTATTGGTTTGTAACTCATCATTTGGAGCAATGCAAAAAGAATCCTCTGTGCAAGATAGCAATCTCCAGACAGGAACAATGTTCCTGCTGCATAGCATTACATCATTCTAGATTAACCCCCTGGAGGCTATGTCTATGGTCAATGCTTGAACAATCAATCCTAGAAGGCTTGTCTTAGAATAACAGAATGTTTGGACCTATTACATGTTATAGATCATTTAATCCATTTTGTATTAAAAAAATGAAATCTAGGCCTAAATATGCTAAAGGACTCCCCCACGAGCACAACACTAGTTTGTGATAGTAGGGTTAAACTTCCCCGCCCTAATAGTGAATTTGTTAGTAACCTCAAAACCACACTCATAGCAGCAAGCCCACAATTAACTTACAGTACAAATAAAATAGTTCCAACCTTAAAAGACATGCACTTCTGTAGCATTTTCTGACCTAATATTCTTCCCATCCATTCGGTTAATTCAAGTCATTAATACCTAAGGAAGCTCCTGAAAAAATGAAACTATATACTCCAAGTAGCATTATATATGATTGGCAGGAATTAATTGATCAAATAGTCACTTGTAATGTTGCCAAACATGGATCTCTTGACACTGAGGAAGAGGGTTTCAGGATCCATATGTTTTCGTTGACATATTATAGAATATATGGAGAGGTTGTTAAGGGAAAGATTGACTGAGCTAGGTGCACAGAGAATTAGTTCTGTTTGGAGGAGAGAGAAAACATTGAACAAGGAGTAAAGGATGTCTTGAAAAGAAGTTATAGGATGATGTCAAGGAAAAATTCATTTGGTTAACAATTTTCTCATGAAGAGCTACAAAGGATACAACAGTTAAAAGATAAACATCCACATGACCCATCCTGTGTGGAGTGTGAAATAATTTTTCATCATCTAAGAATCTCTAAGACAAAAGAGGTAGGTTTGTACTGGAAAGCTTTAAAAACTGATCTTTAAACTGTTTCTACAGCTGGGTGTGTAAGTGGAAAAATAGGTATTCCCTGTGTCGCTCATCACAGATGAATATGATGGACACCATAGTAATGAAATACAACTTAGCAAATCTGTTAGTGTACACATGTGCACAGGAGTTACACAAAACTATAAAAACTGAAAATAGAAAGGGCCAGATGGCTAAAGCATATATGCCTTTTCCCAGGGGCCATGGGAATTGGAGGGTAGTAACAAGTTCAGGAACTTTACTGCAAACAAATGTTCAGACAGTCTCCCAGGTAATCTCTGGAGCTGTCCTTGGGAGCCTAGATAAAATTCTGTCAGGGTGGGGTGACACTTTTAGTCTCCTGTCTTCTCCCATACTTAATCTTTCCTGGTTATTTGACAAGGTTTCCTGGAGAGGCAGTTTCAGACAATCGCATCTCTTTTGGAAGAATCTTTCTCAGCCAGATAAAGGAACTTCAGAGAAGGCCTCTCCCAGAACTTCAGAGAGAAACAAGGGAAAGTTCCAGAAACTTTGACTCTGAGGGCTTTTTTTTTTTAATCTTAGCATACCAAAGCCCCACACCTTGGGATATTATTTTCTGAGTCCCAACACCATTGTAAGGTTCCTACTTGATAATGAAAAGCTAAACTTGGCTAAGACGGCAGTCATGTTCATATAAAGTGATGAGAAAGAAAAATATCTCTGATATTCTACCAACAGTGGAGTCACCCAATGACTAGACAATTTAAATAGATGTGTATTGAAATAGATCATTTGGCCGAATATGGGTATAATGAATATTTATTTTTGTTACCTTATCTTTATTTTTCTTATCCCCATGTGCTGTGTATTGATTCAGCCATTAGAGGTCATGAGGGTTCAGATAAGCTCTGGAAAAGCCCACAGCAGTGGCAGCTGTTTTTCCATTCTCTGCCCAATGCATATGTGTTTTGCAGTCCACCATTTATTGTAGCTGATTCTCTGGTTCCAACTACCAACGCCCCGAAATTTTTAGAAATGCCATGATTTGGGGGTTCAATCAATGAGAAACTCATACCACATCTGATGTCATTATGGAGAATTTGTTCCCAACAATTCTGATGGCATCTGAGAATGACAAATTAGAGGTATATTTATTTGCTGGGTTAGGTGGACGGTGGGATTCCTATCCAGGAAGACTTAGATGTCAAAGAAATTCCAAATGAGAACACAGTGACTATGTTAGACATAGTGGCATATGCTGGTAATCCTGGCACTCTTGAGGCTGAAGGAGGAAGATCTAGAATGTGATGCCAGCCTGAGCTATATAATGAGATTGTATTTTTTTTAAAAAAAACCTGCAATCAAAATATTTGCAACAGCACTGTATTACCTGGCAGAAGCAAGGAAAGGAAGAATTAATTTAGAATGAAGTTTGTCTTTTTAAAATGTATTTATAATTATGTATATGTGTGCAAAGAGGGCATCAGATTCCCTTGGAGTTTGAATTAAATGGGTGCTAGGAAATCATGTCTTCTACAATGGCAGGAGGCATCTTGACCTCGGAGCTCTTTCTCTTGTCCTTCTTTCCTTCTTTCCTTCTTTCCTTCCTTCCTTCCTTCCTTCCTTCCTTCCTTCCTTCTTTCCTTCCTTCCTAAAAAGGGTCTCTTATCCTGTAACCCAAGCTGGTCTTAAATTCATGACACTCTTTTTACCTCAGCCTTCTGAATGCCAAATATAGCCACACACCCAGCTTTAGCTCACAACTCCAGGAGATTCAGTCCATCCTTATGAAGAGGGCATGAAGGAATTGATCAGATCACATCATGGTGACAAGGAAACAGAAAAAGGCAGTATAAGAAGAGTTGGAGAAAGCTATGCATCAAGGACAAGTCTCCAAGTAGGACCCACCTTCTCCCTTTCATCACATCCTAATAATGCGGAATTTATGCTCCAGCAAGGAATTAATCTATTCATTATAAGCCATTTTCACCATCTTTAGAGAGGTCCTCAAGGCACATTGCAAAGTGAGCTTCATTAATTTCCTATATGTTGATTAGTTAAAACCCAATTAAGTTGAAATCAAGATTATCTATCCTAGACACCTTCTCTGCCTTATAGAAGAACTTCTGCTAATCCCTGGTTAACCTCTTTTCCTTTTCTGCTCTATACCCACTCACTAACACCACACCAGATGGCATTATGAGTGTTTTTCATACAGGGACTCATTTCTTCACACTGTAACATGGGCAAATCATTTCCATTTTCATTTCCCGTTTAATAGATGAGGAAAGTGAAATAGAGAGAGGGGAAATAAATTCTCGTAGGCTACAGATTGAGTGAAGAAGTAAGGATCAGATATTGTTTTGTAAAACTACAAAGTTTCAGGTCTTTGCCACAAATTGTTTTGCTCGTCAACAATTTTTTTCCTAATTCTGAGAAATGAGAAGGCTCGTCCTTCCTTCCTTTCATATCCTATTTCCTTAATTCGACATTTCCTTAATCCCTCTGGACTGAGCTCCCCTTAGGAAGGACTAGACTTTGAGGAAACAACCCCTTAGATTTTGGTCATTGACAGCTCCTGAAGGCCAAGGCCCAGTCCCTTTGTAGGCAGGGCTCTGCTCTGGGCCTAAGGCCTGGAGTCTGGATGTCTGCTCCTGAGTTTTCATTCCCAAGGGATGACTGCCCAGGAGAGATGGCCATCTGGGAACAACCTTCCTGATGCTCCTTTGGCTACACATTTTGTTGATTTCCTTAAGTGTGTTTTCTTATGGGGTTTCTGTTTCTTTTCTGGCTTGGTTTGTGACTTCACTTCATTTCTGTTTATATCTTATTATTTGGCCTAACAAATTTGTTTTCATTGGTTTTTTCCCCCTCTCAGACTCCTGACCTACATGACCTGTGGCTCATTTTGCCATGCAATATGCCACCCTGTCTGTGTGTGTTGTCTGAAGTTTTTAGAAGGCCAGACTTAAACACCATGACAAGGGGATGGGACAATAACTTCAGCCTTTCCACTAAGGCAAAGAGAATTGTGAATGAAATGCACAGACAGGATTCAAATTGTGTCGCCTGAGTTGTGCATTGTTTTTCTTAGTGATGAAAACTGTTGCATGACAGCATTAAAAAGAAGTAAGAATGTGGACATGGTGGTTCATACTTATAACCTAAACACTGGGGACTGAAACAAAATTGCTATGTTATTAGGACCAGAAAGGCAACCAAGGGAGACTTTAGTTTTTTTAAAAATAACAAGAAAATTTAAAAAAGAAAAAAAGTTTATGGTCCTTTTACTTTGGAGATCTAAGGATAAGGTTGAGAAGGTGTTATCACCATCTTAGGGTATTAAGAAAAAGAGATACAATTCTCAGCCAGTGGAGTGTAGACCAGCAAGGTCAGAGTATAGAGAACACTAGATACACTCAGCTATTTCCCATAGAAAATCATCTTTGTACCACATTGAGTATATTGTACCCATGTAATCCTACCTTTATACCAAGATAATGATCTGAAAATTAAAAAAAAAACATGGCTAATTTGAAGTCTGTCTGGACCTAATTAGCTTAATCACACATCCAAGAATGCATTTGGGAGAGTTCCAGAAGAAAAGATGGGGTACTAAATATTACAATAGATTCTGTCTGATTTTAATGCTTTTAAGAGAGAAAAGAATACTCACATAATAGGCTTATTTGATTTATAGAGGAAAAGATCTCCAAATATCACAAACTTTCCAGAAGAGAAGGCCCACTCAAATAGATTGCAAGACTTGCTGAATACAGAGGACAGTGGAGTACTTCACGACAGGGCTATGCTGTTCTTGAATTTATTTAGAAGTTTAGCTGTTTTCTTGTGCTAAGGTGTTAGAATGGAAGAGGTTTAAGTTTAGATCCTAGCTGTGCCAACTTACTAGCTGAGTGATTGCTACAGTTTAAAAGTGAAATGTTTCCCATGGGCTCGTGCTTTGAATGGCTTGCTTTTCATCTGGTAGTGTCATTTTTGAAGGTTTGGAAATTTTTATACAAGATGTGACCTAGTGAAAGAAGGAAGTGACTAGAGACATGCATTTGCAAGGTTATACCAAGTGCCCTCTTTGTGGCCCTGTCCACTACAAAGAGGCCATCTCCCAACATGTGTTCTTGCCACCATCATGTCTGCCTCACTCTAAGCCCCCCCCCCAAAAAAATAGAGCTAACGGACTGAGAACTGCAGCTGCTGAAACCATGAGCAAACAAATCATCTGACTTATACAATGATGCTAGGTAATGAAAATAAGAATGTGACCCACTTAGGGTCACAGTGGGGCTAAAGTGAGATCATGAACAAAAAGTCTTTAGTGCAATACTGACATATGATAACTTTTTAATAAGCAGCTATTATACTACCACATGAATTTCCAATTAGCATTTGTTAAGCCTTTTATGCATACAGCCTACAGAATCATAAATATTGTTTCACACATACTTAGAATAAACCTTGAAGAAAATTTGCTATATTCTTTACCTTTATATTTATAGAAACTAAGTGAAATTTGCCATGCCCAAAGGCATAAGGCAAACCATAAGTTAAGAATCAGAACTAAAGCTGAAATGTTTAACAGTTTCTCTAGCTTCTTTTTCTAGAATCACCATGTCCCCATAGGTATAGTGGAGAGGGTCTAACACAGGAGGCCTGGTGCGCCAAAAGGGCTTTATAGAAGAGTGTGAAGATCAGAAATGTTCAGTGTGCATAGGAAGTGGAGAAGAAAAGCAGCAATAAACAAAGCTTCCCAAATTGAGACCTTCTCTTCACCTTCTACCTTCTTTCCCAAAGAGTGTCAGTGTCTAGGGTTTCATTGCAAGGTCTCCACAACTGTTCTAATTGGACAGGTGGGGTTTGCTGGGCATGTGTAGCACATAGCACTCAGCAACTAAAGAAAGATTCCCTGGGACAAAAGAAGTTCACCTATACCCATACCTGTTACTTTTATCAGTAAGTACTGGATATTGGTAAGTTTATAGTGATCATAGAGCAAAATTGTTCTATATGCAAGAGACCCCTGATTTATGATGAACTCACTTATGATTCCTCAACTTCAGAATGGTGTGAATGTCATATGTGTACTGTATAAACTCTATGAAATACTTTCCATTTAGATTCTTTTGGAATTACATCATATAACCTGATTTCCTCTCATGGTGTCAGGCAGTGGTAGTGACTATAGTTTTCAGTCAGTCCCGTAACTATGGGGGTCAGGGCGCACAATAAGGGACACTACGGTGTGATACGCTGTGGTGTCAATTAAGTGTATTTGGTGCCTTCTTTCTTCCTTCCTTTCTTCCTTCCTTTCCTCCCTCCCTCCCTCCCTCCCTCCCTCCCTCCCTCCCTCCCTCCCTCCCTCCCTCCTTTCTTTCTTTCTTTCTTTCTTTCTTCCTTTCATTTTAAGTATTTAGTTCTGGCTGTCCAGAAACTCTCTCTTGTAGACCAGACTGGTCTCAAATTTACAGAGGTCCTCTTGACTCTGTCACCTGAGGTCTGGGACTAAAGGCATGTACCACCATGCCTGGCTTATTCAATACCTTAAAAAAATAGAAAACAAACTATCTTTTTGCAGTTTACATATCAATCCCAGTTTTCACTCTCTCCCCTCCTCTCATTCTCTCCACCTTTCCCCCCACCCTAGCCCCATCCACTCCTCAGAGAGGGTAAGCCACATTGCTTTGGGGAAGGTTCAAGGCCAGTACAAGCATTAGGGATAAATACTGGTGCCATCAACAGTGACCCCACAGTCTGCCCCAGCCATACAACTGTCACCCACATTCAGAGGGTCTAGTTGGGTTCTCTGCTGGTTCCTTCCCTGTCCGGCTGGAGTTGGTGAGCTCCCATTAGCTCAGGTAGACTGTTTCAGTGGGTGTCCCCATCATGATCTTGACCTCTTTGCTCATATTCTCACTCCTCACACTCTTCAACTGGACTTTGGGAGCTCAGCCCAGTGCTCTGCTGAGGGGCTCTCCTCTGTTTCCATCAGTTGCTGAATGAAGGTTCTATGTTGACATTTAATATATTCATCAATCTGACTATGGGCAAGGCCAATTTGGGCACCCTCTCCTCTATTGATTAGGGTCTTATCTGGGGTCATCATTTTAATTGAGGGAGCCACTATGGGGCTAGCAAGAAACCTGACACTAGGGATATTCAATAACTTTATAATGTATTTCAGTTTGTGGTGAGTTTATTGTGATATAACCTCATCATAAGTTGAGAGACTTCTGTAATTAATAAATAAACACTGGAATGCTAAAACAAAATGCTTAAATTCACAAATAGTTTCAATTTTAACTATGCATGACAACAGTTCTGAGACTTTAAGAAAGATCCAAGGTCAACTTGGAACTTAATTCTAAATCCCATTTCTGACAGGCCGCCCAGTTCTGTTGTTGGTGCAGGAGAATTGTCTATATTCTGTCAATCACATTCTAATAAAACGCTGATTGGCCAGGCAGGAAGTATAGGCGGGAAAGCTAGATAGGAAGTAGAGGTGGAGCAAAGAGACCAGGAGTATTCTGGGAAGCAGGAAGCTCCCTCCACCATTCCTACCCAGATCACCATAGAAGCAACATGTGAGCTGACAGCTGAAAAAGGTACCAAGCCATATGGCTAACACAGACAAGAATTATGGGTTACCGTAAGATGTAAGAATTAGTTAATAAGAAGGCTGAGCTAATAGGCCAATCAGTTTATAATCTTATGGAGTCCTGTGTGTGATTTTCTTTGGGACTTGCCGGCTGTGGGGTACCAGGTGGGACAGAAACCCCAACAAGCAGGCCCCCTCATGTTACATGTTGTGCTATCTTTCTGAGGCAGGAAGGGGAATAGACTGACTCTACATGGATCTTTAGTGTGTTTGTAGGTGCCTTACATCTTCCTTTTTCTGGGAATAGCATGAATATTTCTTCTTGGGGGCTGCTCCTTCATGACTTTATCAATGTGAGTTTTGAGAGGCTTCCTTTCATCCTAGACATTTTTTCAGAGAAAGTAAGAAAAGTAAGAAGCCTGCACCAGGACACATACTTCCTATGGACACAGAAATGGCTCAATGTCAGTCCTTGGATTTTTGTGAGTATATCTCAGATGGAGAAGTTTCCTCCCCTTCTCTGCTCCTAAGATTATGAGAACATAAACCTAAAATGGCCAGGCTTTTACTGAAAACCAACATCATTAATGTTTGACAATGACAGCAACATACATAAAGAAGGTGAAATATGGTCCTACTGGAATTGACCACTCTGTTCTTAGGTGTACCCAGGGCCAGCTTCATCCCTGCCCTTGTATCTGAAGCTAATATGAGTTGTGCTTCTGTCCCTTGCAACTGTGATTCCTAACTAATGTGGAGGAAAACTTCAAGTAAGAACACTCAGACAAAGCAATTGATAAGAGCAAAAGGACAACAGATATAAGATATTACATATCCACTAGAGAAATGAGCCAAACAATGACTGTGAGCTGAACTTCTCAATGAAACAAGTTTGGATCTATCACCTCTATACTTGTACATATTTTTCCATGGTATTTTAGAAGATTTACCAACCTCTGAAAACTCAGTCAAAACTGGTTTCTAAGGACTGTATGATGCAACTAATGCTGATGATACTGATAGGGATTGCTGCCTCTGAGCCAATTGCTAGCTGTTATTATTTAATCTCTGCAAGCTATAGATACCTTATTTAAAATTTTATATCATAAGAATGCTGAAATAAGATGCAAGTTGAGAATATTCAGTTGAATCATATGTGTAATGCTCCTGGTACAATGATGTCCCTGATAACTACTCAGCTTTCATCAACATCATTAAATTAACTAAGATGATTATTGGTTGATTTCCTGATGAACAGATGTCACACATTTAACTCTCATAACCAATTGATGTTAAGTATATATTATAAAGCACACACATACACACACATTAGGTCTTCAACATATAACCTTGATTGAACAATACTTGTTCTGTAGCCAGGCTGACCTCAAATTCATTAAATCCTCTTATCTTAGTCTCCCAAATGCTGGAATTAGAGGTATGTACCACTAGGCAATCCTAGTTTTCATATTTAATTATTAACACGTCTTTCTGATGATACTTCATTGGACTAATGCAGGAGCCCTCTGGTGGTCAAAATAACTTCTAAAACACATGCAAAATATTACCTTTATGTAAGTTTTATAAGAATACATATAAGAACATTATGATCTCCATCTCATCAAAATAAACAAGAAGCGGTGAATTTACATACAGCATTATGGGATAAATTGTGTCCTTCAACTTTCATTTGTTAAAGTCCTAATCCTTAGTATACCAGAGTATGACTATGGAGCATAGTCCTTTAAAAAAGGGTAATTATGTTAAAATAATGAGGTTAGGTTCTTCTTCTTTTTTTAACTCTTTGCTCTTTGGGAACCCACCACTCAGCTCCCAAATAAACACAGAGAGACTTATTACTTATGAATGCCCAGCCTTTAGCTTGGCTTGTTTCTAGTCAGTTTTTCTAACTTAAATTAACCAGTTTCTCCTCTTCTATATTTTGCTGCTGGGCTTTTTACCTTTCTTTATTCTATATATCTTTTTTCCCTTCTTACCCAGTGACTGGCTGTGTGGCTGACCCCTGGTGTCCTCCTCTCTTTTTCCTTTTCTTGTTCTTCCATCTTTTTCTCCTATTTATTCTCTCTGCCTTCTAGCCCCATCTATTCCTCTCCTGCCTAGCTTTTGGCAATTTAGATCTTTATTAGACCAATCAAGTGTTTTAGATAGGCAAAGTAACACAGTTTCACAGAGTTAAACAAATGCAACATAAAGAAGTGCAAGACATCTTTGCATCATTAAACAAATATTCCTCAGCATAAACAGATGTAGCACATTTTAAAATAAATTCCACAACAGGTCCTAATCTAGTATAGTAGGTGTCCCTAAAGAAAGAGGAGGTTAGGATATAGACATGCACAGAAAGAAGATACAGTGAGAAGGTGATCATCTTAAATATTAATGAGTGAGGCCTTAGAGGAATTCAACCACCCCTATAAACTGCTTGCTATTAAACTGTGAAAGTGGATATAAATATCTTTATTTTCAGATTTCTAGTCTCTAGAACTATGTCAAATTAAGTTTTTGTTGTTTAATCTACCTAGTATGTGGTACTTAACACGTACAAACATAGATTCTGTCAATAGATGACATCAGTTTTAAAGTAAATTGCTCCAGCATCTTTTCTAAGGTCTACTTCAATAATATAAGACGAAAGACCTTCTTTCTAGATGCAAACCACATGTTAGTTACATTATTTCAAGCTCAAATATTAGCTACTGAAAATAATAAGAAAGCTATTTGATTAAAGCAAATAAGCAGATTACTTCAACAATATTCATCAAAAATAATAGAAGCATCATCTTCATTAATTCTATACATCTAATATAAAATAATAGTTTCATAATTTGTTGCTCACATTTCTTCCTAAAACTTCATAAGAGTCCTTTATCATTGCTGTTTTTCTTATTTTGGCTTGTAAAGGTCACAGAGTAAGAAGTTGGTGCAGAGAAACAGTTGATTTCAAACCTAGGCTTCTTGGCTCTCCTCTACTCCCTTGCTACTGCAATAGAGCACCCTGATTGCAGCCACCTCAAAAGCACCTGTATCAAAAGTCTTCATCAGTGAAAGGGCAAGAAGTTGTTCACCAACTCGGGTTTACTAATGGAACAAAGAAAGCACAGTTATTAATTCTTGAAAGAAGACATGAGAGTTCCGTGAGATCTCCTTTCCAAAACACCAACTTGGAAGTGTACAGCTCTAAGGAGGTTTCTACACCCCTTAAGGAGATAAGAATAAAAGTCTCATGTTCTACTTAATGTACCAGACTTTGTAGGGAACCCATTGTAGGGAACCCTTACGTTTTGGGAGAGGTGGATCGAAGGTGGGCTGGGAGGAGGCAAGGGGTGGTGGGAGGAAGGGTGAGAGGGTGAAATGTGGTTGGAATGTAAAATGAAATTTAAAAAATAAATAAATTTAAAACATAATATCATATGCCTTACCAATTTCGGTTTTCTTTCAATTCCAAAATTTTGTTTTGCTAAACATTGAAACCTATAAATGTTTCTACTTTCTCAGGGGGCTTAACATTGATCTTCATCATCAAAGAGCATGGCAGTGTGTATTTTATAATGTTAAATAACGTATATAAAAATTTAGGACAAAATCTTTTTAAAAAGATGAGAATACGTGAGGAATCTTCTCATCCTTAAAATTTCATGTGGTTATTTTGCAGTCAGCCTAGTAGAGCCTGCAAAAGGCAAGTCTCACTTTCAAGTTTTCAAGCAACTGCAGTTTTGAAAGTGGCATTAGGCTGTTGATGGTTTCATCTGTACTGTACTTGCCAGACTTCTTTCTTGTCATTATTCCCTAAACAGTACAGTGTAACAAATATTTCCAAAGGGTTAACATTGTATCTGGTGTTCGAAGCTGTCAAGAGGCAGTTGAGAATTCTACCACTGAAACACCCATTGCTGGTGGGAATGCAAGCTGGTACAGCCCCTTTGGATGTCAGTGTGGTGATTTCTCAGAAATCTAGAAAACAACCATCCTCAAGACCCAGTAATACCACTTTTGGGTATATATCCAAAGGATGCTCAATTGTGCCACAAGAACATGTGCTCAACTATGTTTATAGCAGCATTGTTTGTCATAGCTAGATTCTGGAAACAACCTTAATGCCCCTCAACCGAAGAATGGATAAAGAAAATGTGGTACATTTACACAATGGAGTACTACACAGCAGGAAAAAATAACGACATCTTGAAATTTGCAGGAAAATAATTGGAGCTAGAAAACGTTTTGAGTGAGGTAACCCAGACACAGAAAGACAATTATCACATGTACTCACTCATAGCTGATTTTTAAACATAAAATAAAGAAAGCCATCCTACAAACCACAATCCCAGAGAACCTAGACAACAATGAGGACACTAAGAGAGACTTACATAAATCTAATCTACATGGGAAGTAGAAAAAGACAAGATCTCCTGAGTAAATTGGGAGTATGGGGTCCTAGGTGAAGGGTTGGGGGGGAGGCAGGGAGGGGAGCAGAGAAAAATGTAGAGCTCAATAAAAATCAATAAAAAAAGAGACAGTTGAAAGTCTACAGGAGGATTGTGTAGGCTCTGTGTAAAAATTGTGTCCCTTTATATAAAAACTGAATGATCTGAATTTTGCAGCAAGGTCCTGGACCTAATCTTCCATGGATAGTGAAGAATCGTGCATTTACTAAAAAAACTAGTGTGGTTTTTTCATGTTCAGAGAAGTATATTTTTGAGGAGGGACCTGCCTGCCATAGCTAATTCTTAGTTTGATGTTAATTTCTTGAAAAACAGATATGTGTTATCGTTCCTACAACCTCCCCACAATACACTCATATTCTGAATCCATAAAGGGCTTAAATCATCAATTATATCAAAGACCTCAGAATCCAATCACTTCCCTAAAGCCCATGAGCTGACAAGACTCCACCATTTAATCTTGTGGAAGACAGTTTATATTCAAATCACATAAAGACCATCTGTTGAATTTTAATAAAAACCGATTAAGTAAATAAGAATTGATGAGGAAATTATTTAACAAGTAGAATTTAGCACTAGATAGGGAATTAAGCATAAATGAATAAAACTAGTGCATTAAATACAGTAATGTCTGATTGACGTGAAGTCCATTCATCCATCACGATTTAATCTAGGTCCAGCTGGTGGTTACTTCTACACTTTCTTTGAAGAGACAATGTGTTGAGGACGATGTTATTGTGTAAATGAGAGTGAGTGAAAGCATTTTCATCTTGCATATGCAAAAACAATTGTTTTAAGAAACCTTGGCTCATTTGTTATAAACTAAACATACCTAACCCATTATGCAGGTACAAAGAAGCCATGTGCTCAGTTTTTCAAATCATGGAATACATGAATATAAAGTGTACAGCTTTTCTACTCCTCAAAGAAGGCCCCCAGAGAGTGTCTGCCTACCAGGATGTTGCTTCTCAGTGTGGGCCTCAGACCAACAGCTTCCCCATCACCTGGGAGTGTGTTAAAGATGCTAATTCTTGGGTTCTACCTCAGATCTGTGGAATTAAACACTCCAGGGGTGGTACTCAGCTGTCTGTGTTTTAATAAGCCCTCCAGGGGGTTCTGATGAGTGCTCAAGTGTGAGAAAGCTGTGCAAGAAAGCAGTTGTTTTTTAGATGTGTGATTGTTCTTAACAACATTAAAAAGCAATTGAACTGTCTGCCTGAGCATTCTGTTTTTGAGTTCTCTTACTATTCATAGAGATTCTCTCTGAATTAAGGGAGAAGAACCATAACTGGGTGTTTGCTTACAGTGATGCTAAGAGACCAGCGTACTGCCTATTGTCCTGATGGGGAATGATGCTCAAATGTTGGGCCTGGCACATCTGCTGATAATGGATGTGTGTGGGAACTGACGAGAGTCTGGAGCTCTCAAATGGTTGCAATAATTTTCAAATCTATTTTTTTCTTTCTCTTATTTAAGTTGAGTTGCAAATGAAATCTAATCCATATTTCCCCTAATTTACATTTAAAATGGTTCAAATGTTATGTTGGTAGGAGATGAGTGAGTCCCCAGGAGACCTTTTGAGCCATTGAAACCTTTTGCTTCCAAACAGGAAGCTGCACTTTACCCAGCGTAAACAGTTTAGTGCAGAAAGACCTCATTTGTATTTAACTTTCCTACCCCCAAATCCAGAATATATTTTAATTTTCAAAACCCATTTTCTCCCTCACTCCCCAGTATCACATCACATATGCTGCCTTTCCTTTTGGCATAAGCCAAGTTGTGAGAGCTCTCATCTTATTTCCATAATCATATTCACAGAATTCTCTGAATGCACTAGTTACACCTCGGTTTAATTCAGTTCAACAATCATTTATTGTTGTCTGTGCAAGGAAATAGAACTGCCTCTGGGGAAGGAGGTGGTAGAAAAATATTTCAGACATGAGTTGATTTCAGCTGAGAAATGACTGTTGCACTAAATATGCCTTGGTCCTCATTTGTCCCCATTGTCTGAACATTAGACGTAGACACTGTATTAGATTTCAGAAATTTAATGGCAATTCTCGAGGGGATCAACGTATTTTGGAGCATGCAATCTAATTAGTGGTTAAAGGAGGGAGAAAAGAAAGAGGAGAAAGAGCAAGATGGAGGGAGGGTTGCTAGTTGTCAAATAGTAACTAGAACAGGAGAAGGAAAGCAGGAATGCAGGGAGGAATAATTGCCACCTGGTTGGGCCAGGCTGGAATACAGGTCCACTGTCTTGTATCCAACTCTTCTATGTATGTTGCTAATGAAATGTTTTACACATACCCTGGTGCAAATTTCTCCTCAATACAATTGTGAATTTACACAGATAGGATTCAGCCTCCTGAGGGCTAGGACAGCCCCTATCTCCAGCACATGCTCTAGAGGTAGGCCTGCCTATCTTGGACCCTTTTCTATAACCTTTTCCTTTATTTCTTTGGCTGACATAATGTTGACTGCTGGAAGTATCATAAATAAGTTAGCTTCCCATAATCTCTTAAGGTCCTGGAGAAGTCCTACAAAAGACTCCCATCCACGTATGCAATCAGCAAGAGCCTTCTTATTATTTCAGCAGACTAGCATGTCATCACATGCAGAAACAAGATGGTGCAAGACCCCGAGAAGGAGGTGGAGGCTTCTTTTAGGCCTTACTAAGGAAAGTGTCTAAGGAAGTTAGGTTGTTTTCATTACAACTGGCTTAAACAAGTGACAAACATATTAGTATGTTCTAACTGGCTAGGGGACTGTTCAGGGCTATAGTTCTCTATTTGGAGGCAGGCTTGGCCAAACCTTAGATCCTGACTTTATTTGGTCATTACTTTGAGATCCTTTGAGGTTGGCCTGAGTCCGGTATGTGCAGTTTCCCTGGTAACCCTGTTATCAAGGTTTCTGAAGGGAAATTGTCCTTTGTTAATTGTTTTTCCTGGGACCATTTGCCTGAAGGCTAGAATGAAGCCTAGTGAGGCCTAGCCTGATCCTCTTATAAGCCATTGAGACTCAAAAGCTTATAAACCCTCCTCAATGCTGAGAGAGTAGGACGATGGACGATTCACAAGAAGACCATATGATTTGGAAGGGAGATGAGTCGGCCTACAGAACAAACAATAACCAGAGACAAAGTTCTCCCGATCCTTAAGTGTAGGGCCAAGTTTGGTCTTGGTGCAGGGAAGTGAATATTCTGGAGGCTCCTGCCTTTAGAGAAAGGCCCTTCCTATCACTCCATAGAGAAAAGGAGCTATGGACAAGAGAGAAGGATAATGTTGATGTGTTCAAGGCACTTCAGCAAACCAACATGACATAATTTGGAATATCATTTTCTGACCTCTACTCTTCTCTACATCATGATAACAAGAATATCAAAATGTTGTTACAGGGTGGGAATGATGGTTAATGGTAGAGAATTGGCATATTTGTGCATATTTAGGTTAGAAAGAGAAAGAGAGAGAGAGAGAGAGAGAGAGAGAGAGAATATGTAAGACAATCTTTTGTTCAGTTTTAGGAAATACATGGTTAAGCAAAGCCAATAGAATTAAAAACTGTAAGTTTTTTTCCTTCCCACTGGTATTCTTTTTCTATAACTCTACCTCTCCACAAACACTATACTTCTTATTCTAGATAGTTTTCTTTTTGTCTTATGCTGAGGGATACCCTAATGCATCTGTGTATTGCTTATGAAGTTAGAGTCCATAAAACTTAAACATACTACAGATTTGATTGCTCATACACATTGCCAACTAATTTTCTCAAGGACATACTTTCAAGTTCTCTGTTGGGGAGAGGGGTGGAGTCAAAGGGGAATCAAAATGGATTGGTAGTACATTACAAAAAAATGTGTACTGTGAGCTATTTTACCACAGAAGTAGCTTCCTGTAGAAACTGTGACTGGAGATGGTGGCTGGATTAAGGTATTTTGTCCTCCAAGCCAAAACCTTCTTTGAGGAAATACAGTTTACTATTTATCGAGAGTAAGTCAATTACATAGTACTCTTATTTTAAAAAAGATGGGATTAAAATGTGTGTACCTTTGCTGAAAGTAGTTTATACTATTCACCTGTTTCTACCATACACTAGTAAAGAACCGACTAAAATGTTCATGAACCAAAGATAGGCCCTTTGATCCCTCTAGAAATTTCAGGGATTTTAAAATGAAGAATTTTCCAATTTAAAATTTTCCCAGAAGTGTATGCAGTGAGCAGCAAGTCCAGGTGTGTGAGCTTGTTGGGGAGATGATTTTCATCTTGTTCCCTTCCTAAAAAACGTGGGACTGTTCAATATATTCTACACTCAGGCTGATGCTTGACATATTTACATTTTAGAAAGAAAAATAAACTTTGCTTGTCTCTGCTTTCCACACTGATTTGTGTAATTAGCCTAAGAGGTAAGACTCAGGGAAAAGTCTTCACTAGCAGTAAACTTAGGATAATTAATAGCATTTCTTAAAGGAAGGGAAAGAAATAATTATGCACAGGCTGGATAATTGAATTGTATGAATATGAAGTTTTACTCTAAACATAAATGCATTTGCAAGTAATTATCCACAGCATAAATAACTTCATAATATTCTACCTAAGTTAACATTAGTTAGATTTGCAAAGTACTAAGGAAAACAAACAATCATGTGATTGTGATTGTTCATCCCTAAAAAAGCATGTTACCTTGCTACAAATAATTCCACAGTTCTGGAAATAATGAATAGACAGAGGTTGGCTATGTACAGCCATGACCAACTCCAGCAGATGTGTTAGCAGGATCTGGGTATAGAAAGACCACCTTCTGTAATAACATGAATTGGGAAAACTCCAGAAGGGTTAAGATTAGCATGCCTGAGCCAATTTTTAGAAGCCCCTCATGTATAGTACCTGAAGCATATCTTTTGAGAAATCAAGTTTTCAAAAGACCCTCTGACAAGGGCTGAATTCTAGTTTATGATAATACAAACCTCAAAGAAGTCCACATAATCATGTGAAAATTATGAGCTCAATATTCACTTTAAAGCACTAATGTTGATGTTAGAGGGATGTCTTGGTGTTTAAAAGTGTACACTGCTCCTGCAGAGGACTGGAATTCAGTTCTCAGCATAATGATGCATAGTTCACAACCACTGTAACACCGGCTCCAGGGAATCAGAATCTGATTCATTCTTCTGGTCTTCAAAGGTACCTGTACTCACATGTGCACATGCATACAGACCCACAAACACACACATATACATAGTATGTATTATATATGTATATATATATACATATATATATATATATATATATGGAGAGAGGGAGAGAGAGAGAGAGAGAGAGAGAGAGAGAGAGAGAGAGAGGAGGAGGAGTCTGGATAGGCCTCAAACTCACAAAGATTCAAATGACTCTGCCTCCCAAGTGCTAGGATTAAAGGCTTGTCCTAACATGCTCGTAATTCTTAAAAATATAAATCATTTCTTAATAATAATAAATGAAAACATAAAATAGTCTATAAATGATTTAAACATTATCTTTCCATGGATTTTAGTACAAATTAACTCATCTTCCTTCTTCCTAACAAAATTTCTTGCTGCTTTATTGAATCCCATCAAACCATTATTGGGCATTCATTTTTCTACAGTGATCACAAAATTTGTAGTGCATTTCATTTGCATTTTAATAAATCAAACTAACCTGAAGATCCAAAAAGCAAAGCAGCCAGCCACTGGCTCTTACCTCTACTTCAGTTCAAAATGGCAATACTGTTTCCAGGAATCTCTGAATGAGATTGTGTCTGAGTGATGTCTCCTCTCATTTTATAATCCTCTCTAGGACTACGATTAAAGTTGTGCATCACAGGGATTAAAGGCATGCACCACCCGGTTTCTATGGGCAACTAGTGTGGCTACTGGGATTAAAGGTGTGTGTTACCACTGCCTGATCTGTAAGGTTGACCAGTGGGGCTGTTTTACTCTCTCATCTTCAGGTAAGCTTTATTTATTAAAATACAATTGAAATGCCACTGCAAGGATCAAACTTTGTAAAGCTAAAATTGAAAATAATGCCAATATCTAAAGTCTTACATAGTGTCCTGATTGTCTTTTTTGTTTATTTGTTTGTTTTTTGTTTTGTTTTTTGAGGGGAGGCAGGGAGTTGTCAACTTGACACAAACAAGGGTTACCTAGGGAAAGAAACCTCACTTGAGATAATTCTTCCATCACATTGGCCTACAGGCAAGCCAGCATTTTCTTGATTAATGGTTGATGTGGAAGGACCCAGCCACCGTTGGAGGGTGCAACGCCCAGGTAGGTGGTTGCAATGATAATGGCTTCGAGCCTTCACTTAAGAGAGGTAAGTTGCTAGACTCTGATGCAATAAAGAGAACATTTCAGCCAGGCTCAGTCATAATTATCTCAGCTGTTTGTCTGAGGTGTGCATGGGATGTGTTTCCCTAGTTCCTTCTAGAAATGTGTCCCTCTGATTGAAGAGAATATGTTATCTGCTTTCTATCTATATCTGTTTGGGAATGCATACCTACCTCTAACGTTGTCCATGTGCCCATTCAAAATCACTCAAGGAACTCATTTTTTGTGTTAACTTTAGACACTCTGTCCTAACAATTTAAGAAATCCTAATCAGCAAATGCCATCAAGTTCTTAGAGATTATTCTTATAGTACACAAGGTATGCTTAAGTAGAATTGTTCAATTTGTGTTTCTTTTATTTCATTTCCCATCTGCTAGAGATTGACTGCTTGTGTCCTCTCCCCAGGTTCACATGTCAAAGGCCACAATTTCAATGCAATGGCATTAATAGTGAAATTTTAAGAGGTGTTGAAGTCACAATGGGAAGTTATCATGACTCAGATTACTACCTTTACAGGGAGAGGCCTGGGAGGCTCTCAATTTTTTTTTTCTACCACAAGAGGGTCCAAACAGAAGATAGCTATCTACAACCAGAAGAGGAATCTCATCAGGACAGGACTTCCAAACCTCTAAAACTGTGAGCAATAAATAAATGCCTGTTGTCTAAGCCTATAATATTTTGCCATAGCAGACCAGGATTGACTAAGGCACCATCTCAAAATTTCCATCACAGCTGAGAACTATAGCAACAGAAGTACAAATAATGCACGAGTACTTAATTACTAGTTTGTTTCCATATAATGTCTGTGACAATCCTTGGGGAAAAAAGAGGTTTTCTTTGTCTCCAATAAGATGTTCTGAATTTGTAAGAGTCCTACTGCAGAGGAAAGTGGTCCTAAACAGTGGGGTGATGCCCAGGAGTAGCAAAGCACACTGCACATGAATCCAGTTATAGGCCCCTGGATTGTTTACTCACCAAAGATCATCTTATATCCTGAAGTTACAATCTCTTGGACTGACTATGTGGGTTAATAAAGATAGATCCAGAATTCATCAACATTACATGTAAAAAGGGTAATATTTCAAAAGTTACTTTTATTCAAAATTTCATCACTATTATAGCAACACATATTCATATTAGTCATCCATTTTCAGTTAGCAAACTATTCAATAGCATTATCATTTCCATCTATTTGTCCAGCTAGCAAACTGTTTTCACAGTTGCTCCAAAGGCTTTATCACAAAGTATTAAAAACATAGAAGTCGAAGGTATGGGTACCACCAGCTAGCATTGGCCTAGCATCTCTAGGATATCCTTAGGAATATCTCATAGACTGTTCTTTAAAAATGATCTCAAGGGAAAGAAGATTTAAGATTTCATGGTTGGCATAGAGTGTTGAGAGATGTTCCCTAATTTTTAATGAAGGAAAAAATGTGGCTATCTGAAAACATTTTTAACCCATAATATTTATGTTATATTCTTTCTACCATTTATATGAAGAGAGTGGGTATAACCCTGCCTATTTGAAAGAGCTGTAAGGAAATATTGAAGAAGAATGGTGGCTCTCAGGCTCATCTATTAGTTACTATTCTTTATTTAATTCATACAAAGACACATTTCTCAAGCAGTGGCTTACAGCCTGTGTGCATCATTCTCACAAACATGTACTGTTCCCAATACCTTACTTAGCCTAGTTCACTCATGCTGACTACATTTCTGAAATAGGAGTTAGTGCATTCCCCACATGCAGTGGTGCCCTTGCTCTGTTTAGTTTGAGAGCATATTTCCTGACCAACTCTCCCTCTTGCCTTGTCTCCAGAGAGCCAACATGGTGTCTCATTGTTGGACATATCCTATTATTAAAGAATGTGATAGGGAGACAAAGATATTTGATACATGCCTAAAGAGTAAATGATTAACATTACTTCTTTATCACCAAAATACAATATTAGAAGTAACCATCACTTAATAAGTGATACCTGACATGCTCTGTGAATGTTACACTGGTAGAGAGAAACAGGACTGTTCCAAGTAACATTACCATATTTTATCCTCATCTAGCTTAATCATACCCCAACTCTAATTTAAAATAAAATACTTGATTCCCTCTGCTGATGTCAACACCTAGCAACATTGAACCTTTATATCAGGGACAGGGGAGACAGTCCCAGGGAGTATCATATTTAATATTGTGGATAATGAATTCAGCAATGATTGCTTATCACCTTTTGGGCTTTTTAAAGACTAATTCACAGATATTTTACTCTATTCTGCCCATCTTTTGTCTCCTCTCTGCCAGGACTCTGTAGGTCTGGTCTTCATCAGCAGGGCTCCATGGCTTCTCACTGCCAGTTGTGTTTGACCCAGGAAGAACAGCTGCAGAAGCTCTGTGACAGAGGGAGCAAAGGCAGGGAGCAGGGAGGGTCATTATGCCACTGGCTCCCTCTTGGAAGCTTGAGGAAATCTCCTGGTGATCTTTTCCAGGTATCTAACACTGTGGCAACTCACTAACCCCTTTTCAATTCTGAGACCCATTCCCTCTCCTCATCCTTCAGACCAAAACAAGAACAATTGGGCTCCTAGGAGATACAAGCTATTGCATACTCTTTTGTGATTCCTCTGTGCCAAATCTGCAAATAAATCCTCCTCAGTTATCCTCTTCTGGGTGTGTCAGCTGTTTCCTATTAGAACCCTGCCTGAGACATCCACATAATAGTACGTCTGGCTTTTTCAGGGACACCGAGAAGACAGTAAATATGGAGGCAAATCAAGTTGCAAGAAGAGCATGGAACTCAGTTACAGGTTGAGGGTATTGGTAGGGAACAGCAGAAAGGACTACTCAAATTTTTATAATTTATAATCTACCTCCATTATGGTGCTCTAATTGGTTACTGCATGCAGTGAGAAACTGTAAAGTATTAAGCCAAACCCTTTTAGGGAACTATGGTCTGAGCTTGTAAAGACCCTGGTTTAATAAGGTCCTTGTAAAGATTCACGTTAGTTGGTTTTATTTTTAGAAAAGTAAGTGTTCTTTGGAATCATTTCCCCTAAATCTCTTCAAACATTTATTTATTTATTCATTCATTCATTTATTTGTTATTTGTCCGTGTGTGTGTGTGTGTGTGTGTGTGTGTGTGTGTGTGCGTGCCTGTGCCTTCTTAAGTTTATGTGCATGCACCATGTGTAGGCAGGTATCCTCAGAGAAAAAAAACGGCCTCAGATTCCCCGGAACTGGAGTTATGGGTGGTTGACATCACAATAAAGAATTGAAAAAGATGATCTTGTGATGGTATCACCTTCAGATAGGACCATGTGTATCACATCAAACTCTGCCCATTCTAGAAGATCCTTAAAGAAACGGCAAAATAGTAGTCTGTAAGACTTATTATGGAGGTTTGCATAAAGAGAGATGATGAGTTAATGGTTATTTTTGTAACTGGGGCTGCATAAGTGGCAACTCTGGGATAGGGATAGGCCAGATCAACATTTAATCTCTAAGAGAATGTTTTTCTTCCTGTCTCGCCTATCCAGCATTGGAATTCAGGAACTAGACACCTGCCTCCTATTTAAAAATATATATATTGTGTCTAGGCTGATGAGAAAATATCCTGGGAGGAATTTCTAAAACTAGTACACAGTTATTATGTTGCTTCTTTGCTCCTGTACATAGATTATGCTGGATAGGTTTTATTTCACTATATATCCAATGTTTATACAAACACACATATGATCACTTGGCTAGACAAAGTAGATTTTTCTAGAAGTAATGATATTTTAGAAGTAGTGATTTTTTAAGTTCCGTGTGTAAATCAAGATACCTGGAGTCCTGACCTGATCTTTTCCATGAGATGCCTCCCTGTGCCTCAGGGATTGCTACCTGTCTGTCAAGGATGTCTCATTTCATGACTTATGCTTTGTTGTCCTTATGAGTGGATGGAGGGAGATAAAAGCTACTTTTCTTTTCAATGAGAATGAAAACTATAATGTTTGAACATGAAAGCATGGAATGTCCCAGTTATACTAGTCAGGACTCTGCTAAAATATAAGTCTATGTATTTATTCATAATTGTGAAATTAATCACCAAACAGGGACTGAGATTATTGCATGGAACCCTGGGTTTAAATCATAACACTTCAAAAGGGGGATGCAGAAAATCCTACGTAATAACTCCAAAGCTTGATGGCTTACAACAATGTTATAGTTTGAATATGAAATGTTTCTCATAGATTCATGTGCTTGCACACTTGGACCCCAACTAGCATTTGCAAGGCTTCAGAACTTTTCAAAAGCCTACCTGTTGGGACCCACAGAAGTGGATCTGCTCCACGTCGACTGAAGGTCGCTGAGCTTAAGCCTACTCCTGCTCTTTCAAAGTCATTGACAGAAGTCTGACTTAAGGAGCAGCTACAAACAACATCCCTCGACCTCGGGTGTTTGGATATCAAGGTGTCATGTTAAAGCAGGCTTTTGCCTTCTTCCCTGCTTTTGGATTGGTGTATATAAGCATATGGAAAATAAACTTGGGTGAATTCAGTATTCACTGACTTGCCCTCCTGGTTCTGTGTCTCTGTTCTTTTTCCTTCATATCTATGTTCCGCCTTGCTAAAATTTCTAATCTACACACCCCTACCCTGGAACATGCAAACACCGTCAAGGTTGGACCCCGATAGACCCTGGCTTTGGTGTCCAGAGAATGTGTAGATTATTACATTGTTAAAGAACAGGGAGAGTGTCCTTTTGGTAGGTGTCAGGGTCTCACAATGGGGTGACATCTGTCTGGGTCGAACCTTGATGATCATACTACTCTCCCATTGACTATGAGGCTCAGCTTGTGATATATAAACCTTCTAGCCTTTCTTGCCCTCATATATAGCGTCAGTCCACATATTATCCAAGAAGTCTGCCAGTCAAGCATGTTCTGTCTCATTGAGATGAAGCCACTTGTTTTCTGGAAGGAGTACCTTGCCACTGGCTAGTTACCCAGGATGAAACTGATGAAGCATCAGTAGTTTGAGTCAGATGTATACTTTTGGAGATCCCATCTACAACCAAGAACTCTCTTCAGGTCCCAGGGGCACGTTTTTCAACCTGATGCAGTCCCAAATGATTCTGCAGTAGAAGAGATTTCTCTTCTCTTCTTAACAGTTCTCATACAAGGGATCTGAAGGAAAACTGTGGAAGTTTGCTGCACTTGCATGTCCAGAAGGGCCAGCAGAGTTTTTCAATGTCAAAAATTCAAGTGACCAGACTTACACTAACAGGAAATTTGAGTTTCTTCTATCACTCAAAAACTTTCAGATTCTCTTGAAACATGACATTAATTCTCTCCTCCATGAAGATGCGTATCCAAGTTGTAGTCAGGAAAAGCACCAAGCTACCTCGCCTAGATCCTCAGAGTTGCCTAGATCCTTCTTGGGATCTCTTCCTTGCTCCCATTTTGACCTCTAGAATTGAGAGTTATAGTAGAAATGTTGGAACCATCTGAACTCAAGCTATGGGCTATATACCAGGGACCTCATGTCTGTGAATTTTACTTCTTTACATGTAATCTGCCAACACATATACACATAATGTAAACTTACTGGGTTAGGGCTTATAAATTGAGTGTTCTTGGCAACTTAGAGACTTTCAGGGAAATCACTCTGTCATTAATAACTCAGTTTATTTCATGAGCCATTAGTGAAAGAGAAGGGGGAGGGGGAGAAGCAGCTCAACTAGTATTTTTCCTACAAGCTTCAGACCAAGAAAGATACCTCCTTCAGAGGGCTAGACTTCCCTTCCATGGAGAGTCACTCACCAAACCTGTGAGAAACCACCATGGGCTGTTTCCAGGCAGAATGGCAGCTATGACTTCATTCTGCTGCCTGCCTCACTTTCAAGCCAGACAGCTTCAGTCAGATGAACTAAGTAGCCAGAGATAGGGAGGACGGCTCCCACAAACAAGCTGCTGGCCAGCAGCCAACCTAGTCATCTCTCAAGAGTGAATTAGGCTTAGAGCTCTGCCCGGAAAAGACGCTGTCTTCATGGGATATGAAAGGAGCTCGAATGTGAAGTAGGGCATGAAGAGAGACAGAATTCTGTTTACAGGGTTACTTTAATTAATATCCTTTCTGGAAACCATTCTGGTCTATTCTGTTGATGACCTTTTCTTTAAATGTTAAAGGTTGAAATAAGTGAAAAATACCTTCTCGTTCAATAAGAAATGCATATTAAAATCAAGAAGTGCACAACCACAGTTAGCCATTATTTCAAGAATGAATTATCACATTCTGAGATTCAAGTAGTGAGCTCTGTGGGTAACCCTCATACTATAGTCTACCAAACTGTCCTGGAAGGATTATTCTTATTGATTAGTTAGCTAGTCTTTTGGTATTCATTTGTTCACCTCTTAGGATCCTTGAGTTCATAAAAATCTTAAGCTTTGTATCAGTAGAATAAAGTTCTTCAAAGCAGAAAACAATACAAATAAATGTTTTCTTTTTTGATTATGTCACACAAGTGATTCTACAGTAATTATCCACTACTGTGTAACAAATTACTGTAAAACTGGCTTAAAATAACAGAATTTATTAGCTTCCAGTTTCTGGGGGTCAGAATTCTTGACAGGTTTTGCTCAAAACATTGACGAGAGTGTTTCACAAAGCTGCCATCAAAGTGGTATCTGAACTGTGGTTTCATGTGGAGGCTTTATTGTAACATAGCTCTCTTCAAAACTATCTTACATGGATGCTGGAAGAATTTGAGTTTCATAGGTTCTTGGGTCCAGTAATTTGGGGCTGTTAGCTGTAATCCTCTTTTAGTATTTCGCCAAAAGGACTGCTCTAGAGGACAGTTTCTAACACTTTAGTTTGCTTTTCCATGACAAAGAATCCAAAAGAGTGAGCGAGACCACAAAGAAACAGGAAGTCCATCTTTTGTGACTAATCCTCTACCTTTGCTGTAATCTGATCATTAGAGGAACTTCACTAAGTCCTTTATGTCACTAAGTCCTTTCCTGCTCAAGGAAGTGAATATTACAAAGCAGGAAACACAGTGGGGTATCTGAGAGGCTGTCCAACAGAGATGTCTTAGCCATTTAGTAAAATATAGTTTGAGGTAAAGAAAATAATACTTTAGACAAATCTACTGGAACTTGGAACATAAATAGATGATATTCCAATTGAACTAGACAACTTTAAATTTCTAACTATTCCAACAATTTCACCCTCACTCAAACTAGTTTTCAAATCATTTTGAAAAATTTTTCTGGCCTTACACCAATGCACATAAGGACAACACCAGTTGGATTCAGTGGGCTATGAAAGAGGGCATGTAATTGGACGGGGGAGTATCTGGGAGGAGTTGGAAGAAAGATCAAAATGCATTAACTTCTCAAAGAATTAATTAAAAATTTTCCTTTTTCTGTGTTACTTTCAGTGCCTGTGATGCATTCTTTGTACTCCCCAACTTCCTCTGCACTCAAACTTATGGCTTATTTTTATTTCAATGGAAGTAAATTTGAATAACAAAAAGAGTTAAGGGCCATTCAGATAAGTAAGACTAGTAATCACAATTGGTAAATTTCTTTTAATCTTAGCTTTTGTAAACATAAAATAAAAACACTGATTTCTTTATATGGCTCATAAATTGACCTAGAAGGCATTCCCTAAAGAGGATTATTTTGATTTAACTTTAATTTAGATATTTAGAATCTTGTACTCATTTGAAAGTTTCAGTCTGCATCCTTCATCACCATGACTTCTGTGTTTACATTCTTTCCTCTACAAATGCTTTGCAGGGCAAATATAAAAATATAGGCCACACTGAGGCAGAAGGGAATACTGAAGAGATATCTGGACCCCTTCAAATGTGTGCTACAAAGAGTATACAACCCTCACGAATAGACAGGGTACTTGACAGCACCATGCACTGAGATTATTATCTCTATGAATATCTATCACCTGCTTTGTGTCTACTGTTGAATCTGTATGAGACAAACAGACTACGTCTGACTCCCAATACCCCTTTGGTTCTGAGAGAAATCTGAGAATACTCACTGTCAACCTTAATCTGGTAGAGAGGTATAGCCAGAAGTTTCTGTTTTGCCTGGTCAAGCAGTAGTTCAGTTCCAAAGAAACCCACAAAGGCTTATATTAATTATAAACAGCTTGGTCTATAGCACAGGCTTATTATTAACTAGTTCTTACAACTTAAATTAACCCATAATTCTTGTCTATATTTAACCACGTGGCTTGGTACCTTTTCTCAGTGAAGCAATCTTATCTTGCTTCCTTTGTGTCTGGCAGGTAACTGCATCTCTGCTTTTCCCCTTCCCAGAATTCTCTTAGTCTGCTTGCCCCACCTATACTTCCTGTCTGACTATTGACCAATCAGCGTTTTATTAAACCAATATGAGTGACAAATCTTTACTGTGTACTAAAACATTATTCCACAATGGGGAGGAGAGTGGGGGAAAGAATTCCATCACAGGGGAGGAAGGGTTATTTCTGAAGGTCACATCCTTCTCCGTCTTCAGTATTGTAAAGTACTTGTAAGTATAATGCTTTCTGGTTGTTAAGTGAGTGACTCCAATTCATGATCTAGTCAAACTGCAGAACTATGATTTCTTTCTTTTCCTTTGCCTTGATAATTTCGAGACAGAGTTTTGCTATGTATGCCAAACTGGCCTTGTGATGATCCTACTTTCTCAGGCATATATTTGTCATCATACCTGGATAAAACTATATTATCAAGTTTATTTACTTGTTTGTTTGCTTTTGCTATCATGGGGATTAAACTAGGGCTTTGGCTGGGCATGGCACATACATACTCAACCAGTTAGGATATAGTTCAGTGGTAGAGAGCCTTGCCCAGAACTTTAGTTTCTATTATGTTCCATATTCCCAACTCCAGGGCTATAGAGGAGAGTTTGGGTGTTATACTTCATTGACATCTCAATAGGTGCTAAGTGACCTTAACTCTATGTTCCCATTCCTTTGACCATTTCTCCCCAGCCCCACATATCATCCCTTTCCTCAAACTTAAAGAATAAAACTGCTAGCCCTGATTTGTCTACTCATGGATCTCCTGGATGGAGAGTGGCACTATTGCTCCATATTGAAGAAAATGTCTTAAAGCATAGAATCAGGACTGTCCATGCTCATGGCAAGAAGCTTCTGAGGAGAGAATGCATTTATTTGCCTTTGTGAAACTAAAATAGCAGGATCACCTTCCATAGCAAGTCTTATTTCTGGATTTCTTTCTGTAGCATTTCACTTTGCAGGTGATCCCTTCTGCACTTTGTGAACCAAGTTCCATTTCTTAGTGACAAACTGCCATATTGGTGACCTCTAATGAACTTTATCTCCTTAAGCTTATGTCTTTGTGTAGTATAATCCCACAAAGATGAAGAGGTTATATCATGTGACCTCTTTGTCAATAGGATCCAACCAAAACATATTGCAAGCAGAGACTTAAATGGGTCCCACTGAGAATGCTCTTATGGAATTTATGGGAAGCTCACAGAAATGCTGTGAGCCTCACAGGAGGCTGACATTTAATATTGAAGAGACTGAAAAACCATATTCTCTTCTCTCTGCCCTTGATAGTAGGTGTGATATGACTATCTGAGTTGCCTTGACTTCCTAAAATAATGGACAGTGACTTTGAACTTTAAGCAAAATTTGTATGTTTCTCCTATATGGTTCTTTTTGTTGGAATATATCACACAGTAACAGAAATGAAACTAGAATAGATACTGTTAATTTTTTTCCATCCAGGACACCTTTTTGCTCTAGACACTGTTATGCATCCTGGGTATAGAGGTGTCTTAATTTGCTTTGACAAATATGATGAACAAAAACAACTTAAATAGATTTATTTCGGCTTCCTCATAGCTTGCTCAGAATGTTTTCATATACACCCAAGGACCACCTTCCTAGGAGTATCACCATTTACAGTCAGCTTGGCCCTCACACATCATTATTCAAGAAAATATTTCAATAACTGGCCCACAGACCAATCTGATGAAGACATTTCTCAATTGAGGTTCCCTCTTCCCAGATGAACCCAACTTGTTTCAGAAAAAAATAGCCAGCACAACAGGTAAACAGAATAGGCATAAAAATAAAATGTCTACTGAAAATACTTCATAAAGAAGAATATTTAATACAATATATAGTATGCATATTATGTACACATATAGTTTCAGAAGTTACAGAAGATAAAACCAAGTTTACACGCTAATGAAAAGATGTGCCTGTTTATTTCTGCATAAAGGATTAAATACTGGGGATGGAGATCCAGTTCAGTGGGTAAAATAATTACTGAGGACGGAAGTTTGATGTCTAGCACTCATGTAAAAATCCAGGCACAGTGCCATAGGCTTGTAATCCTAGCATTGAGAAGGAAAAGAGTGACTAACCAACCTAACTAAATCAGTAAGCCTCAGGTCCCAGTGTAGATCCTGTCTCAAAAACCAAAAGGGCCTCCACATGCACATGCATGCATGTGCATACACACATGTGAGCATGCACACGCACATACATATGTATACACACACACACACACACAAACACACATTAAGTCATGTCTGAGTATTCACATAGAGCACCTTCAAAGGTTTTTTAGAGTTGATTGATAATTTGATTTTTTAAATCAGTATTTATGCCACTGCTTCACATTCAATACATAATACAAAATCACAGAAGTCTGTTTCAGAACACTTCAGAAGTTTTTGGAAATTCAGTCCTAATCCAAAGTGAAACTTTAAAACTGTTTTTTTTTTTTAATGAAACTCAAGTCAGCATCTCAAACAGCAAACTTTAAAATCAGACACTCTAACACAATACAATCCAAAAACCTACTACTTTGGTACCTACATGCTTACAAATAATGGTAAGAAAATATTTTTAAAAATTCTGTAAATCAACCACTATGTTTCTAGAAGAGTAGAAAGATTTCCGTGTACAGTTAAAACCATTCAGCCAATAGCATGCAATTGACTCAGCTCTGAGTTGAGGTGTTTGGAAAACATTTCCTGGCATTGTGGGACATGAGGGCATGGGCAGTGCAAAGCATTCAGGTTATGTGGAGCAAGGCTGTAGTGTAGTGACATGAAGCAACAGGGCCGAGTGTTTCCAGAAACACAAACTCATTAGACATTTGATAATGTTGGTCCTTGTGTATTCAGAAACATTATACTGATGCCAAATTTTTCATGATCCCTACAATCAGGAATACCACTCTAGAGAGGCTTACAACTCACAGTTTAAGAAGCTATACCTTGAAGAGCGAGATGACTCAGCCAGGAAAGGTGCTTGCACCAAGCCCAACAACCTGAGTTCAATACCTAGAATTCAATTGGCGAAAGTAACTAATTCCCACAAGTTGTCTTTGGACTTCCAGAAGTGTTCTACGGCACCTACACATCCACAAGGACATTTTTGTACAAGTGTACACACACACACACACACACACACACACAATAATAGTAGTAATGAATTTTTAAAAATAAAGATGCTATAACGTAGAGGAAAAAAGACAAAGTTGGCTGTTTCTGGCCCAACCAAGTTCCCAGCTGAATGCAGCCATATGTTTGACAATACAGGAAAGTGGTTCAGTGGAGTCTATCAACTCTATAAACCATAATAAATTAATTAGTTATTGTTTTCACCGTAACTTTGGAATGACATGTCTATTTTTGGTGGGGGTACTGTGGATGGAGCTGATGGCTTCATACTTGTTGGGCAACACCAACTGCTCTGCCACCAAGCTACATGTCCAGGCCCTCGGATGACTTACTGTGTTAGAGGAGAACCGCTAACACAGTTCCCTCTGCAGCAATGAAACAGGACTGAGAACTTGATGATCTACATTGACAACACTCACTGTCTGGTTGCAGGTGTTGGATGGATGGGTGGATGGGTGAATGGGTGGGTGGGTGGAAGGATGATCTTACAGTGTATTGTTTCGGCCAATACCAGATGCCTTGTTTCAAATTAGGAATTTGTGAATCAAAGGTGAGTTCATTTTGATAAAGGTTTGTCCTTATAAAAGTATAACAAAAGGGGATCATTTAGATTCAACTCTTATGATTTCTCTTTAAGAAGAAGCACAAAAGAGAAGATCCCCATCCTTCGGCTCATTTCTTACTTGACCCAGCCTTTAGTTTCCTTAGTATTCATGCTCAGTCTTTGTATCTATTCAATATTTTTATAGTGCTAGAAATTGAATTGTAATCCACTGAGTTGAGAATTCCCAGTTCCATTTAGTATTTGCTATTGTGTGGCAAACATGTGGGTCACAGTTCCATTGGCAAACCTCTATCTCCACAAATATTTACAGTATAATTCACAATAGTAGCAAAATTGTAGTTATGAAGTAGCAACAGAGTAATTTTATGGTTGGAGGATCACAACAACATGAGGAACTGTATTAAAGGGTCGCAGCATAAGGAAGATTGAGAACTAATTTGTAAGAAGATATTTTCTGCTGTTTTATCATTTAAGTCTTCTGGATCCCTGTTTTTCCTTTCCCTTTCCTTCTCTGTACCCCAAAGCTGAACACCATGGTGCTTAGCACTTGGGTTCACTGCACATCTAGATTTTGGTTGAGTTGAGCAATGTGAATCCCTGACAAGAGGTCAAAGGATTGTAGGCTAGAATTCAGGAAGTATATCCCACACCCATCTACTGTACTACTGTACCCCACCTATAGCCACAAGTAACCCTTCTATCCACGTTATGGATCTCTCTCTCTCTCTCTCTCTCTCTCTCTCTCTCTCTCTCTCTCTCTCTCTCTCTCTCTCTCTCTCTCTCGGTTCTAGTACCAGTATCCTACCTCAACTCCTTAAAAGCAACAGAGAGAAAACTGATGACTGTCTGTTCACCTTAGTCACCTGGAATGCATTACTAACACTATTCATTCTATTAATTTTGTCCACAATTCTAGAAACTGTTTTTTTCTCTTCCAGTTTATTAATAAAGACACATACAACTGTTAATACTATCTTCTCAACTACTCAAACCCAAGAGCCCTTTGTTGAATTGTAATTATTCTACACAAAAGCAAAAGATTGTAAGGAGCTAGAAGGAGCAAAATAGCCACTTCTTTTTTTTTTAAGGGATAAAAAGATGTGCCTGCCTCTTAGATGGAACACCCAGAAGTATGAAATGAAGCAGAATTTATAGAGATACAGGGTATGGACGGCTGAGCTCTACCTTACTGGAGGATTGTGCCCTTCCAACAAGTCACTATGGCATTGGAATAGCATTGCTGAACCAGCAACAGCAGACAAATGGAGGTGCCTAGAGGCTTTAGAAGCCTTGAGGAGTCCAGGGAGCGTGATATCCATGCAGCAGCAGTCTGATTAAGATCATGAGAGACTTTTCAATTGTCTAAGAGGACAGACATCATCAAATGGTAGAGCATGGGGGACAGCTGACACAATGAAAGATGCTGGGCCATTTGCCAATCTGACTCTCAAATCTCAAGTCACTTTAAATTTTATTTGACCTCAAGGGGTTCATAGTAGAGGTACGTGAGGGAATGAGGAAGGGGATACTGTACTTGGGATATAATATAAATAAATAAATTTATATATACTATTTGACAAGGAATATTTGGTGAGATTCAGTTACTTGACGATTAGAGAACTACTTTGTACTGATAATGTTTCCCACTTGGAAACACTGATGATTTTACTTTAAAATCTCTTTCACACAAAACAAGATTCCATCAAAATGTGAAAAATAACCTAGACTCTATCCTGCAAGTCATAAGCTAATCTAGTCTAGGAGGGTATAACTTATAACGTCTATTGAGATCAATTATACAGTTAAGTCCAGCCATGGGTGAATAATGGGAAAAGAAGACAAGTTCAAGTTTCTGGACATTGATTATTTTTTCTTTCTGTGCTTTTCATTTGTAACAGACACAGTCACAGGAGAGAGAACTTGAGAGAGTAATACTTTTGTTATATAACTTTTTATTCTTTACAAAGAAAGGAAGAAACTGTGTAAAATCAAAAAATACTTTTAAAAGAAATATTTCAGAATATAGCTCTAGAAAAATGATAGCATACCCTCAATGTATATAAAAATATGACTTTAATTCTCTATTATGAAGACTCATCATCCATGGCCCTCCTCAGTTCTCAACCATATATGTACAGCCTTGTTATGATTCTTACATTTTTTCATATTACAAATTAGAGTTTTAAAGATGCATATAGAAAAAATCATTTTAACTCTATAGTCACAGATATGGCCATAGAGCTGTACATACTTTATCTTCCTAAATGCTTACATTAATTCTGGGTGACAGTCATCATTCCTTTGACTCTACAAATAAGAGACATGAGGCACAGTGAGGTTCCATGCTCATTACAGCATTATCAGAAAACCATGAGGTGTGGGATTTAGTTAGAGTTCATGCTTTTATCAAAATGAATTTTTCAAAAATGAATCAATTTTCAAAATGAAAACGAAAACAAGAATGTATGCAGAGGCAGGTGAATGGGGTAACTGACATTTTTAGAAAGCTCATTTACATAAATGTTTAAACATTTTACTTTGAAAAAATCCTATAGTGCCTTGATGGATCTAGACCTTTTCCTCTCTTTTGTACTGGGAATGTGAAACAGGGATTTACACATGCTAAACATATACTAGCGCTTAGCTACACCCTCAGACCCAACAAATTTAATTAGAAGTAAAAAGAATTGATTTAGGGAAGGGATCTCCTTCCATCTCTGTCTATTTTCTTTTGTTACTCCCAGTGGCTTTTAGAAGGACTTTACACATGTCAGCTACTCTCGTGAAGGGATTTTAGTATCTGTGCACAAAGGGCCTCACATCAAAATCTACAGGGGAACATGGTTTATGAACTCATGTGGATTCATGCAGTTCTTCTGAAACATTTGCTATGAAATTCAGAATAAAACCCCCTTCTTGCTGAAAAAAATCATATGAATAAAATTTGTAAATACTAATTTGTATTGAATGTGGAAACTAAACAAACTCTGAGCATGCTGTGATTAGGTTGAGTTCTCCCATCTACCCCTCAGATAGAGTCAGAATGCCTCCAACTTACTCCACCCACTATGTGAAGAGAGCTTTCTCTTTCTTGTCTGACTTTCCTTAAAGGGACCTAGACAGACACCAACCACAAGTCAGAAGAGAACTGACCCAGTCTGCTCTGAGCATAAATCTGTGTGAGATCATTTAGGAATGAGGAATAAAAGGGAGTTCAAATGACTATATATGACAAAGTATCATATGTTAAACCTAGTTCGTTCTCTGTCTATTTCTTATTTCCTATATGACCATAGCTTATGACCTTTGCCATGGAAGCTAGGTCACCATGACAAGATAGATTGTATTTATCCCTGATCAATCTATTTGTTATGCCAGGGATGAAACCTGGAACCTTCCAACATGCTCGGCAAATGCCCCACCACTGAGTGACATTCCCAATCCATTGCTGGTAATATTTTAAGCAGGTTTCTGATATTTGCAAGAGGAGAATCTTCTTCTAGAAGAGAAACGCTAGTTTCTTCTGAATAACCTCAAGCAGACATAAGCAAAGATTTAGTTCTTCATGTAAATTAAATCACAGGTGTGAAACTAAAGTTGTTAAAAGTCTAGGTGTGCGTTAATGAGCATTAATGTCTGAGGAAAACAGTGCCAGTTTATTTTTTTAACATAGCTCTGACTTGAAAAACATCCAACGTGGGAAAACTCACAGGATGTTGGCATGTGTGAAGATGGCAGGATTCACAGTTGAAGGAGACCAGGGAGATGAAATACTGGCAGTGGTACCCTGCTGCTTATCTCCATCCCACTTTCAGCTTAAGAGCAGCTGCCAGTAGGTGATACAGAATATCAGGAGAAGTAGGTAAAAAGAATTAAAGCCACATCACAGATCTATAGTTGTATCTGTATAGTCTCTTGGATCAGTGTCCATTGGTGTGGTGGTAAATGTTTAACAACTAGCTCTCCAGGAAATAAAAACCCTGATCTCAGGCAGCTGCCAATTTCTGTAGCATGAATGTTCCTCCCACCATTGTCAATCTCTAGCTACCACCCTGACCTCACTGATCACAGAATTTGAAAGAAATGGAAAACTGGAGAACACAACCGAGTGTGGGTCCCTCCCTAGTGGCTCCACTTTGATGGGACAAACCTCTGAATATTAGAAAACTAATTTATTTCCCTAGACCAGGTTAATCTTTAGGGTTTTGCTTACACTGCCTGCTCTATGTCAAACACTTCCCTCATCCAGCTATACCGTGCTCATTCTTTAGATCAGTGTACAGGTGTTCCTTAGCTACCAAGTCAAAGCTACGAATGTTTCCCTCTTACAGTGCTAGGTACCTTACTTCCTACAGCTTTGGTATGGCCCAAGCATATCTTACAGGGGTCACATATTGAAATTTAATAACTGGTGTGAGATATTAAGAGGGTAGAAACTTAATCCAGCTGTGGTGTCCAAAGTGGAGCCTTGGAGAGTGATTAGGATTAGATAAATTCATTAGGGTGGAGACTCATGATTAAATCCTAATGGTATTACAAGAGAGACTAGAGAACAAGTATATGTGTGTGCATACACACAGTGATACTATCTGTCTCTTACATGTAGCATCATGTATCATAGTGGGACTCTGGCAGCAAGAATGCCATGGGTAAATTGACTTTAGACCTCTACAATCATGTACCAAAATAAACCTCCTTATTTTCTAACTCATACAGTCTGTGGTAATGACTTGTTGACAACATGAAATGGATTAACAAACAGCTCAATTAACATTTCATTTTCAGAGTTTGTTCACTCTTCTAGGAGTGTTATGAGAGGAAGGAGTGGGTCCTCTGTGAGTCCTCTGCCTCTGGTATTTTACATTATGTCTGGTACAAAACAGGAATTAATAATCACAATACATTTGCTGACTGAAGCAATGAAGAAGGGAATGAAAATCACAGACACACCTTGAATCACCACCTGCAAGCTGTGTCCACTGAGAAACACAGCTAAGCAGTTGATAAAGTTAAAAAAAACAAAAACAAAAAAACACTGTTGCAGTTTCAAGTGTGTTAAATTTATTTTATCACTTTGATTACAAGTCATTTAATTTGTTCTCTTTCACAATGAGTTTCATTAGTAGGGAGCCAATAGATTTGATACAAGAAGGGGAACAATGTGTTCAGGATTTTATTGGGTATTTGGCTCTTATTATTTAATAAGTGTCACCAATACTAATACTTTGCTTTTCTCTTTTTATTAAGTTATTTATTTACTCAGAAAAATTTCAACCCATAAACACATCATTCAAGAGTGCCATATATGTATGAACAGTGAGTTAGTTACTTCTTACCTGTCCCTTTGCCTGACTGCACCGGTAGCTGCTCCTGGGAGTAACCACAGCATTGGAGATGAAGGAGTTGCCCGGTGGTACTCTTTTCAGACATTATTATGTACATTTTGATTCTCTTTATCTCCAGTCACCTTGTGCATCCTCTTTGTTCCTCTTTGCTTGTCTCTTTCTGGGACATCACCTCATCTTGGTTTATTCCCACCCTCCTACTTTCCTCCCCCTCCCTTTGTGAACTCCAAATACTTTCTTTACATCAGTCCCACACTGACCCTAGGGAGACAGAAGGCGAGGAAAAGCAAAGTAGAAAATCACTCTAATTAACCTCTAGGGTCCTCTAACCAAACCTGGAAGGCCTCCAATCACCAGTTACCTTTACAGGATGCTTCCAAGTAGCTGTTCCCCCAGCCCTGGTGTTCTAAATCATTAGAGAACAAAACATGCAGTTGAAAAAGTTTTCCTTAATTGCTCATTCTGCAAAAGCTTTGTTTCCAGCTAAGTTTATGATTTCTTCTCACAATATTCCCTCAAAACATTCCATCAAAGGAGATGAAGAGATGGCTCAGTAGATAAGGGTGCATATTGCTCTTGCAGAAGATCCAAGTTCTATTCCTAGCACCCAGGTGACTCACAACCATCTGTAACTCCAGCTCCAGGGAAATCTGATGCTGCTGGCTCCTGGGGGCAGCTGCACTTATATGCACTTCCACAAGTAAAATACATCTTCTTTTAAAAGTCCACTCAAACAATACCAACATAATTCCGCCTAAAATGTGTTATGGGAGATAGATGTAGACTAACCTAGAAATCTGACTACTTGTTATGATTTGAATATAAAATGACTTTATGGACTCATTTAGTGGGGGCTTGTTTGCCAGTCTTCGTCAACTTTTATACAGTGGGAATTTGAAGGCTTTTACCTAATCAATACAGTAAACCCTTGATGAATTCTTAACATGATGTCATTATTGTAAAGTGGTAAAGAGTGTGTATTGCCTAGTTGGAGGAAGCAGGTCATTGGAGTGTTCCCTAGAAAGGAATTCTATACCGACATCTGTGGAGTCTCCATGGAACTAAACTAGGCCCTCCATATGTGGGAAACAGTAGGACCAGGATCCCTGATACTTGTTGAAGCCCATTCCCTGTGGTGGGATGCCATGCCTAGCCTTAAGACAAGGGGTGGGGCTTGGTTCTGCCCCACGTTAATGTGCCAGATTTATTGACTCCCCATGAGAGCCCTTAACTGTTGGGAAGAGTGAATGGGAGATGGACTGAGGGGTATATGAAGTAGGCGGGAGGAGGGATGGGAAGGAGAGCTGTGGTTGGAATATAAAATGACATTAATAAAGTAATTTTAAAAAATGGATACATGTAGGTCTGTGCCCTTGTCTGCATAGATGCTGACATATTAGACTTCCTCATGAAAGAAAGAAAGAAAGAAAGGAAGGAAGGAAGGAAGGAAGGAAGGAAGGAAGGAAGGAAGGAAGAAGAAAGGAAGGAAGGAAAAGAGAAAGAAATAAAGATAGAAAGAAAGAAAGAAAGAAAGAAAGAAAGAAAGAAAGAAAGAAAGAAAGAAAGAAAGAACAAGAAAGAAAGGTACATCCTGCCCTTTCCCCTTCTTTTCTCTTTTCACATTCTGGCCACCATGAAGTAGGTAACCCCTGCCACATGTGATTCTGCCTCCATGATGTTCAACCCCGTCTCCCACCCAAAATAATGGAACCAACCAAGCACAACCAAAACCTCTGAATTCAAGAATCAAAATAAATCTTTCAGATTTTAAGTATTTGTCACAGTAACCAAAAGCTAAAGCTATAGCTCAAAATGTTGTTTCTAGAAGACCACAGACCACAGCTTGTTCGTAAATATAGAATTCTTGATTTATGTGATTAAGTAGCTTATAGCATGAACTTTCTTTGTGACATGCTATCTTTTTTTAACTGTAAGGGAACACCTCAAAGCCACCTACATACCAAGAAATGCTTATGTGAGGATTAGCTTTTCTGAGTTTTTCTACGGAGCAAGAAGTCTTTCCTTTGTGTGTGTGTTCACTGCTGCACACTACAGGCAAACTGACTTCTGGAAGTTCTGTATCTATGCCCTTATCTCCCAGAAGGGGCACAATGGAACCATAACTTTTAAGTGGGCTCTGAAGCTCTAAACTTGGCTCATCAGACTCGTACAGCAAGTGCTGTACGCGCTCAGCCATCTCCACAGATCCGCCTCTGCTTTTGTAAGATCTTCTCTCCAAAGTATGTCAGGGCAAATATAGCGGGGCATAACAGGATGGATCATTTGCTGAAAACCAGTGTGCTAATCCCAGGCATGAAGCTTACCTGCATTAATGAAGAAGATGTAGTTCTGAACTTTTCCGACTTGGGTGGCAATCACCACAAGGCCTCCATGAATGCCGTTCATGTAAAGAGCCAGATTGCTGAAAGGAGACCTGCCCTTTCAAAGACCAAACTCACTTCAACTATTTCTTAGCTGGTAACTTTTAAATTTGATTTTAAAACTCCTCCTAGTCCAGGAATAATCGCTTTATAGCTAAAAACACATAGCTATTGTATAAAGACATACTATGCTGAATAAAGACATTTTAGTGACTGGTAAGAATGTCTTTAAAAGCTGTGGAATCTTGAGTCTAATTATGAATGGCTGTTTCTTAGGGAAAAAACTTTTCTTTGGATCACACTTGAAACCTAAAATTCTATGTTGGTAAGGGAATTTGGTATGTAAGGTCATTATTATACAAAATTTAACCTTTCTTTAAAAGCCCAAGGTATTGGGCAGAACTGTTAAATACAACTGAGCAAGTCAGTTACTGTGTAAGAGTGCGAGGTCAATGGAGGAAGTAGAAGCTGGAATCCAGGCTGCTGTCTGCTCCCCAGCAGAAGACTCTGTAGGGCTGTACGCTTCAGAGAACACATCTCTGTAAAATTCCAAACTAAGTCAAGTTAGTCAAGACTCTTGGTGTCAGGTTTTGTGGTGGGGTGAGAAGCACAGAAATAAAAGATTCAGGCAAGACCTTGCCTACTGGCGCTTGAGGACAGCAATCTCAACACAGCCCATGACAAGGCCTATAAGCTACAAGAAAGGAAACTGTTGCCAAGTCCCAGGTCAAAGGACAATTCTGTGACCCTTGTGTCGCTATCTATGTTTATTCCCTTTGTTTTTCCTTAGAATTACAACAAGCATTCCAAAAAGTTCTAGTCTGTTTGCCTTGATTGTGTTTAAAAGAACCATGGGAAAGGTTTTATTTGGTGTTTGGGTCACACAGTCATCTGCCTCCCAGGCCCAGAAAGGTGGTAATTGAAGAAATCAGAACTGTCCGGCTTCACCCCCACCGGTTCCCAGAGTTTGACCCATTTGAGAATCCTTTGGTTCCCAGGGGAAGTTAGGAGAATTTTTTCATGTCTTTTTGAGGGAGATGCTATGGTCCCTCTAGGTAACCCCATAATTGGTTCTCTTTGGGAGAATAAACAGAAAATGTCCAGAAAGAAAATACTAAAAATACTACCTTCTGTTTTTCTGAGAATTTTCAAGGAATCCCATAATGGGGCACTTTCATCTTTCCCCTGAAAAGGAAAGTCAGGTCGGTAGAGCCATCAGAGGAATGGGGAGTTATCTGTTTGGGGGCCTTCTCCTTCTAAAGTTGTGAAAAATTTCTGCCCTCTCTCGAACTGTTGAAACTTCCAGTAGAGCCTAAAACCTTTGTGCAGCTGTCAAGCAACTGAGCAGAGGCAACTGTTGATCCTTTCAGCCCTAAAAGTCAGGAATTACTTTGTTTCATTCACCATGAGAAAACACTAGCCCTGTATTAAGACAAGTGATAGGCATCTAAGAACGTTCAGGAATTTCGGAGATGAAGCTAAGCTGCCTATCTTGTCAAAAACACCTTCTGTGGCCAAGCTACAAATTGCCTAGAGTCAGCCAGAACTGTCTTTACTGCTCAGAATGTTGCTCTGAGACCAGAGAAAGAACAATGCATGGCACTGTGTGGCCAGTCTGCTTCACACGTGCTGTAACCCAGAGAAACCCCAGGGCTGTTCCACCGCTGGCATTTTCCACTTATTTCCTTTAATCTTAAAATTGAGAAAAACATTCATTGTGTTGAAATACATACAACGCAAAACTCACCATGTTAACCATGCTTACATGTATAACTCTGTGACACGACATACTTTCACCGTGAGCAACTAATCTCCAGAACCCTTTTCAACATACAAAACTCATTTTCTATTCTCATTAAATGAGAACAGCCCAGTCTATCCCTCCTCCCACAGTTATACTCTGCATCTGAATCCGAGTATGTGCAAATCTGCAGATGTTATCCCTTCATGACTGGCTTATTTCTCTTAGCACAATGCCATCAGGATTCACCCACCTAGGAGTGTGCATGAGTTGAATTTTCCTTCTCTTTTTAAAAGATTGAATAATACTCCATTGTATAGATAGACCATATTTTGTTTATCTCCATACATAAATGAATATTTGGGTTGCTTCCACAGTTGCATGAATATAAATAATGCTTTCACAAACATGAATGCACAGACACCTGTTTAATGATCAGCACCCAATAGTTTTGATTATATGTCTGGAAGTGGAATTTTAAGATCATTTGGCAAATCTATCTTTAAGTTTCTTTTTCTTTTTTCTTTCTTTCTTTTTTTTTTAGGAATGCACCTTTCTATGTTCCATAGAGACAAAATATCTAGGAGAATAAACTATTCTCATTAACCCCAACAACAATCTTGAACTAAGAAGAACATGTTAAAATTCTCCCCGGTGGTGTAGATCAATCGATGCCCCCCTCCACATTCACTTGGGAGCGTTTTTTACTGAGACTATTCACTGTGTACAAAATCATTGTATTCCTGAAGACTTCTAATGATTTTGCACGTACCATGACAAATTTCATCTTAGGACCACAAAAGATTTTCTCCCTGACTATAATTATTATTACTTTGTGACAGTGTGGTGAACGAAGGACAGACTATTTCAATGGCCTGCATAGGAATGTCCTGACTAATTATGGCTGAGAAAAAAAGCAAGCAATGTATGTCTTCTCAATGCCCTGTTGAGGCCTCTTGGTTTTGAGGAGCACTAGGATCTCAGGAGGGCCATGGCTTCCATAAGCTTCTCTGGGAGGGGCTGACAGATTGATGAGCTACAGCTGTGGAGAACTGGTAATATCTGGCACTGGGTTTCCCTACCTAGGAGAGGAAAATCTGATCTTGGATAAAAGAAAAAAGCTTAAGCAAGGCCCTCTTCCAGGATAGGAGTAAGGAAGAAGTAACGTTCTGGAAGCTAATATAAACAAATTGAAAAAAAAAACCCTTCAGTTCAGCAAACCATGTTTCTAACATCCTGCTTCCTCAGTTAAAATGTGTGAGACTCCACAGAATCCCTTCCAGACAATGTAAAGCAGTGGGTGCTTCTTGGCTTATAGACACATTCCAGTCTGGGAGAAGTAAACATGGCGATATGGATCAGCAAGGCAGCCAAACAGCTCCAGGGCCCATGAGCACAGACCATGGATCTAATAAAACAGTCTTCATCCTGTCATTGGAGGGGGTATGCTCAGTTCCCTAAGGGAGCTTGTAAAATTCCTTTAACTTGCCTGCAACAACCTTATATTCCAGGGTAGTGCATTTTCTAGATTATGCAATGGGAGAAATCTCTGTGCCCAATTACATTAACATTTTCTTATTTTCTGTGATGTGATGGTAATTTATAGCGATGCAAGGAAGAAAATGCACTCCTTTCTCATGAAACAGTGCATAAACAGAGCTGATAATCTTCTCAACAAAGCACGTTGTGTTTTTTTTTTATTGTATGACTCTGGAAAATGCTCAACCCAGTCGGGGTCATGTGGGATCAATAAAAGTTACAAACCTGATAGACCTTGTCCTTGAGAAGTCATACTCAAGTTAGGAAAGCAGATGGGCTCATCTAGAGTTTTCCTTCCCTAAACATGCAAGCAAAAAGAGAATGTTTTAAATGATTAATTTCTAAGTGGGCCACATGATTCTACTTCTGGTACACAAATCACCCACAAAAGGGCAGAACAATTGTCTATCATGTGCAAAGCCCCAAGTTCCAACACAGCACTTCAAAATTAAAAATTGACTCATAAAAACCATAAAAGATAAACTCCAATAGGAGAACTTTTGATTTTTAAGGAGATTTTGGAGCAAGTTTCTTTGAACATGAGAGAAGCTCAGACAGAGCTCTCTTGGAGCATCGGGGACAATAGAGTGGGGTCTTTCATTCTAGGGTGAACATGAGAGAGCAAGAAGGGTAGCTCTGACAGCTGAGGCTGTTAATAGCTGGAGATGTCGACATTGCACTACCTCCCGATGGCCCATCTTCAAGACAAGGTTGGTGACACTGCCCCATTCCTGGGGGCACATCCCTTCAAGTTGCAGGACTTACTGTGTTTGGATTTAATCTACTTCAAGGTTGCCTGGAGCTTATTTTAACCTCATTTTATGTTAGTAGAAGTTCTGTGATTGTAGTGACAGGAGGGGAAGAGAGTCTAATTTGTCCCAAGATTTAAGCATCCTATTCCCAAACCTTCGTTATTTTTTAGTCACATTTTACCATATAATGCAAATCGCATCCTAGAAGCATATCCAAAGGGCTTCAAATCTTAATTGTTGTGAAAGTTTTACACAGGCTGTTACCTGACTGACCATAAAGTAGTAAATCTACAGCCATAAATTGTGAAACTAATATTTCTCCTTCTATAAATGCCTTTAGCAAAATCCCAGAATGCATTATTAATCACTTTCCAGATTGGGGTTAACCTTATATGTTAATTTTTAATTGGAGTCAAAAGAACAAAAGAAAATGAATTCTGAGAAAATTATATGATGTTGTGACCAGGTGTGGTGCTACAGACCTGTAATCTCAACGATTAGGTAGTGAAAGGGCCCATCCTCAACTACATGGTGAGTTTCAGGCCAGCCTGGGTTACATGAGACCCTGTCTCAATACAATAGCAGTAATCCAAAGGTACAAGATGAGTCATATGGAGTTTGATGTGTCACTAAATGTATCTAGCTTATGGCTAGAAATGTAGCTTATGGCTAGAAATGTAGCTCATGCTAGAAGACTTAGCCAGCATATGTGATGCCCTGGCCTTGATTAATAATGAATGAATAAGTGAAGTGAGTGAGTGAGTGAGTGAAATTCATTTCAATTTCCTTCTTTCTTTGTAGGCAGATTTTTCCTGTTCCACAGCCACTCTCAAATAATCACTCAGAGGCATAATATTAATTATAAATGTTCATTCAATAACCCAGGCTTATTACTAACTAGCTCTTACATTTTAAGCTAACCCATAATCCATATTTAAACTCTGCCACATAGTGATAGCAAGGCATGTTCATCTCCTGCTCCCTCTGCATCTGGCTGGTAACTCCAGACTCTGCCCTTCTCAATTTGGCTTTTCCGCATCACTTCATTCTGTTCTGCTATTATCCAGCCAGCTTATTTATTAAACCAACCATAGCACCAAATCTTCATAGTGTACCAAAGGATTAATCCACAGCATGCCCCCCACCCACCTTTTTTGGTTATTCAGGACAGGGTTTCTCTGTAGCTTTGTAGCCTGTCATGGAACTAGCTCTTATAGACCAAGCTGGCCTCAAACTCACAGAGATCTGCCTGTCTCTGCTTCCAGCTGGGATTAAAGACATGTGCCACCACTGCCATCTCTGCTTTTGATCAAATTAAAAGGGAAAGTCTTAACTTCAACATACTAAGATTGATTATATACAGCAAATGTAGTTGTTAAGAACTACAGTTACAATATCCAGTCCATTTGTATTTGACAAAATTAGAGAAAATATTCTATTATTTATCTTATCTTTGTGACTCCAAAGTTTTGTATCTAGTTAACCATCTATCATAGCTATGAAAAACTATAACTATCTAGTCTTCAACTCCATCAAAGATACTGGAAGGATGAAATGTTATCAGCCTGCCTGGACCATCACCCAAAGTTCCTCTGCAATGCTGGGGCATCCAGCTCTGACTGTAGGCCAAGAATACCTGACAGACTTTTTCTGTGAAGCCGGGAATTTTGAAGGACTATCTTTCCTTGTCTTGGCAAAGTTTGACAGTTTCCTTTCTTGCACACTGTTGGTTCAGTTTGGACAGTAACTGTCAGCAACTGAGGCAAGGGGGGTTTCTTTGTTCACATGGCTAGCATTTTCCATAAAGAAAGCAAACACCATATAGAGCTTATGACCTTGAAAACATAGCTAACATAACCTCCCTTAAATAATAACAAATATCTATAACAAATATTTTGAGAATGTGTATGCTGCTTTATCTAGACTGCTTCCTGTTGTCTGGGGGTGCTGATAATCTTTGAGGGAATCTTAGGAAAATAAAGATAATTGTTAGGTCTTGGCTGGAGTATTCTATGAGACTAGATCACCTCAGTCAGTAGCCTTGAAACTGTTTTGAATTCTGGATCACCTGACCCATCCATTTTTATTGATGTCTGGTCCCTTTGTTCTGAAAATATTTAAACTTTCAAAGGTAACACAAGTATCTCTATTAATGTAAATATAGACTGTGCATTTTATACAAGTCAACCACAGATGATTTTGTTTTTTCGGCAGATTATTTTTTATTACTTTATAAATAATACCATTCAAAATTTCCACTTCCTCCCCTCCTCCCACTTGCCCCCTGCTCCCCCACTCACCCCCTTCCCCTCCAGTCCTAAAAAAGGGCAGGGTACCCTGCCCTGTGGGAAGTCCAAGGCCCCCCCCCCTCTATCCAGGCCTAGGAAGGTATGCAGAAGGATGATTTTGTGTTATGTGATTGGGCAGTAAACATTTACATTATCTGCCTTATAGTTCTTTATGTCTGCAGTCAGGGTTTCAGGGGTCTTCCTCTATCAAACATGATTTTCTTTAATCTGGAATGGCCCCACAGCCTCTTGTTTCCTGTGGAAATAAAAGTATAACCTCTCCCCCAAAGGAACACATCTTTTGACTTATATTTTGAAGTCAAGATATTTTTTAAATATACAGATTGGTTGAATCTAAAAGTTTTCATAATCCAGTGTCTCTTAGAAGCCAAAAAATTTCAAAGACAACACAATAGCATACAGGATCCAGACTCTATATATTTCCTATCTTTACATGGCTTATTATATTTTTATTATCTATTCATTTTCTTTTTGGTTTTTTGAGACAGGGTCTCTCTGTGTAGCTGTGGCTGTCCTGAAACTCACTCTGTAGACCAGGCTGCCCCTGAATTCACAAAGATCTGCCTGCCTCTGCCTCCCAAGTTCTGGGATTAAAGGCATGCATCACCACCACCCTACTACTTTATTCATTTTTAAGAACTTTCTCTACCCTTTATCTTTTCTCAACCAAGCCTATGTATATATTTAAACACACTGTAATCCATTTAGAAGCTTTTCCATCTGAATATGTCTTTACTGTATATCTATAATCTTTTCTGTCTGCATGAACAACAACCTCAAACTCATGCAGCATGTTGGCAGAGCTTGAGCTGGCTGCTTAAGCCCATAGGCAGTGTTTGGGAAGAAGCCTCTCTGTACTACAGTCATGTGAGAAATGGCAGGAACCCATCATGTCTTAGTTTATGGCACACTTACAGCTGCTGATATAATTATGCTGGCCAGCACTGTCACCTGGGTACCCTGTTCCTTTAAGAGACAAGCTCTGCCCACTCCCAAACTCTCCCTTCCAGCAGAGGCAAGCTGGATCCCAGAGGCTCTCTTTCCTTTTTGTCTCTCCCTCTGTTCATTGTTCACTCTTCTTCTGAAGAGGCAGTCTTTGCTTCCCTCTTCCCTCTTCCCTCTTCCCTCCTCCTCCTTCTCTCTCTCTCTCTCTCTCTCTCTCTCTCTCTCTCTCTCTCTCTTTCTCTCTCCCATACTCCCCTACCCTTATACCCTCCCAATACACACTAAATCACTAAATAAACTTTCCCATACCCAAGCTCTCTCTGCATGGCATATCTGTCTGTCTCCCACCCACTGTGGTCTCCCACCTGCTATGAAACCTGCCAGGATTACTAATAAATGGCCAGGGTCATGACATAAATCATAGCAGCTGCCAAGAGACATGTCTCTGTATTGCAGGAGGTTTGAGAGACACAAGTCTAAGAAGTCACGTCTAGTTCTGTTTTAGTGTGCTTAGAACATTTTTTTAAGGTTTCTTGGACTTTACTTGGATGTAAGTGGCCTTGGATGTTGGATGCCATTTGTAGATGGAGTTTTCCTGTCCCACAGTTGCTCTCAAATAATCACCCAGGAGCTTAATATTAATTGCAAATGACTGGCCAATAGCTGAGCAAGATCAATTTAGGTGGGAAAGTCAAACTGAGAATTCTGGGAAGGAGAAGGGCAGAGTTTGGAATCGCCAGCAGATGCAGAGGGAGCAGAAGCTGAATGTGCCATACTAATAAAGGTATCACCACATGGCAGAGTGTAAATAAGGAATATGGATTAGCTTAAAATATAGGAGCTAGTTAATAATAAGCCTGAGTTATTGGATGACCATTTGTAATGAATATAGTGTCTCCCAGTGATTATTTGAGAGTAGCTGCAGGACAGGAGAACTCCATTTAAATTTCTAGTGTTAAAAAGCACCCCCATGTTTTTGGTGATTTTATTTCATGTTGGCAGTGTTAAAAAAGAAATGGAAGACCTCTATTGTTCTTTGATTCATGATATTTGGCAGATATTATTTTTTTTACAAATTTACAGTATAAATCTATTAAAGAAATCTTTCAAATAGTTTAGGTGGTGGTTAGCAATAATTTTTTTTATGTGTGTAGCATTGGATACTGAACCCAGGGTTCTGCATATGCCAGGCAAAACTCTCTATGCCTGAGCTGTGTCCCTATCTTTTTGTAAAATTTTTAAAGAGAAATTTGCTTCTTTAATGTCAAATGAATTTGTAATGATTCAGCCAAAATTAATTTTAGTTCGAGACAGAATCTACCTAACTTTCCCAGGCAGACTTCAAACTTAACATTCTCCTGTCTCAGCTTCCAAAGTAGCTGGGATTATAGCTGTATTATGTGAACCAGTAAGGACCACTGGTAATTTTTCATCAAAATGAGTACATTAGTCTTTTTTAAAGATATCTATACTTTTGAAGACTTACTAGGCTAATATCTTCGGAATTTCTGACTGTTGCAAAATTTGCTTTATTGTGGTGATCTGGAAGTGAATCCATAACATCTCCAAGGTACCCTTTCCCACCTAAAGAATTTTGCACATTTCTGGCAGGACAAAAATCCCTGGAACTGTGAGTAGATAGAGACATAGGAGTGACTGACTTGTGGGTACATTGTACATACCTTCTCTGGTATCCTTCTAGCATTGTAGAAACAAGATCAGAACTCTGCTAGAGGAACAGTAGACAGGCTAGCCTTTGGGATCTGCACAGCAGCCCTGCTCAGTTCATCATCACAGGCCACAGCTCCCTGTGTCCTTATTATTTCTTCTAACCAAGTCTGTTCTTATTGGCCAAAGCTACCACACAGAGGTCAATATAATTTTTATTGAGCCAGCCAAAGTCACTTTCCAAATAGAAATCCTGTGAAAGGTAATTCTAACAATTTGGGTTCTCTCTCTCTCTCTCTCTCTCTCTCTCTCTCTCTCTCTCTCTCTCTCTGCCTTGATATCTTTAGGAGCCTGAAAAGCTATTAGTGACCTCAGCTATCCTCAAATTGGAAAAAAAATAACTAATTTGCTGATAGAGAGCCTGACTGGGGTCAACAGGTCCCTTGTATTTGGTTCCTTAAGTGCTCTGTGTCTTTTTGTGTCCTGTGCCAATTAGTTCGTCATGGTATGCATCTCATGTGGAGAACACACTCATAAATCTGTCTGGAAACCAGAACCCGGCATGATTATTTGACTATAGGAAAAACCAACTTAATTTATGAGGTATTATGACCCAGGGAAATGTGTTTTACTTTTCTCTCTGCTGCCTGGCTTAACTGTACTGGCCATGAAATCAGCTCCTCTGTCTCACAAATGTAGGATTCAGGGCTTGCCTCTAACTGAAGATGAGTCAGGGAGGAAATGGTAAAGAGGAGGAAGATTTTTTCTTTAACTACTGATTATTTGTCTATTAAATTATTCCTCATTGAAACAGATAGATTCAGCAGTCTGTGGCTCTGGCTGCATTTTTCTGTTAATATGACCATGATCCTGGCCTCATAAGCACTCTGAGAAAACCCACACTCATGTACATGTTTTGGGAAATCTTGGGAGTTGAAGGCAGGCTGCCATTTCCAAAAAGGACACCATGACAAAGGCCCCACACTTCAGTTACTTCAAGGGAATTTGGTCTAGAGAGCATATTGGGTGAATTAGAATTCCTGAGAATACTTCCATGTACTTATTTCTTGCACTCTAAATGGCATTTTGGTGGAAACTAATTCATTGCTGTGAATTTCAGGACCCAAATTACTGTACATTCAATTGACTTTATTCAAATGGCTAGTCAGAGTTAATCTGAAGTGGAGAAAACTTCTCTCATACTGGTACCAAGTAGCCAATTACTTGTATGGCTCACCCAGGAAAAACTATTTTCAAAGGAAGCATATAGTAAGCTGTGCTTCCCTCTTGCCAAAGAAAGTCCAACCCAGGGCATGCTAGAAACTCCTGGTAATAATCAAAGAGCAGGTATAAAGTGGGAGGTAGAGGAAAAATCCTGTGTAACCAGTAAATTTGTCTTCTTATAGGGAGCTTTTCCAGCAACAGGGCTACATGTATGTGATATCTTACATACTGAGAATCAAAACTCAGGCCCTTATGCCTCATACAGCAGCAAGCACTTTACTCTCTGGCCTCTTAAGTCATTTTATTATGACATATTGTTTTGTTGGTTGTTGATGCTGTTAACATTTTACTGTGCTGAATTTATCATCTAAATCTTATAAGTATATATACATAGGGGAGAACACAGCATGTACAGGATTCAATACTATCTATGGTTTCAGGCATCCACAGGGAGGGGGTATTGATGAAAATCTTCTGCAGATAAGAACAGATTTCTTATTCTAGTATGTAGACTAGTTTCTGACACATAATGATATTTCTTGGCATGTTTACTGAATAAAAAGTTCATATATATATATATATAAGTACACATATGTGTGTGTGTGTGTGTGTGTGTGTGTGTGTGTATAACATCTCTGCCCCATGATTGGACAGATCTATACTTCCTGTGCCTGTATGAGTCTTTTCACTGTTGAGGGAAAAATGCTTGTTCTAAGAACTTAAGAGAAAAGGATCTATTATTTCCTCACATTTTCAGAAGTTTCAGCCCATCTTAATAAAAAAAAAGTTGTGAGAGAGATCTAGAATACTGTGTGTTTAGTAGTGCCAAATCCCAGAAAAGAAAAGATTCTCAGTTATAAATGCGTCACAAATGAGGGATTTACCATATCCTTGGTTTGAGCAGCTAAAGTTCGGGGTGATAAGCTCATCCATACTATTATAGACCTGCACTCCAAATAGTCCCTCCTTCCATAAATGACTCACAAGCCTCCTCATTGGCTGCCTTCACTCTTATTTTAAAGCTCCAGTTTATCCTCCTACATATGTTTAGAACAATTGCTAGGGTCAGGCCTCCATCATGTTTCTCTTGTGAAGAAGGAAAATATTTTCTTCTCAAACAAGTCATAGTTTTTAGTCAACCTGAGTGACTTGGCCACAACTATTTCTACGTCTTCAGAAGTCATAATTCTCAACACACAAGCCAATTTTCCCCTCAAGGAGTTGGACAAAAAACTTAGGATACATCTAAAGAGCCTTTGTGATGACCAAGACTTCAACTTTGTACCTCCCTAGAATGAGAACTCAGTAACAATTCCTCCCCCAACACACAAAATCCAAGGAGAGCTTGGTGCAACTTTCTCTCTGTCTTGATCCTTGATACCACTCTTCCAGGAAGTGATATGGCCTTCGCCCTCATATGACTAGAAGTAAGGTTTCTTAAGAAAGCCCAGATGCCGTGTGTGTGTGTGTGTGTGTCTGTGTGTGTGTGTGTGTGTGTGTGTGCGCGCGCGCGCGCGTTTGTGTACACTGAGGTCAGAGGCCAACCTCAGGAAAACTATCTACCATATTTTGACGTACAATCTTGTATTTGCCTGGAACTTTTATGCATTAGTCTAAACTAGGTGGCCTATGCGCCCCAGGGATCCACCTATCTCTGCCTTTCCAGCACTGAGATTGCACAGGCATACTCCATGCCTGACTTGTACATGGGTGCTGGGGATCCAATTCTGGTTCTTGTGAGTACAAGGCAAGCACTTACTGACTGAGCTATCTCCCCAGTCCCAGGAAGCCAAGATTTCTGAAGATATATAGCAGATAAGATATATATTATACTCTTTGCATGATTGATACATACTGCAAACAGATCTATCAGGGAAGTTGAAAGCTGGTAAAAGCCATTGACTTTATTATTTAGAAAATATTTGATTTGCTCTGTTTTTTTTCTTAATTAGATCTCATAAGAGTGGACAGTGGTGTTCTGTCTCAGATTATTATAGTAAATTAAGAAGTATTGTATTTAATAGAATACTTTCTGGACTTCTAATGAGAGCATTTTTTCCTAAGGGAAACTAGTATTGTCGAAGCTGTCTTCATGAATAATGCCTAAAGTCAAATTAAAAATGGCATTTGGAGCTTAATTACCAAATTATACAATTCATAGACCTTGAAGAAAAAATAGTTCCTGGGAGAAAAAAAAGGTCACTTGAACCTATAAATTTTGAACTACATGAAAACTATGAAGGAGATATTTCTTCTTTCTCTTACTTAAAGGCTGGAATAAATTCAATGCAAAAGTTAACCAATCATGCAACAAAAGTGCTGATGACAGCTTTTTGTGCCTGCCTGCGTACTGTGGGTAGCCAAAGGAAATAGAAAAGCTAGTGCATGTCTGTCAAGACCCTTGATGCCCTACCAGGGAAGCAACCAAGAAAAAGACCAGGCTGCACAATGTGATCCAGTATTGAGCTTCTTAAACTTCAGTGAAGTTACAAATCACATCTGAGTCTTGAATTCTTGGGTGGAGCCTGAGAAGCTAAATGTCTAGCACACTCCTAGTTGATGTTAAGTCTCACAAACTTTGAATAAAAAGTTCTAGGTGTGGAACATATGAAGGTAAATATGATGGAGAGAATAGAGGTGAGTATGTTGAGGAATATGAAGATCTGGAATAATGTGTCCCTAGCAAAAACAATGTGCATCTCAGAAAAGAAAAAAAATCTGTTATAAAGGGCTCATATATATACATATATATAAATATGCATATGTATACATATAAAATATGCATGCAATAACAATTAGTGAAAGGGCTATGAATCTGAAGGAAGTGGGGAGGGGCATATGGGAGGGTTTAGAGGCAGGAAAGAGAGATGTAGTTATAATGTCAAAACATAAAGTAAATAAAGGATCATGAGGAGCCAGAAAGAATCCTGGTGTGGATTAGAAATATGGCATCCTTTGATTTAACTTTCTCTATGAAACTCTGACTGAATTTGTGAAATGTAAATAGTTTCTGCTCCCACTTACCTAGTGAGAAATCGAATTTTATGTGTGCATCATAGGTATATTAGACAATATATCCCTCAGTACACACGGGGATTGGTTCTAGGATCACCCATTTAAATATCAAAATCTGCTCATGAGTCAGACCATTATGGGTAGGTGTAATAATGACATAGTATTTATACATCCACATCCTTCTATATATTTTAAAGCATCTTAGATTATGTATAATACCTAATGCAATGCAAATATTATATAGCATAAAGAAATAATTACAAGAAAAACATTAGTATATGTTTAATACAGATGTGATCATAGTAAGTGTCACTACATGTCAATAACAATAAAATAACTCTCTTTTCAGTGCTAGAAATAAAATCCAAGGCTTCTTGCAAACTTGGAACCTTCTCTACCCTAAGCTACATTCTTAGCCCAAATTTAATTTTTATAGACACTTTTGATCTACAATTAATGTAATGAATGTGTTGCAAGTCTACAATAGGCTCCCACCACCCACCCACACACACTGAATGCTTTGCAACACAAATACAAAAATATTACTACAGGCCTTACTACCCAATGGAGACTAGTTATAATTAAATGAACTTCTGAATCCAAATAATATTCTATGGGGAAATGTTTACCAGGAAAGATAGTTTTAATAAGCTGCATTATAATACACTTCCCAAAAAGTTATGTGACTTGGGAAATTATAAAAGAAAAGAAAAGAGAGAACAAAAACTACTTAAAAGACAGAAAACTTTTGCTGCATTTTTTCATAAGAGTGCCTGTGTTGGGCTCTTGCACAGGAATTTAAAAGCAAATCTGTTTCTTTATGTTTATTAATGGGAAAACTAACTTTCTTCCAGCATACATACTTAGAAATGTTGAGTAAAGATTTTAAGAATTTTGGTGTAGGAAAAAAATATTTTTACAAATTATTAGCCTGTGATTTTCACCAACCTACTCAAAAAGGAAGGGTTTACAGTGGCTGAAACACAGTGTTTTAGACAGGAAGAGGGTTCAAGCAATAGCCATGCTGGAAAGGGTTTGTGGAAAATCAGGTTGTCAATGCAGGTTGTGGCCAGATGGGAGAGAATCAACTGAATGCCTAGCTGAGCATCTGGATAGCCCTCTGTAGGTAAGCATATTTTTGACCCAGTGATGAAATAAAATGTGAAAAGGGTTGTATTGAAACAATTGATAGTTGGCACTTGTTGATGTTTGCTGTGAACCATTCACCCACATGACAGCTTCTCAAGCATTTCAAAGGGTGGTTCAGTGCAGAGGGCTGCCCAAGTTCAAAATAAATGTTAGAACTGCTTGTTGAAGAGAAATCTAGACTCATCCTCAGGACTTTGGGACCATCCCAAAATCACAGATTTTTCAGAGTTACCAAATGTCTTAGAGAATAAGTGGTGCTCCAAAGGGCAAAATGCCTAGTAGGTCCCCCTCCCCAGAGATGGTGGGTGTCCATATTTTTCTCATTAACTTATTCATGACACAAAGTATTATGTCTTGCTGAGAATGGTGGAAAATATTTCACTGAAGTCTTAAGTTGGAAAAAAATTAAGAGAATTTTATTCCCTCTTTATGACCCTAAGCCAAAGAAAAAGTTTGTCACTCTGAATGTTTATGAGATGGGCAAGCCAGAAGAACAGACACAGCCAAATCCCTCGGACTCATTACTGAACTATAGGAGTAGCATGCTCAATTAGTAGGTAATATAATTTACCCAATCCCCAGGGTAAAGGGGGAAAGTGAGGTGGATGTGAACATTTTTAAAGTTATATATTTACTCAAGAGAACAAGATAACCCTGTGAAGGAAGCCTGATCTACACAGCCATCAGCCACTTCTGAGATTCAATAGGTCACTTGCTTGACCCTGCTGTCTAAATAACTAAGATGAGTAATGTGTTAGCAATGTGGGAAGCCTTGGATCATAAAACCAAAAGGGAATAAATCAACCATGATTGTCAGGATGTTCAAAACACAGATATTTAGAGCTGGGATCCCACTTGGCTGGGCACTGTTCTTCTTTCTTGAAGACATTCATTTTTCTTCATGTGCTCAGGGTAGTTGCAGCTTTATGCAATATGAACATTAGCCCTGGCCATATTTTCATCTATTCCTTCTGAATCCAGGGCTATTAGTGATGAGTACTATCCCCATGGACATTGAGATGAGCTTGATTGTTTCCTTCTTCCTATCTGTTTAGATTTAAAAATTTTTAGTATACAAGGTGATAACAAAAATCACAGAGATTGCATGTTACACCTCTTGTCTCCTCACAAGCAAACCTCTTCCATCACCAACATCCTGCCGCACAGTGGGATTTTTTTTTTTTTTGCTATTGGTAAATATTGTTGTGGGATAATGCTTTTGTATACTGTAAAGATTTGTCACTTGTATTGGTTTAATAAAATGCTGATTGGCCAGTGGTCAGGCAGGAAGTATAGGTGGGACAACCAGACTAAGAGAATTGTAGGAAGAGAAAAGACAAAGACACAGCCACGAGCCAGACACAGATGAAGCAAGATGAGAATGCTGCACTGAGAAAAGCTACCAAGTCACATAGACAAGAATTATGAGCTAATTTAAGTTGTAAGAGCTAGTTAATAATACGCCTGAGCAAATAGGCTAAACAGTTTATAATTAAAATACACCTCCATGTGTTTCTTTGGGACTGAAAGGCTGCAGGACTCTGTGGGACAGAAACTTCCATCTACAAATGCTGCCCAAACGTTGAGCAAGAATTTCCATATAAAGCCTGAGAAAGCTTTAAAAAAAGAATTCTAGACAGACAAGAACAGAGTCAAATGTGGCTTCTTGGTAACCATCTTTTCTTTGGTATACTCTGTTTGCTAGTGGCAAGCAGAGGAGTGGCTACTTTACAAGAGGCTTCTTGTCTCATTGTTAGCAGCAAGAACTTCATAGCTTTTTTTTAAGAGGCCCTGCTACCAAATACTTAAATGGTGTTTATGAGCAGCCAGCACCAGGTTTCTTGGTGGCTGCAGGGACCTAGATATCCCACAAAGTTGTGACAATAAACCTGGCTCCTACCTGTACCTCTGCCATGAAGCTAAACTCTGAGAAAGCTAAGGAATGGGATGAAGCTGGCTACCAAAGCTGCAACTTCAATCCTAGTCATATTACTTAGCAGATTAAAGTTACTCATGTGGCCAGAAAAGGATAGAAATACACAGTAAAGACAGATCCAGATGAAAAAAACCTCCAAACTGTTTACAGTGTGTTAAAAAAATTATATACAGGATTGGGAGATAAAAGAAAGAGGATAGAGAAAGTTCTTTTAAAAAAAAGAAATAGAGTAGGTGGGTGTGGTGGCACACAACTTTAATCCCGGCACTTGGGAGGCAGAGGCAGGTGGTTCTCTGTGAGTTCAAAGGCAACCTGGTCTATAGAGTGAGTTCCAGGACAGCCAAAAATACACAGAGAACCCCTGTATCAAAAAACCAAAAATTAAAAATAAAATTAAAAGAAGTAGCATGAGGAAAAAGCCAAATAAAGATTGAAAATATACACAGTCTGGGTATGTATATTATTGTGTTGTCTTTGAATTGTTTGACTGCTGAGGAAGGAGCAACAGCTGTGAAAAGACATTTGGTTATAAATGCTGCTGGATTAATCCAATCCATATATTTTGAAAATGCCTTGACTTCAAAATTTAAGTCAAAAGATACGTTACTTTGGAGAAAAGGTTTTGGATTTTTTCCACATTTAATGAAAGGTTGTGGATTCATTCTTTGTTAAGAAAAATAAGATTTGATAAAGGAAGTCACCCTGAAAAAAATCCAATGAGAATGGATAGCCCATATGTTCCAATGTTTCAGAGCATCTCTATTGCAATTTCTTCTGAGTTCTGCATCCAGAACAGTTTCAGTCTGCTGACTGAGATGATCCAGTCTCACAGAATACTCCAGACAGAACTTAACCATAATCCTAAATTTTCTTTCAGTTCCCATAAAATGACCACCATCCCCAACCAGCAGAAACTAGCCTAGAAAACAATTCTCACATTCCCAAACAGTGAATTATAAATGTTTGCGTTTGTTTAGTGTGTTGGTTACAAGTTGTTATGGACAATAATTAAGAAAAAAGCTAAACAAAGGATATTAGATTCAGGGTCTTGCTTTGAAAAGATAAAAAGGGAACTTCTGTGGAATAATGCTGTTGTACACTCTAAAGATGTGTCACTTGAATTGATTTAATAAAACACTGATTGACCAGTAGCTAGGCAGGAAGTATAGGCAGAGCAACCAGACTAAGAGAATTCTGGGAAGAAGAAAGGCAGAGATGCAGTCACCAGCCAGATACAGAGGAAACAAGATGATAATGCTGAACTGATAAAAGATACCAAGCCATGTGGCTATACATAGAAAAGAATTATGGGCAATTGAAGTTATAATAGCTAGTTAATAAGAAGCCTGAGCTAATAAGCCAAACAGTTTTTAATTAATACAATCCTCTATTTGTTTCTTTGGGACTGAAAGGTTGCAATACCAAGCAGGACAGACACTTCCATCTACAAAATATACACTGACACACCATCACTAAGGGTCTGTAAAGGTGTTGCATTCTCTATATAATTTAACATGTATATGACCACAATTGTAGCACTGTATAAAATAATTTCACTACCCTAAAACTCTTCTGTGCTCTACCTAGTCTGTTTTAATACTTTGACAATTCTGCTGTTTCACTCAAACTTGTTCATTCCTGATTTGATTTTCTTCATGTATTTCTTAATCCAAGGCTGCTTGTACACATTCTTTGTGCCAAGGGGAATATCTTGTTGTTCAAGACCCAGGTTCACTTTCAACAGACTTTCAATACACTCAGTGTGTGTAGGGGCAATCTGAAAAATATTGGGTTCTAGATTACTCCATAATTCCCTACACAAGAATGTATTATAGGGGCTGGAGAGATATTTCAGTGATTATAAGCACTTGCTGCTCTTGCAGAGGACCCAGGATCAGTTCCCAGAACCCACATGGTGACTCAAAATCTTCTGTAATTTTAGTTATAGATTATCTGACACCCTACTCTGTTCTTCATGAACACCAGGCACACACGTAGTACATATAAACTCATGCAGACACACATATACACATAAAATGAAAAAAAACTATTTTTAAAAGTATATTGTGGACTACGGGATGGTATAAATCCTCATCAGTGCAAATTGGGTCTCTTTTTCAGTCTAGACTGCACAAAAGCTTCTTGGTGTGGGGGAGGAGTAAATCTGGCAAAAATTAGTTTAGAGAGTTCTTTTCCTTGACATTCTTCAGAAGAGATAAGATTTATGTCTCTCTATAATGACTTCACTGAATCAGGGCTTGGCCATTATATGTGCAGCTTGATTGGATTATACAAATGATGGGGAAACTGGATGAATCATGCTATCTAATATGGTAGAGCCAGTGTTCACTTTAGACAGAACTGCCAATGCAGGACAAGAATAGCTCTGAGAGTGAACTTGAATTTGGGGTTGGGTTATATATTTCTCAGAGGAAATGACAATGGTAGACTAAATTTCATACCTAAAAAGAAATAAATGGAATACGCATATCACACTATTCCTGAGTAGGTGTGTGTCTCCCCTAGTTCCACCTTAATGTGACAGAACAATATAAGGCACTGAGTTTTGTACTCCATCGTTTTTCTATGTTCATTTTCCTATTTCGTCCCTCTGAGAAAATTATGTGTCCCCTTGATTTGGCCTTAGATAAAAGCAGGAAAGCAGCTCAAGTTTATTGTATAATGTGTCACTGAAATAAACACTGGAAAGGAGAGATGAGTGATATCTGCCACTGTGTGGGTGGTTGAATGTCATTATCCCATACATATAAGTTTGTCTTCACAGTGGTGCAAGAGGTAGTAGAGGAAATACAGAAGATATACCCAAGTGGGAGGTCCTTAGGTCACAGGGGACATACACCTAAAGGAGACTAGGATACTCTCACCTGTCTCTCTCTTCCTCTTTCTTGGCTTCTGATGTGACTACCTGCTCTGACATGTACTCCTACCATAGTTCTCCATTACCACCATCAGAGAATTAACAGACCATATGATCATTTATTTTAACCCTCCAAACCACAAGTTAAATAAGCCTTTTCCTTACATAGGTTGCTTTCCTAGCGTATTTTATGATAGTAACAGTAAAAATTTAGTCAAGGATGATGAATATATGTTAAAAGAATTTGCATTTGGAGGAGAAAGACCCAGTGAAACCCAGAAGAAAGTCACATTCTGTGGCCTCTGACAGTAGAGAAGACTTACTGTGTTGGTTACTAATGTCAGCTTTGTAGGATCTAGAATTACATAAGAGACAAAACTCTGGGCATGTCTGTGAATGAGTTTCTGTGTTGGGCTCATTAAAGTAGGAAGTCCCACCCTAACCATTCCATGGGTTACAGTTCTAGACTGAATAAAAAGGAGAAAAGAAGATGGGAGGCAGAATTCATTTCTCTCTGCTTCCTGAGCACAGATACAATAAAGGGTACTACCTCACGTTCCTGCCAGCATGCATTCCCCTACATGACAGCTAAAATAAACTTTCCCTTCCTTATGTTGCTTTTGGCTGGTGTTTTGAAAAAAATATGTAAAATACCTGTACTGTAGGAAAGGCTTCATAAAGGTACAAATGAAAAAGACTGTGGCATTATGCCCCTTAGAAAGTTCCACCGGCCTTTACCAAGGCTTTCTTCCTAGGTCAAGGAAGACTGATTATTGCCAAAGGCTTAGGGGAGGATGAGTGGGAGTGAAAAAAAAACAGATAGAGAGCTTCTTCATAAGGTGATAGACGTATTCTGTAACTAGATAGATTGGAAGTTATACAAAACTATAAAAATAAACTATACTATTATACATGTAACAGGATTAAATGATACATTTTGTTATCTGACTTTTGCCCCCCTTAAACATTTTCTTTTAAAATGGGATGACCTAAGCAGTATTGCTTGTCTTGCTACCTGTATATGATAAGGGATCGTATGTTGTGTGTATATGTGAGAGAGAGAGATAGAGAAAGGAGAGAGGAGAGAGAGAGAGAGAGAGAGAGAGAGAGAGAGAGAGAGAGAGAGAGAGAGCAACAGAGAGACAGAGACAGAAACAGAAAGAGGGCGATTCAGATCATCACAATTATGGGAAACAAGGGGCCCCACTTACTGCATCACTTTACCAGCTCCAGGTTATACATGTCTTTTACATTAAATTAAGGTTTCAAATAGCAGATCTTGAGATCAACAAATGATCCTAACTTCTGTTATCTAGCACAAACTTTTTGTAAATTCACATAACAGCTTTCTTTGAGAAAAAAAAGGTGACTTTTAAAAAGCAAATAAGAAATAGAAACATCTGGAGAGTTCTATGCAGTGGAGAAATCATTATGTTTGATAGTTTTCATTATTGTGTGACTTTTGTTGCAGAAAACTATGCATGTGTGTGACACTTAGAATGTGCATTTCTTCAAACTTATAAAAAAACAAAGAGGAAATGTTCAAGGCTAAAGATAAAGTTTAGTAGTAGAGAGTTTTCTGCCATGTGGTGGTGGTGCAAGACATTAATGCCAGCACTCAAGAGGCAGAAGGAGGTGGATCTGTGCCTAGTCCTAGGCTCTCTCCTTAGTATATGCCCCCACACTCATACACTCACAAATAAGTACCTTCTAAATGAATAGAGCTTCAAAATGCTCTTTTCCTTGATTTTTTTCAATGATAGTTTAAGATTAAAAGATAGAACTAATAAGCAAAATGTCAACAAAAAACTTTTGTCACCCCAGGTCCAGACAAACTTATTGCAGAATACTACTAGATCATGAAAGAATTAATACCAATACTTCTCAGATCATTCCATAAATTAGAGAAGAAAAGAAAGCTCCAAAATTCCTTTTAGAAATCTAGTATTATCCTGATATCCAAACAACATTAAAATGAAATAATAAAAATATATCCCTGATGAACTTAGACACAAAAATTCTCAATAGAATTCGTGCAGTCTAAATACAAGTATGTGTCAAAAATCATTCTTACTGATCAAATTGGCTTCATTCTAGAGAATCAAAGATGATTCAACATAATAAATAGGAAGATAATTCATCATATAGATGGACTTGAGGGAAAAATCATACAATCATTTCAATGGATGAAGTAAAGAATTTGATGAAATTCAATATCACTCATGACAAAATCCCTGAAAAGACTAGCAATAAAAGCAATTGTCCACTAAACTCAATATGTATAAACCTATATTTAATACTATGTTAAGTGGGGAGAAACTCAAAACTTTCCCATAAGGTCAGGAACAAGACAAAGATTTCCAATCTTTCCACATATGTTTAATATGGTGCTCAAGAAAAATCTTTATACAATGGACACAATAGTTGATTTTATATATCAGCCAAAATATAGGATGCTCAGGTTAAATACCATTTCTTATGAAATGTTGGTGAGGCTGTATCTAGATTAGTATTTAGTTGGTGGTCTCAGTAATTTGCCTTCACCAATGAGGAGATGACCCAATCCATTGAGAACCAAAGTCGAATAAAAAATGGAGGAAGGGAGAAATTGATTACTTTTTGAAAGTTTGGTTAAACTTTCGTATCATTTTTCTTCTAGCTTTGAACAGGGTATAAACGTGGAACTACGCTATAGACTCTCCTAGGTCTCTGTCTTATAGACTTCTGCGAATGGGGCTTCTCATCCTCCATAATCATGAATCAATTCCTCGCAAAGGGAGATAAAAGCACCTTTTTATCTATGTACCTATATATGTGCTTACCCAACTATCTATCTGTCTGTCTGTCTGCCTGTCTGTCTATCTATCTGCCTGCCTACTCATCTACCTTCTGACTCTTGGTTTGTTTCTCTGAAGAACTCTAATAAAATTGATACATGGTACTAAAAATATACACTTGAAGACTTAATGCAGTCAATAAACCACTTCTTGGTTTTAAATCTGCATTCCTTTATCAGTTACATTAACAGTTATATCCAGCCATTCAAAACAAGTATTTTAAAAGTCTTGTGAATATGAGCATTTGTCTGTGTACCACATGCATGTATTGGCTATGGAGGTTATAAGAGAGATAGAGAGAGCAACAAAGAGTTGCTTTACAGACAGTTGTGAGCCACCAAGAGAGTGCTGAAAATCAAACCAAGGTTTTCTGGAAGAGTAGCCAGTACTAATATCTACTTCTCCATCTCTCAGTCCCTCAAAATAACTTTTAACAAAATTTACTGAATCTGTAAACAGACTTTCAAAGCACATTTTAACCAAGTGTTCAACCAGAATTTTCCAAAAGTGCAATATATATGTAATCCTGATTCTGTCACAAAGTTAAATAGGGTGATGGTGGTGGTGGTGTTTCTTCAGTTAGAAATAATAAAAACTTTTTTCCAAATGGAATTTATTTCAGGCATACAACATTCAGACATCAGTCAATGTAAAGGCTCATATCAATAAACTAAAGCAAAAAAATCAATGACTATATCAACAGTTGCTGAAAAATCATCTGACAAAATCCAACACATGTTCATGATTTTAACCTTTCATGTTGGGCTGGAGGGTGGCACAGTAGTTGGAAGTGTCTGTTGCTCTTACAGAAAAACCAGATTTGGTACTCTGTACCTACATGGTAACTCACAAACATTTGTGGCTCCAATTCTAGATAATCCAAAGCCATTTTCAGTCCTCTAAGGCTGACAGGCACATATGTTGTGCACAGTTATGTACACAGGCAAAACATTCATGTGAATGCAATAAAAATAAATACATATTTTAGAAGTCCATAAATCTAGGAATAGAACATCTAACGAGATGGGTCCACTAACATTCTTCGTAGAATGGAAGAGGAATTTAGTGGTACCTTCTCACCTTGAGAATGTATAAGCAGTTAACTATTTCTGGGAGGAGACTCTTCTTTGTAGCTGCCCATATTTTGCCCATGCTCCAGTAGGTAAACTCATGCTCCTGTAAGCAAATTCTGTAACCACTGCACTCTGCTTAACTTTTTTGAAACAATTTACAATGATAAGTGTGCTAACGGCATCCTTAACAGTAAGAAATTGAAAGATGTTTTTCTAAGATCAGGAATAAGACTAGGAGGTACCACCACACACTCATTTTTCATATAATTTTGGAAGTCCTGGCTAATGAAATGTTATAAAGATAATAATGAAAAGACACACAGAGATGGAAGGAAGAAATGAAATTGTTTTCAGAAGACATTTGTCTATATAGAAAAATCAAAGGAATTAAAATAAATAAATATTCCCAGAACTGTGTTATTTTAGCAGGGTTTAGCCATATAAGGTTAACACAAAAGAATCAATCCCTTTTCTTTATACCAGACATGAATAAATAGAATTTGAAATTAAAAGGCAAAAATCATTTATATTGGCATTTTATAAATAAAATACTTAGGTGTAAATATAACAAAATACGTAAAAGATCTATATAAGCTTAGACATAACCATAAAATACAAAACAGTGAAAGGCCGAGAACAGCACAGGAGAAAATCTAAATGACTTTGAACTTGGTGGTGACTATTTAGACACAAGATCAAAAGCATGGTTAGAAATAAATAATCAATAAGCCAGACTTCATTAAATCACTGCCCTGCCAATCATACTTCAAGAGAACAAGAAGGCAAGTAACAGCCTGGGTGAATGCTTTTTAAAACAATACATGGCTGGTAAAGTATGGCTATCTAAATACCTTGTGTTTTTTCCTGGGAAGATGAAAGAAATGGTGTATTAATACCAAAAAGGTCACCAATGGTACCTCAGGTAGGACACTAAGGACAGAGCAAAGAAATGTTTTCACTCAAGTAAAATTAGAAAAAGCAATGATTTTATTGGAATTTGCTTACAGGAACATGAGTTTACCTATAGGAGCATGGGCAATATATGAGCAGCTACAAAGAAAAGTCTCCTCTCACCGTCAGAAATTGTTACCTGCTTATACATTCTCAAGGTGAGAAGGTACCACTGCATTCCTCTTCCATTCTATGAAGGAACGTTAGTGGACCCATCTCGTTAGAGTCTTGTAGGCAATCACAGTTGCTCTCATTTCAAGATGTTAATGGCTACATCATTCCTACAGTTCTACAACACCCTACTTTTTTCTCTGTTCTTACATTCTTTTCACTCCTTCTTCTGTGATGTCCCTTGAGCCTGGAAGAAGCTATATAGATGCATGGGTACTTCCTCCTATGTAGAACTAAGCTTTAGGCCAATAGGACACAACATTAGTCACTTTTTCTCAACACTGAGACTCATTATGAGGCTGCAGAGTACCACCCACTGCAAAAAGCTTTTTTACCCAAGGTTGACAGCTGTTATGTTCTATAGGTATAAGTATAAATGTTTAGAAATAATTTGATAGGCATGTTATATCCACATAACAAACAAGAGTGGTAGTTTTTCCCACTAGGGTCTATGATCTCCCCAGGCACAGATTTTTTAAAACTAGTTTGTAGTACCAAATGTTGGTTTCTTCCCATAAAGCTGGCCTGAAATCCAATTAGAAAGCAGTTGGCTGCACCTATAACAATTTTGACATCACTGCACTAGTGATGACCTTTCCTGTCATGTTGGTAGTGTAGCACAGAAGGTAACTGAGTTGGCATGCTGATGGTAAATCTCCCCTAGCCATCTGCAGAGGCATTCCAACTTTACAAAAGCCAGCCAGCAGATAAGCTTCCAAATTCTTCCCAGCTTGATTTATTTATGTTCTGCAACCAGAGTATGTGGTAGTGTCTTCAGCAATAGGTTCTTATCATACCATATGTTTCTGAAATACAACCAAGGGCAGTGACAATAGCCTAAATTGTCTGGGGGCCTCTGAGACTTCCCAAGCTAAAAACAACTTACTGGTGGGTGGCCCACCCCTTGCATTTGGATTTTTGTTTAATAACCTCATAGCCTCTGGGGGTATCTTTTTCCTCTCACCAGGGATATCTTCATTCAAATGCTTTAGTCATTGTTTTAATGTTTATAGCCACAGGTTTCTGTAAGGTTTGTTCAGTTACCTTGTCTTGTGTTATCTGCATCTCACACAGCCATAACTCTTATGAATTTCTCAGCAGTGTCTGGCCTTTGCACTTAATGCAGATTGAGTTTCCCCCTGCACTCCTTTACGTGTATGTACTTTTACCTTTTTCAGATGCTTTTCTTAAACTGTCAAAACACTAAAATATTAGAATGATATGAAGCCTTCTGTACAGAAATAGAAAGATTACTGAAGTGCCAACTAGTCTTGGCTTCAGTAACTAAGGGTTTACTAAAAAAATTACCAAGGTCCAACACATCGTGAAAAGATCTCATTACTTCTGACAATTGTTTACACAAAAGTGCCATGTGGGGTGTAGCATGTCTAGGAAGCCCAGCTTTATTCAGTTCTCTATAATCTGCAGTTATATCTGTATGAGTTGTTTGGCTGCAGTACGCGCACACACACACACACACACACACACACACACACACACACACACACACACACACACCTCTTCTGCTAGACAGATCCTATGTGTGCTTCTCAGCATGGCCTGGGTCAGAAGGGAACAGGGCACCCATTTGCCTGACATGCTGACTTTAGTTCCTAGGCTGGTCAAGGGTCAGGCTACTGCTTCTCCATTAGTTACACCTACCAGATAAAAGGGCCACAGGCTAGGCAAAACAACTCCACCCCACTGTACACAGCATACTGCAGATGAACAATTGCCACCAGTAGGGCAGGCTTCATTGAGCACACATGCTGCTCCATCTCCACATCCATCTAACTGATGTCCATTGCCCCTGATGTTCCAGGAGGCCATCTGGAACCAAGGTACCTAGCCTTGGCCTTCACCTAAACCCAAGTGTTCTACATATTAGTAGGGCCCAATAGGTCCACAGTTGAATGTAGGACCTTCCTTCATCTGCAGGAAAATTTGGTCACCCAATAAGGATGAGGCAATTCCCACAACAAAGGGTCTTTTCCCTCCACAGTTTAAGACAAAAATGGGGGTAAACTGTACCAACTTCTTTGGTGAACTGACTTTCAGGCTTAAAAGCCTGTTTGAGGCCTGCAAGCAAGTTTTTGGCATCGTGTCTGTTTTTCACTGGGAACTCTAGCCTGATACAGATTTTGCACCATTTACTTTCAATGACTAAGACAGGGCTCTTTATCTGTTGCTGTTATTTTGTTTTCTCATTCCCTCTTTGGTGTGTTAGTACTTCATGGTACCAACTTACATTTCAGTTTGTCATTCAATTTTACAGAGTCTTTTCTACTTCTCAAAGAACACTCATCCATTGTTGGTGGGAATGCAAACTTGTGCAACCACTTTGGAAATCAGTGTGGCGGTTTCTCAGGAAATTCGGGATCAACCTACCTCAGGACCCAGCAATTCCACTATTGGGAATATACCCAAGAGATGCCATATCTTACTACAAAAGCATTTGTTCAACTATGTTCATAGCAGCACTATTTGTAATAGCCAGAACCTGGAAACAACCTAGATGCCCCTCAATAGAAGAATGGATAAAGAAGGTTTGGCACATATACACTTTACAGTTCTACTCAGCGGTAAAAAAAACAATGACATCTTGAATTTTGCATGCAAATGGATGGAAATGGAAAACACTTTACTGAGTGAGGTAACCCAGACTCAAAAGGATGAATATGGTATGTACTCACTCATAATTGGATTCTAGCCATTAATAAAGTACATTGAGCCTATAATTTGTGATTCTAGAGAAGCTAAATAAGAAGGTGAACCCCAAGAATAACATATAGTTATCCTCCTGGATATTGGAAGTGGACAAGATTGCGGGACAGCGGTTGGGAGCACGGAGGTAGGGGTGGGGTGGGGATAAGGGGAGATGGGTAGAGAGAAGGGAGAAGGGGAGGATTCAGGAGATCTTGGGGGAGTGGGATGGGTGGGATGGAGGAAGGGTGGATATGGAAGCAGGGAAGTAAATATCTTAATTGAGGGAGCCATTTTACTGTTGGCAAGAGACTTGACTCTGGAGGGGTTCCCAGGTGTCCAAGGAGATGTCCCCAGCTTGTTCCTTGGGCAGCAGAGGAGAGGGTGCCTGAAGTGGCCTTATCCCATAGCCACACTGATGAATATCTTGCATATCACCATAGAACCTTCATCTGGCGATGGATGGAGATAGAGACAGAGACCCACATTGGAGCACTGGACTGAGCTCCCAAGGTTCAAATGAGAAGCAAAAGGAGGGAGAACATGAACAAGGAAGTCAGGATCACGAGGGGTGCGTCCACCCACTGAGACGGTGGGACTGATCTAATGGGAGCTCACCAAGGCCAGTTGGACTGGAACTAATGGAGCATGTGATCAAACCATACTCTCTGAATGTGGCTGACCGTGGAGGCTGACGGAGAAGCCAAGGACAATGGTGTTGGGTTTTGATTCTACTGCATGGATGGGCTCTGTGGGAGCCTAGTCTGTTTGGATGCTCACCTTCCTGGACCTGGGGGAAACAGGGAGGACCTTGGACTTTCTATAGAGTAGGGAACCCTGACTGCTCCATGGACTGGAGAGGGAGGGGGAGGGGAAGTGAGGGGAGGAAGGGAAGTGGGAAGAGGGAAGGAGTTGGAAATTTTCAATAAAAAATAAATTAATTAAAAATAAATAAAGAAAAAAGAAAAAATATCATGACCCACCATGGGGCTCAGTAAAGTCATTAAGGCTTCTTGTCTGTTCTCAGGTCCTGGAAAATCTCACCTTCTCTTTACTCTCTGGCGAGCATAGTCTCACACGGCCTGGTGAACTGGCATCAAACACCAGCCCTCTTTCCCCATTCACTTGCTTGCATTTCCATGTAGTGTTTTCCCCTTCACTACTCAGTTTTTGCTATAGATTCCAAGTTTTTGCATTCCAGGAAAGGATGTTTTTGCACAGTCTAATCTGTATTCCCCTTTCCTTATGTATCCCCCAGGCCTAGACACATAAGAAATGGCAAGCTGGAAAGATGGCTCGGTGGTTAAAAGCTCTTAGTCCTCTTCCAGAGGACTCTAGTTCAGTTCCTACCACCTAAGGCAGGTGGATCACAACCACCTGTAACTTCAGCTCCAGGGAATCCAACGCCTCTAGTATCTATGGACCTTACACTCATATCCATATATCAGCACACAAGTACACATACATTCACATACATTAAATGTAATAAAAAATTGCTTAAGGGTGAGAGACGGGTAACTATTACAAGGCTGGGAGGTTCATCTTGTAGAGAAAACAGGTTCAATTCCCACAGCTCACAACCATCTGTAACTATAGTTCCAGGAAATCATACTCCCTCTTCTAATCTCCACTGGTACCAGACACACACATGGTGCTCACACATATTTTCAGGCAAAACACTCATATACATAAAAAAAATCTAAAAAAAGGAAACCAGTGCTTCTATCTTATCATTTTGTTTATCCAATTTACTTAGCCAAATCAGAGAATAATGTGGAGAATGCTACCTGCATGTTCTTATCATAATTCTCCCCTTATACAGACAAGTTCTTTCTGAACAGAGAGCTGAGCCTCAGTTGCATGTGTTATCAACTATACCAAGGGCAAAGCAACTTCTACAATGGCTTTCTTATTCTAGTCCATACTTGCTGTGCTGGCTAGTCCTCTATCAACTTTACACACAAACTAGAGTTATCTGAAAGGAGAGAATCTTAATTGAGAAAATGCCTCCATAAGATCTGGCTATATCACATTTTCTCAATTAGTTGTCGACAGGGGAGAGGCCCAGCCTATTGTTGGTGGTGCCATACCTGGGCTGGTGGTCCTGGGTTCTATACCAAAGCAGGCTGAGAAAGCCATAAATAGCAAGCCAGTGAGCTGCTCCCCTCCATGGCCTCTGCGTGAATTCCCGCCTCCAGGATCCTGTCCAGTTTGAGTTTCTGTCCTGATTTCCTTCAATGATGACTGGAGATATGAAAATATAAGCCAAATTACCCCTTCCCTCCCTAACTTTCTTTTTCATCACCCTGTTTTTCACAGCAAGAGAAACCCTAACTAAGACACATGCAATTTTCAGGATTGCAGCAGGTTCTCTGGTCTGCAAGCCACTGTTGAAGTATAGCTGCACTCTCCTCATGTGCCATCTCACCCAGCAACATCAACTGCTTACATCACCTTACAAAAGGATGCTACTGTCTCATAATCTCTCTTGCACTTCCCCGAGAGACTGTTAGATCTTGTGACAGTCTCATGCAGGTAATCACAGCTGCTCTGCTTTCAAAACAATGATAGCTACATCATGATCAGAAGAAAAAGTCCTACAACACTAAACTACACAAAGAACTCTTAATGCTCAATGGAAACAAAAAACAGCTGATGGTGGTTACATACATCTTTAATCCCAGCACTCAGGAGGCAGAGTAAGGCAGATCTCTGAGAGTTCAAGGCCAGCCTGGTCTACAGAATGAGTTCCAGGACATCCAGAGCTACACAAAGAAACCCTGTCTCAAAAAAAACGAAAGAAAGAAAAAGAAATTAACAATCTGAATAAATAATGGAGGAAAGATTTGAGCAGAAATCTTAACAAAGAAGATATACCAGTAGCAAATGAAAATATAAGAAAATGTTCAATAGCATATATTGTTTTACAATTTCAAATTAACACAAAATGAGATATTATTGCATATCATTTAGAATGGGAAAAATCATGGGTACACCCACTGAAACAGTCTACCTGAGCTCATGGGAGCTCACCAACTCCAGCCGGACTGGAAAGAAATAAGAATAGGACTAATATAGTCCCTCTAAATGTGGTTGATAGTTGCATGGCTGGGGAAGACTGCATGGCCACTGGCAGTGGTACCAGGATTTATCCCTACTGCATGTACTGGCTTTTGGGAACCTATTCTCTTTGGATGGATACCGTGCTCAACCTAGCTATAGTAGGGAGGGCCTTGGACCTTCCATAAAGCAAAGTGCCTTACCCTCTCTGAGGAGTGAATGAGAGGTGGGGAGGGGGAAAGTGGAGGGAATGGGAGGAGGGGAGGGAGTGGGAACTTGGATTGGTATATATAGTTTGTTTACTTTTTTAAAAAAAAAAGACAAAACACAACAAAGAAAAAATGGGGAGAATCTCAAGTATTGACCACACCATCAAATGCAGCAGTGCACACACAATGGCACAGCCACATTAGAAAACATTCTGTATGATAAAGTAACTGCAGAGGAGTGTGACTTTACATTTATCTACATCAGTGTTCTGAATCTTCCTAGTTCTGTGACCTTTGATACAGTTCCTCATATTCTGGTGACACTGAGCCATAAAATTATTTTTGTTGCTACTTCATAACTGTAAATATCTGATATCCAGATGGTCTTACATAACCCCTGTGAAATCATTAAAAATTAAGTACATAACATGTTTTCTAGACTGACTATTTCTGTACTTCACTGCCAGGGTAGCATAAAATGTTGCCCCTTCCCCACTCATTTCACAGTTTTCTAACAGAGCTATTGTTAAAGGGCAAGATCTTCATTGCTGGATAATTCCTTATTTCACGTCTTGATTGATAATCTACAGTAAATTAAACTGTATCTGAGTGTGTAGTCACTGAACTGAAAATAAAGGCAGGTTATACAAAATGAAGACAGTAGCAGAAACATGCTGCAGTATTGTGGGCAAGCTCAGTGCACAATAGTCTGGTACCAAAAATATAGGCCAGAAAAACACATATAAAAGTAATTGGTCCATGATATGTCAAAATATCTGGACTGGGGAAGCTTTGTGTATAAATATCATGTAACAAAAAACCTGAGATGAGATGGTTCTGGAAATGAAAGAACTCTACATGTCTCATGCCATATTTTTAAATGAAAGAATAAAAGAGAAACAAAAAAAATTAAATTCTAAGAAAATGGATACAAGAAAGGAAGTTTCATAGCATTATAAAGAGTTAACTCAACAGAATTTTTATTGTAAAATCACTACATAGACAATGTGTGGGTAATTACTGCTGACATTTAAAAGAGCCATTAATTTGTTTTGTCATTGTTGCTGCTGTTGCTGCTGCTGTTGTTTAATGAAAATATTCTTTAATTAACTGAAAAAATTCCAAGTACTCCAAATCACAGCTTAGAACTCATACCCAAATAAGCATTAGGGACTGAATACTCACCAAATAGAGGCATTTCAGATATGGCAAGCATTTAAAACTCTATTAATTATCGCAATTTTGTGAAGTTTAGAAACTCTGTTTTGTTGATGAGGAAACTGAGGCCCTTTAGCTAGTAAGTGGCAGAGCCTGTTTCTAAACCATGTCTGCCATCTAAGCATTGATATTATTATACTCATGTAATTTTGGAAATAGCCAAGGGTATGGCATTTACAGAGCAATCCTATAAATGATCATCAAGAGCCACCATAGATGTTGCTCAAAACTCAGCAAATAAGCTAAGTGCTCTTAGCAGCTATATTCTACTAATACCTATGTCAGATAGTATAAGCCTGCCACTTAAATGATGGCTCTGCAGTTCAATTTCAGATCTATTACATTTTACACTCTCCATTGGTGACCCAGGAAACACAACAATAGTCTACTTAATATTTTCCACAAAACATTCTAGAAACGATAGTAACCAAGGAAAAAACTACCATAGAAGATGAGGACCATAGTATTAAAATATCCTAATAAAACCAAGGGGAAGCTAGAAATCAGGAGGAAAGAGATTAGAAAAGATAGGTAGTTGTACAAACTCAATACAAAAAAACGATACAATAAAGTAAATGAAAGACAGCATGATTGTCTTGCACATGACTAAAATATTTGTAGATTTACACTCTCTCATATGTTAGCCAGGTAGCTCTGTCATTTAGTCAAGGTCCAAGGGAGCCCATATGTTTGAACACGAAATAGCCAACATAGGCTCATGTGTTTGAACATTTCCAGTTATGGAGCTGTTTGAGGAGGTTATGGAACCTTCATAAAATGCAGCCTTGCTGGAGGAAGTACATTACCGGGGGAGGGCTTCAAAAGTTTTTAGTTCCACCCAGTTCCTGCTCACTCTTCAACCTGTGTGTGGATGAAAATGTAATTAGCCAGCTTTCTGTTCCTGCTGCTATGCCATGCCTTTTCTAGTTTGGTGGACTTTATCCTTCTGAAACCACATGCCAAAGTAAATCCGTCCTTCCTTAAGCTGTTTTTGGAAATGGTATTCTATCGCAGTACTAGAGAAGTAACTAATATACCATAGAGCCAGGAATATTATCCAAGGGATTTAGAAGAATCATTTCACTGTATATTATGCCCATCTGAATCTATAATTTAAAATTTCAGACAGACATTTTTTCCTGTTCTTTATCATGGGGCAGAGTCAGGGGAAAAAGGCGATCTCATGAAAAAACTCATTTGCAAGCTCTGCCTCAATATCTATATAAGGGAGAGTAGAGACAGGCTAACCCAGGCTGCCAAGGTTTAGCAGCTGCTTGGAGTTAAGATGCATGTATTTTCCAAAACTATATAAACTGTCATGTCCTTTGGCATCAGAAGAAAAGAAAAGACTATCATTCATGCAAAGTCCTTGGAATCAAAGCAGAAGAAATCCTAGAGAAAGGTCTGAAGGTGCAGCATGATGAGTTATGAAAATAAAAACTCAGATACTGGAAATGTTGGTTTTGGAGTCCAGGAAGACATTGATTTGGGCAACAAATATGCCCTGAGCATCAGTTTCTACAGGCTGAACTTCTTCTATATGGCATATCAGGTTTCAGCATTGCTGAGAAGCCCAAGACAAGTTACATTGGATCCAAACCGAATCAGCAGACAGAAGGGCCATGTACTGGTTCAAGAAAAAGTATAATGGCATCATCTTCCTGACAACAAATAATTCTATCCAAAAGGCCAATAAAATTCTCTCAAAGAAGTATAAAAAAAACAAGTTCAGAAATCCTACATAACTAACACAGGGACGAGGGAATAATCTCACTATAAAATCTATGAAGTAATGTGAACAAACTTGGGAGTTTTAGAGTCACACATGGTGTGTGTCTTTAATCCCAGTACTTGGGAGGCAGAAGCAGGTAGATTTCTTTGAACTCAAGGTCAGTCTGGCCTATGTGGTGAGTTTTGTGCCAGCTAGGGCTTGATACTGACACCCTGTCTCAAAAACAACAGCAACAAAGCACTAGGTCCAGACCCACAAGCCTCAAAATATCCATTTCAGTTGCTTATTTCCTTTCTCCCCTTCTTCCAACTTGCTCCCCCAATGCAAATTCTCTTTTTGTACCAGCCACCTTTCCTGAATAAGTCACTCTCACCCTTTCAAACCTTTACTCCAATCCATGCCATCTGCAAACCCAATTTTCAAACACATTTGCCTAGTTCCATACCTTTAGCCATGAGTCCTCTTCATTTGGGACCCCTTTTGGCCTGTCCTTGTTTTAGACCTGTGGCTTGGAATCCATCTTTCCATGGGTCAATTTTTTTTTTACTGTGATTTTGAAGATAATATGTATTGCAGAGTGGAAATATCTTTTCTTACTTCCTTTATTTTTTTGTAAAGAAAATTGTTTTATTTCAGTTGACATGGCCACATAGCATTGAAAAAGCTTTTACAAATATTTCTTCCCTGCTTTTTAAAATTTATTTATTAAAAATTTCCACCTCCTCCCTGTCTCCCTTTTCCCTCCCCCTCCCCACTTCCCCCTCTCTCTCTAGTCTTAAGAGCATTCAGGGTTCCCTGCCCCATGGGAAATCCAAGGTCCTCCCCCCTCCATCCAGGTCTATAAAGGTGAGCATCCAAACAAACCAGGCTCCCATAAAGTCAGTCCATGCAGCAGAATAAAAACCCAGTGACATTGTCCTTGGCTTCTCAGTCAGCCTTCATTGCCAGCCACATTCAGAGTGTCCAGTTTGATCACATGCTCCATCAGTTCCAGTCCAGCTGGCCTTGGTGAGCTCCCATTAGATCAGTCCCACCGTCTCAGTGGGTGGACGCACCCCTCGTGATCCTGACTTCCTTGTTCATGTTCTCCCTCCTTCTGCTCCTCATTTGGACCTTAGGAGCTCAGTCCAGTGCTCCAATGTGGGTCTCTGTCTCTATCTCCATCCATCGCCAGATGAAGGTTCTATAGTGATATGCAAGATTTTCATCAGTGTGGCTATGGGATAAGGCCACTTCAGGCACCCTCTCCTCTGCTGCCCAAGGAACAAGCTGGGGACCTCTCCTTGGACCTGGGAACCCCTCTAGAGACAAGTCTCTTGCAAACCCTAAAATGGCTCCCTTAATTAAGATATTTACTTCCCTGCTTCCATATCCACCCTTCCTCCATCCCACCCATCCCACTCCCCCAAGATCTCCTGAATCCTCCCCTTCTCCCTTCTCTCTACCCATCTCCCCTTACATCCATCCCCCCCTACACACACCCGTGCACCCAAGTTTTTCCTGGCAATCTTGTCTACTTCCAATATCCAGGAGGATAACTATATGTTATTCTTGGGGTTCACCTTCTTATTTAGCTTCTCTAGGATCACTAATTATAGGTTCAATGTCCTTTAATTATGGTTAGAATCCACTTATGAGTGAGTACATACCATATTCCTCTTTTTGGGTCTGGGTTACCTCACTCAGTAAAGTGTTTTCTATTTCCATCCATTTACATGCAAAATTCAAGATGTCATTGTTTTTTACCACTGAGTAAAATTCCAATGTGTATATGTTCCACATCTTCTTTAACCATTCTTCTATTGAGGGGCACCAAGGCTGTTTCCAGGTTCTGGCTATTACAAAGAGTGCAACTATGAACATAGTTGAACAAATACTTTTGTAGTATGATAGGGCATCTCTTGGGTATATTCCCAATAGTGGAATTGCTGGATCCTGAGGTAGGTTGATCCCGAATTTCCTGAGAAACCGCCACACTGATTTCCAAAGTGGTTGCACAAGTTTGCATTCCCATCAACAATGGATGAGTATTCCCCTCACTTCACATCCTCTCCAGCATAGGCTATCATTGGTGTTTTTGATTTTAGCTATTCTGACAGGTATAAGATGGTATTTCAAAGTTGTTTTGATTTGCATTTCCCTGATCACTAAAGAAAGAAAGAAATTGAAGAGGATACCAGAAAATGGAAGAATCTCCCATGCTCTTGGATTGGGAGGATCAATATAGTACAAATGGCAATTCTATGAAAAACAATCTATAGATTCAATGCAATCCCCTTCAAAATCCCAGCTAAATTCTTCACAGACTTTGAGAGAAGAATAATCAACTTTATATGGAAAAACAAAAAACCCAGGATAGCCAAAATAATCTTATACAATAAAAGTACTTGCGGAGGCATTACCATCCCTGACTTCAAACTCTATTACAGAGCTACAGTATTGAAAACAGGTTGGTATTGGCACAAAAACATAGATGTTGACCAATGGAATCAAATCGAAGACCCAGATATTAATCCACAAACCTATGAACACCTGATTTTCGACAAAGGAGCTAAAAGTATACAATGGAAGAAAGAAAGCTTATTTAACAAATGGTGCTGTCATAACTGGATGTCAACCTGTAGAAGAATGAAAGTAGATCCATATCTATCACCATGCACAAAACTCAAGTCCAAATGGATTAAAGACATCAACATTAATCTGACCACATTGAACCTGATAGAAGAGAAAGTGGGAAGTAGTCTACAAGATATGGGCACAGGAGACCACTTTCTAGGTAGAACCCTAGTAGCACAGACAATAAAAGCAACAATGAATAAATGGGACCTCCTGAAACTGAGAAGCTTCTGTAAAGCAAAGGACACTGTCACTAAGAGAAAAAGGCTACCTTCTGACTGGGAGAAGACCTTCACCAATCCCTCATTAGACAAAGGTCTGATCTCCAAAATATACAAAGAACTCAAGAAACTAGACACTAAAACTCTAATTAACCCAATTAAAAATGGGGTACTGAACAGAGAATTCTCAAAAAAAGAAGTTCGAATGGCCAAAAGACACTTAAGGTCATGCTCAACCTCCATGGGTCAATTTTACCTGGCCTAGTGCAGATCCCACATCTCCTGTACTGGACCAACCTACGGAAGGCTAGATCATCAGACACATAACCAAGTCCACAAGCACAAGTCAAATTACAAAAACAAAGACAACATGAATGGCCAAAATAGCATCTCTTTATTGAAACACATTAATCTTATAGATGTGTTCTCTAACAAAAACTGCACAGAGGAACCTAAGAAAATAGACTTTAAAAGAACAAACAAAACATTATTAAAGAATTAAAAGAATTTTAAAAAGATACAAATAAACACTTCATTGAACTCAAAGATGATAGCCCATTCACAAGTAGAACAAATCAAACAGAAGACAGAATAAAAGGATTTGAAGATAAAGAAGAGAATCTAGATGAAATGAGAAAAAATAAAGAATGTTTAAAAGTAGAGGATAGGGACATTCAAGACATGTGGGACCCCAAGAAAAGATAGTAAGTATAGAAGAGGTAGACGAACTTTAAGTCAATGGCAAAAACCAGGTCTTCAATAATATCATAGAGAAAATATTACCAAAATAAGGAGAGAGCCATACAAATTCAGAAAAGAAAATTCCCACAGTATATCATAGTTAAAAGACTAAGTAAGTCTAAGTATGCAGAACAATGAAAGTGTGTTGAAAGCTCCAAAAGAATCACAAGCCACGATGCTTCTAAGTGAAGACTGATAGACTCCAGAAAAAAAAATGAAGCTATAATTTAATGAGAAACAAACCACAACTAGGAATACAAGCCATCACAAAACATCAAACTGACAGCAGTCTACAGACAGTTTTCAGTAAGTTTAAATTTGTTTCGTTTTGCTTTTTCAAGATAGGGTTTCTGCTTTTAGCTCTAATTGTTCTGGATCTCACTCTCTAAAACAGGTTGACCTCAAACTCAGAGATCTGTCTGTCTCTGCCTCCCAAGTGCTGAGATTAATGGGGTGCACCACCACACCCAGCTATAAGTTTAGATATTAATGGCTTAAACTCTTCAATCAAAAGACACAAGCTATCTGAATATATTAAGAAACAAAATCCACCTACCTGTTGTGTACAAGTAACTCATCTTAGCCCTAAATATAGGTACCACGTTAAAGTGAAAAGATGGAAAAAAAGGAGGTATTACCATCTTAATATCTGGAAAAAGAGCTTCAAACTAAAACTAATCAGAAGAGATAAAGAAGAATATTTTATTCTAATCAAGGGATCAATCAATGAGAAAGATATCACAGTACTAGACATACATACACAAAGCTCTGGTGCTCCTAATTTCATCAAAATACTAATGGAATTAGACATATAGATTAACATAACCCCAATACTTGTTGATTTCAACACCCTCACTTTTTCCAATTGGAAAGTCATCTGCACACAAAAAAAATAGAGAATCTTTTGAATTAAATGACACCTTACACCAAATGAACCTAACAGACATCTACAGACTAGTCTACCCAAATATTAGGAAATTTACATTCTGCTCAGCAGTACATGGAAGTTTCTCTCAAACAGACCACATGCTAGACCTCAGAGAAAACAAATAGAGAAAAAAATTAAAACAGTCCCATGTTCCTATCTGACCATTATTCAGTAAAATTTAAAACTGATAACAAACAAAATTCTATTAAGGGTATACATTCATGGAAATTAAACAACTCATTACTGAATGATGAATGGGTCAAAGAAGAAATCGAGAAAGAAATCAAAATATTACTGAAACTAGATACAAATGAAAACACAACAAAACCTCTGGGGCACATTTTAAAAAGTTCTAAGAGGGAAGTTTATAGCTCTATGGGTCTACATCAAAAAAAATAAAAACAGAAAGCACAAATGAATGACTTAATAATGCAACTCAAGAATTTGGGAAAACAAGAACAAACCAAAATCAAATCCAATAGACGGCAAGAAATAATAAAAATCACAACAGAAACTAATGAAACAGAAACAATGAAAACAATATAACAAACCAAAAATATCATACCTGGTTCTTTGAGAAGATAAACACAATTAGAAGACCCTTGATCCAACCAGAAAAAGAAAGAAGGAAAGAAAGAAAGAAAGAAAGAAAGAAAGAAAGAAAGAAAGAAGAAAAGAAAGAAAGAAAGAAGGAAAAAAGAAAGAAAGGAAGAAAATCAGACTATCCAAATTAACAGAGTCATAAATAAACAGAGAAAATTACAACAGACACCAAATAAATTCAGAATATTATAAGGGGATATTGTTTTGCTTCATTAAGTTGGAAAATCTAAAAGAAATGGATGAATTTCTAGATTTAGCTAAGTCTCCAAAATTAAACAATGAACAGTTTAATAAACAAAAGAGAACCATAGCAGGTTAGAAGATTACAAAAGTAATAAAAAGCCTTCCAGCTTAAAAAAAAAAAATGTCAGGGCCGGATAGACTCACAGAAGAATTCTGCCATACTTTCAGAGTGAATGCCAGGACAGCCAAGGCTACACAGAGAAATTCTGTCTCCAAAAAAATCAATAGAAAAAAAGAACGGCCCCATAGAATCATATATTTAAATGTTTAGTCACCAGAGAGTGGAAATGTTTGAGAAGAATTAGAAGGATTAGGAGATGTGGCCTTGTTGGAGAAGGTGTACCACTAGGGGTAGTACCGGTAGCAGGCCTGTGTTCCCTAACCCACCCCACACCCACCCCTGCCTGTTACATAAAGCTCACTTCTCCAGCACTGTGCCTGCTTCCTGCCGAGATGATCATGGGCTAACACTAAAAGCAAGCTTCCTGGGGTGATGAAAATGGTAAGAATCCTAACTGTGGAGTGGGTTACACAGGTGACATGGATCCAACTCATAACGTTGCACCCTTGATATATGACATTGTACTGGACAATATATCTTAATACTAATTTCAAAAATGTGTCTTTCTGGGCTTTGTGAGTAATAACTAAGGTAATATAGGTGTGTGTCTAGTGGAGAAAGAGCGTACAACAAGCACTCAGGAGGTGATGACTAAACATCTTTCTTAAAACTGACCAGTTTCAAGTCCTGTATGGTGGCACAGCCATGGTGTCCCACCCAGCACGTGGGAGGCAGAGGAAAGATTGTAAATGTCAAGTCATTTTGGGATATACAGTCAGCTGTTATGGTTTGAATCAGAAATGTCTTCCCTTGGAGGAAAGTAGGACGGACGGATGGGCACACGTAGTCACTAGGGGTGAGCCTTTGAAAGCTATACGTGTTCTTTGTTCCTGCTCCTGGTCTAAGAAGATGTGAAATAACTCTGCTACATGTTCCTACAGCCACATACTGAGATGTCCCATAATATCACCTTGCCTTAATTGCTTATGCTTTCTGAAATGATAAGCAAAGTCAGTCATACCTCCCTCAAGTCATTTCTGTCAGGTAATTTGCCACAATGGCAAGAAAAGTAACTAAGAAACTCTGTCTCAAAATACCAAACAAAGTATCTGTACCATGACAATAACAAAATAGAAGAATTAATAGCAGAAATTTCAAAATCTTAATGAGTTGACAATCATTCGGAAACCCAAGAGGAATTCAGAGCAAGGACAGATGACACAAACCATACAATCCTTTCTTCAATGATTTGCTTCTGGGTTTTCACTATTGGCATCTCCTTGGCTTCAACCAACAGGCAGGTAGACAATAAAAGGCAAGAACCCATCAGTACACAGATCTGAATGGCCTGCAAATGAGATAGGGACCAAGGAGGCCTAGCCAGGTGTGGCCCCTCTAGAGGAGATAAGCCCTGTAGACCCAGAGAGCTGCTGAAATGGTGAGGAGCAGCTGTAGAGCAAAACAAGGTTTTTTTTGCTTCTGGAATTCTCAATGCAAGGCCTAAAAAGGAGCTAGAGGTCAGTTGCTAACACAAGGTAAGAAAAAAATGAAGGTCTCCCTCAGTATGTGGTCTTAGTATTGATTTATCCCAAAACTAGGGATTAAATCAATCCTGGGTGAATACAGCTGTTTCTGTCATCACACAAGTCTAGAAATTGCCCTGGATTGGACACTGGAGCACTTATTGAAGGCAAACATGGACAAGGGTCCCCAGGGATCCTGTTAAAATACAGATTTTGACCCAGTAGGTCTCAGATGAAGCTGCAAATTCTGCATCTCTAACATTCTCAGGTAATGCCTCTGAGTTTTTGGCCCACGGATCACATTGGAGCTCACAAATGCCCTCTAGAAGATGTATTTTGTAGTAGAAGCCAGGTGGCTGGAAGGGTTCTTTGGATCTCTTCTATTTTACCTGACTGAGCTTACATGGAGAAGGGAATAAGCAGCTCCTCTCAATGCTCAAAGCAAGGAAGGCGATATTCTATGAGACATTCTAAGAAACTCACTCCTATTTATTCTGGTTTAAAAACACTGCTATAGATGGTGTTGTGAGGAGATTTATAGTTTTTAATCTTCTCATATAGCACAACTGCTAAATACAGTATAATATATGTGACAGGAATTAGTCCAGAATTTATTTAAGACTTTTCCTCCTCAGTTCATATGTCAAAAAATGCCATTTCCAATTATTTATTAGGAGTGTGATGTTTTTCAAGGTGGATGCATTACTCCTGTTATCTGCTTTCAATTAGTTGAGAATTTACTATTCTTAGCCAAATGTCCATTCATCAGCAAATTCCACATTCCTGGCAATCTGATGAACTTCCCAGGGCTCTTCCTTTATAGTTAAAATAAATGAGGCTGTCTATGTTTCATGCCTGCTTGCTTGCCTATGGAAGGAAACAGAATAGGTTGAGGTGGAAAAGAAAAGAGAGTGGTAGTAGTGAGAGGAGGAAAAGGATGAGGAGAAGGGAAGTTGGAGGAGGATGATAAGCAGCGCCGGAGGAGGAGAAAGAGGAGGCTAAAAGAAGATAGTGCCCCCAAACAATCAACAGAAATCAAAGATGGAAATAAATATCTACCCATACACAAAAATCTATTCCCCACTAGAGCATATTCAACCACATAAAAAATCCAGCACTCAGGAAACGTAGTTCCATCAGCAAGAGGCTGGAAGACTTGAACTTGACTCTTTATACCTTGTTGTGGGGCCTGTGGGAAAAGTATAAGCTTTGGAACAAACGGGGTCTGGGTCTGAATTCCACAGCCCCTGAAAACCAGAATGTCTTTGGGTAAATTATCCAACCTCCTTTGTAAACCCTCTTATGTTTCTCCCTCTGGAAAGTCATAATAATAATGACCAAGTTGCATATTTGCCATGGAATTAAGTGAGACTGTTTATGTAACAATGGCATCAATGAAAATAACCCTGCCCTTGAATTTCAAATAGCATTTGAAATTTCAAATGCTACCCAATGTGTGCAGATCTCACATTTACTCCAGTCACCCTGGGGCCTTGAGTAAATAGGAAGGGAAGGATGGAGTAAGGGCAGTGGTGAGATGGAATGTGCCTTTCACTCAGTTTTATTTTTTTCTCTCCTGTGTTTCATTCTTCAATATTTTTGATATATTTTCTTGAGAGAAGATTTCCAACTTTACCTTGCACTTCCACCCCTTGTGCACTGAAGATAGAAGCCAGGGCCTTCCAGATAGTAAGTCAACACTCTACCATTGAACTAAACCACAGCGTGCTACCAACATTTCTATGCACCCTATTCTGTGTTCCAGTGGCCTGTAATTCTCTAGTTAAGGCATGTTCATGTCTCATGAATTCAGTGCCTTATCTTAAAGGGTCAGTCAGACTTTGGAAGCTTTTTGTTGTTGTCCTTATTACAGTTGTAGCTCCCAAATATTCTGCTCCCTCCAGTTGTCTGGATTCTGTGGGTTCACTGTCTGCTCTCTGCCTCCTGTGTGCTGGTCTTCTCTAAATGTCTGCTGATCACTGGCCATTAGTTTACAAAAGTGACGACAATGCTGATTAGAAGTGCTGGTGAAGTGTAAACACTTGTCATGTGGTAGCCGATGCAGGGAAACTTGATAAAGCCAAGGTGTTTCATTACAGGGAATGGAGTGAAGATCAGCTCCTCTAAAGCCCTGTGAACTGTGGCAAGAGCTCAGTGCTAAAGCACTTCTTTTGTAGCTTGGTTAGTTTTGTGTCAACTTTACACAAATGCTAGCAGCATTTGGGAAGAGAACACCTCAACTAAGAAACTGCCTTCTTCAGATTAGTGTGTAGGCAAGTCTTTGGGAGGATTTTCTTGATTAATAATTGATGGAGGGGCTATTCCACTGTGGGAATTACCCCTTGCCAGGTGGTCGGTCCTAAATGGTAGAAGATGGAGGAGGAGACAGAGTAAGTGGAGAAATTGGAGGAGGGGCTGTTTTCTTTAGCATCATCACAACCCAGTTTTTAATAACAAGAATCCTCTGATATTCTCCCAGAAAGCGTAGTAAAGGGCAGGGCAATACTGGAAGGCTGTGAGAAAAGAAGTAAGGGTCTCACAATGTGGTATTAACTCTTCAATTACCCTTTTGTGGGGGTTCTGTGCCATAAAGATTCTCAGAGTTCAGCTCACGTAGAGATTACTCACTTGGCCCACAGGGCTTACTAAACATAGATAGTCGGTTCTCATGCTCAGGGTTCTGGCTCACCTGAGAAAAGAAAAGATTTTTCCACACACCCACCTCCATTTGTCAAAATCATTGCCCAATCAAAAGTGTTGTTTGACTATAAAACACTAAACAACAATAAAAATAAAAATAAAAGGGAAAATATCTCTATCATCTATAAAAATGAACATCTAGGGTTATAGAATCATTCTTCTTCATTAACATAGTTCCATTATTTTTAAACTGACGTTACCACTGAAATGAAACCCACTGAGGCCTACTACCTCCAGGCAGGCTAGTGATGGTTTCTATCCACAGTTAGTTAGAAATAGGACTGGGTAATATATAACTTTGGGTCCTAGAAGACCAGGATGACTTCTGGTTAGTTCTGAACTGTTCACTCTTTGATGACCCCATTGAGATGTGTGTCATGCAATTCAGCTGCTCACCTCTAAAAAGCTCAAGCCACACAAGAGGTCATATAAACATGTCTCAGTTAAACAGCGCAGCTAACACCCAGACATCATGGAGTCATCTTCATGGTGACCTATATATACCAGACCCCTTGCAGTCTATGTACTCAAAACAGTACTACCGAGAGCTGTAAATCTGTGTGGTTGTATGATGTAGCTCATGACTCCCTAACTAAAACTTTTCTTCACCATCCTATACTCACAGCCTGAAACAGTACAAGGTATATAGTAGAAATCAATGGATTCCCACCTCTCACTGATGAAAGGCCATGCTAACAAGCAAGGCCTCTTGTTTACTCTCTTGGTAAGTTCAGAGTCCATTATTTTCTTTCTCAGAACAGATCTTATCTGACCTAAAGCTCAGTGGTCACACTTTTAGGCTTTGATGGCTTGCCTGAAAATTACACATCAGCTTAGTTTTCTTCTAGCTGTGTGACCTAGCTGTGTTTCTGTGCCTTTTCTCCCTCATCTGTGAATTGCATATAATTTTATCAACATTTCAAAGTTTCTGGGAGCTTTACATATGTGACAATGCTTAGAACAGACACCAGTTAGTAAGTATTCAGTGGCTGACAGATAGTTCATATTTATGCTATAATTATTCAATTATCATTACAAGGTAATATGCCTCCAAAAACCAAATTGTAAGTACTCCCTTCTCATAAAAGCAGTCTTCAGAGGATTCTTCTGGGTCTGGGCCAGCTATTGTCCCCAGTTGACTCTTTTATTTGTTGGCCTTAGAGATTAAGGGGGCTTACTGAATTTGCCACTCTCCACACATCTGCATGTAGCATGCAGTAGTGTTAGAGAATTATAAAAGAAAAGTTCCTTTTAACACAATGAATCTTGGGTGCCTAAGAATTATCAGAGGAAATTGATTAAAATGTCTATTCTAAGATTCTGCTCAAGCCAGTCTGGATTAGGGCCCAGAAATGTGTTCCTTTAATAAGTCTCCCTAGATTACTCCAACGCAGGAGTCCTTGAAAATTCTGCTTCAGCAGATGGTCTCCTTAAAGCAAGCACAACCCAAACCTTGATGTTACCAATTACTCAAGTAAATGAATTTTCCCCAAAGCTTTTAGCACAGAATATTCAAAAAGTGATGAACTGCAGCATAAACAGGAAAAATGCATAGTGAGATAATCTTTTAATTCTACTTCATATAACATGCTCATTGCATTTTTCTTCAAACACCAGAAATCTTCTAAAGTAAAGTACTATGAAATTTAGGCAATGACTCCAATAGTTAATCTAAGTATATAACAAAAGCTATGATATAAGGGAAAGAGTGGACTTATAAACAAATGTTTACAAATGTTACAACATTTGCTTATGATATAAATTAAATTATAAATATACTCTAGAATATCTAGAGACTCTAAAGGCTGAGATCTTTGTAGAATCACTTGCCATTAAAACATATCAGGATCCACATTATGTTTTCCTCCCTCATTCCCTCATCCCTTAATTTCTTTATTTTTCCTCCTCAAATCATTTTCTCAGTGCCTACTACAGTCAAGATGTGTGTGTATGTGTGTGTGTGTCTGTGTATGCGGTGTGTATATTCCTGTTCTCAAGGGGCCTTCTCCTTGGGAGTAAACATTAAATTATTAAACACACTTAAATTTTATCCTTATCCAGCATATGAGATAAGTGATTATAAAATTCTTAGGTCCAGGTGTCAAGCTACCCAGGACATTTCACACAGGTAGACAGGTAGGTTGCTTACAAGGGTTTTCATGGTAGTGTGTGAAAAGGTTCTTTGATGATCTTTCCATCTAGGACATAATCACACAGTTACACATGAACCCAGCAATTAACCCAAATGAGTTTGTACTGGTTAGCTGTTTTTGTCTACCTGACACAAGGTAGAGTCATATCAAAGGAGGGAGCCTCCAATGAAGCTTGCCTGTAGGCAAGTCTGTGAGGCATCTTCTTGATGAATTACTGATGATGGGGGTGGAGCAGGTCATCCTGGGTAGTATAAGATAGCAGGTTGATGCCATGAGGAGAAAGCCAGAAAGCAGCATTCCTCCACCATCTCTCCTTCAGCTCCTGCCTCCAGGTTCCTGTCCTGAGTCCCTGCCTTGGCTTCCCCAGATGATGTATTGTCCAATTAAACCCTTTCCTCCCCAAGTTGTCTTTCAGTCATGGTGTTTTTTCACAGTAGCAGAAGCCGTAACCAAGGTGATTGTATTTAATTCTCTGCACTACAGAACTCAGACCCAAATCAGGGATGCCCATTTCTGATATAGGTGGAAGATGGAAAGACAGATGTTTTTACTTAATTTCTACAAGCTCTTTTTACACAAATTACTTCCTCTGAGCAGTGAAATGAGGGGAAATGACAACTTTGGCCTTCAGAAAGCAGAAGAGAGAAGAAACTGTGTTATAAAAAATCTAACTCATCATCCAATTCAAAAGAGCCTGCTGAAACAACAATTTGGAATTTTAAAGAACCTTCTCAACAAGAAATTGCCTAGAGCAGGGTTTCTCCATGTTGGCACTATTACCAGCTTGAACTTATGGTTCTTTGTTAAAGAGCAAAAAAGAAGAAAAGAAATTAAGAAAAAGAAAAAAAATGTCCAAGTGGAAAGAGGAACTGTTCTAATGCCATTCTGCTTCTGTGATAAAGCACTTGGACCAAAAGCAACATGGGGAGGAGACGGCTCATTGCAGCTTACACTCAGCAGTCACACAGTCCATCATGGAGGGAAGTCAAGGCAGGACCTCAAGCAAAAACCATGGAGGATGGAGGACACTGCTTACTGAATCACTCTCAGCTCATGCTCCGCTACCTTTCTCATGCTCCCAAGCCCAACTACCCAAGAAAGATGTTGCCCACAGTAGGCTGGGCCCTGAAATATCAATCATTAATCAAGACCATCTCTAATGGACATGGCTGCTGTCCACCCTAATATAGGAATTTCTTTAACTGAAGTTCCCTCTTCCCAGTTTTCTTGAGGTATTAAGGGTTTGATCTCAGACTTGCCTCTCAATTCTAATTCTGCTAGAGCGTTCCATTCAGATTTAAACACTGATGCCGTATTAACATAGTAATCACTCATGTATGTGTCCACTTGCTGTTATCAGCTTGGGACTTAGGGATTGCTTGATCCCCTGAACCCAGTACCTTACCACAAATCATCACAGTTCAGTCTTTCAGGTCAGAGCCCCACGTTTCTCAGAATTACTTGTCATTAACTGAAAAGATGTGTTGGGACCTTTAAGAAGTGAAGCCTAGTTGAAGGCTGTTAGATTATTAAGAAATACCTACAGAGGAGATGAATTCAGTTTTTATGAGACCTCAGTCTCCTTAGCTTTATGCCTCACCTTATAAACACACACACACACACACACACACAATCATTGTGATACCATCTGCTATGAGGTTGTCACCAGAGCTGATCTATAACTTTGAATCTCTAGGCCTGTGAGTTAAACATCTTTTCTTTCTAAAGCATCCAGACTCAGGCATTTTGTTGTTATAATGGAAAACGGAATGATAGAGATTTTTTTTTTGCAGTCCTTGTATCTGAGAGTCAAGGTAATGTATGCAAAATGTGTCTTCAAGGTGTGTGTTCAAACTAAAGCATGGAGCAAAGCTAAGGAGCAAAGCCTCCATCAGGTTCCTTGAAACAGTTCTGGGATGGCAACTTGTCATGATAATGAGCATCTGTGCTACCACTTCTTTAATCACATTTCCCCTTAATAAACTGCAAAGACCTACAAAAATTTCTGACCCAGTCTATCTTTAGTTTGAGATCCAACACAAGTAATCTGCTTGTATTATCAAAAGATAAGAGGTAGAATGTTCCCAGCACTACTTCCTATAATAGAATAGGCAAGACTAGGAATTAAGTCAAATGCGCAACCACAGCAGAATGGATTAATAAATCATAATAGATTCACACAAAGCAATTTGGTCATGAGAATGATTATACAACATCTCAGTAAAGTTCACAGATCTAAATCAAGCAAATAGAAACCAGATTCAAAATTGAATTAACATAAGTTTCCAAATAGGCAAAACATATCGATGCCCTTGGATATCAGAGCAGAAGTGAGTCTGTGGGATATCGATGGTGACTGAGGAGCAAAGGAGGACTTCTGGAATGTTGCAGGTCTTATTTTGCATCTTTAAAAAGGTTTCTCTTTATTTTTTATTTATGTTTCTATGTGTGTCTGTATGTGGAGGAGTACATGCCATGTTCATGTGGCTTCCCACAGAGGCCAGAAGAGGGCAGTGGATCCTCCTGGAGCTGGCTTTACAGTTTGTTGTGTGCTGCTTGATACAGGTACTGGGAACTTAACTGAGGTCTCTGCAAAAGCAGTATTCATTTTTAACCTCTGGGCTGTCTCTACAGCACCCATGCTTTGGTCCTAGATTTGGTTACTGTACATATTCTGCTTAAGAAGGCTGATTAAATATACATTGGTAAGCCGCGTAATCTGTACATGGATAAAATATTTCAAGCTTAAAAATGACCTTCTCTTTCTCAGCTGTTGCTCCCAAGCTGGAGACTGACTGCCCATGTTCCATCACTATAACTCCCACTGACACAGAATGGGAACAATCAGAACAGAATGAAGCGACTTTCTGTCCCAGGGGCCAAGGTAATCTCACTGACTCCTGACCTCCTGTGCTGCAGAGTCTAACTCTGAGCTAGGCAAAGAGCTGGTTTTCCTCTTATTTTTATTTGAATCTAGATTGTTTATTGCCCTCAATCAACAACGTTGCTGCAATGGCAGAGTCAAGCCAAGGTTCAATGATGGAACGCACTGGTATAGCCTCTTGGTATCCTCCACACCAGTGTGTCTCACTGTGGGTTGCACATCATCTCTATCAAGGGATGTGCTCATCACAGCAGCTTGTGTGGTTTTCCCAAGACTGATCCCATGGTATTCCTCCCAACATCTGGGGAATATTCTGGATTGCACACAAATGTGAGCTGCGGTGTTTATTTTACTAGTGCAATACACCTGCAGCTTAACTAGTAGAGAAAAATCCAATGTTGATGACTACAAATGGAGACCTGGATGAGGAGCTGTAAACCCTGGAGGTTCATCTTTCAACAAAAAGGATCCAAGACTCTCAAATTCAATCAATCTGAACATGATGGGAAAAAAGAGAGACATCATTATAGACAGATAATGGTTTGAAATCTCAGCCTGTGATGATTGGAGAAGCAGATGTAAGGCAAGATGATTTTTATATGTTTCGATAGCCCCTGCAGAGTGGGAGATTAAATAAGCAAAAGGTCTGATTGGTAACCACATTTGGGCCACTGAGAAATTGCAGAAATGTAGAAGCAATCACGCAGCCTGTGCTTGCTAGAGGAAAGAAACAGGGTTAAGCTGCTGAAGGCAATCTGTTTTGTCACATTACTTTACACACACAGATATTGTAAAGCACAGTTATATAAAGTTATATAATTCACCTAATGTGCTGCCCATTTTGGATGTCCACTGCCTGATCTTCAACATATCAACTGTTCAGCCAGTCATTCCCACATTTAAAACTCCCTCTGAATAATATTTATGTGTGAAGTGCTAGGAATGGAAAAGAAAAGATACTACCTCTCTCTTCAGTGGTTAACTATCCAATTGTCCTGGTTTGTATTACTGCAGAACCAACTGGCTCAGATCTTATGGTCTCAGGAGAAGAAGAAGGCATGGCTTTCTTAGTTAGCTCAAGCTTCTATAACAAATAATACAGTTGTGAAAGAGTACTTGCAAGATCCTGGGTTCCATGAAGCACTGGAAGAAATGTCACACACACACACGCACACACACACACACACACACACACACACACACACACATGCATGCATACACATGCACACACACAGTATAGATTGAGTGGCTTAAATTAAAAAATTTACTTATCAAAATTCTGAGGCATTATGCTAGGCATTATAGTAAATGCCTGTAATCTCAGCACCCTGGAAGATCTCAAATTCAAGTAAATCCTGGAGTACAAAATGAAACTGTCTCAAAGAGGGGGGGGGGGTAGAGGGAGGGAGGGAGGGAGAAAGAGAGTGAGAGAGAGAGAAAGAAAGAAAGAAAGAAAGAAAGAAAGAAAGAAAGAAAGAAAGAAAGGAAGGAAGGAAGGAAGGAAGAAAGAAAGATCTGAAGCTAAGCTACACATGAACAGGGTGTGAGCAAACGTCTCTCTTCTTGGCTTGAAGATGGCTGTGTTCTCACTGAGTCCTCACATGGCCTCTTGATCTCTGTCTCGTAAAGGCACAAATCCTATTATGAGGTTCCCACCCTCATGACCTCATCTAAACCTGATCAGTTCCCAAAATCTCCACCTCAAAATATCATCACATGGGGGATAGGACTTCATTATGAATTTTGAGGGAACACAAACATTCAATCCACAACAGTGACCAACTCTATGAGTCAGTTTGTGCTGCCATAACAAACACTACAGACTGGCTGGCTTAACAACAGAAATTGATTTTCCCATAGTTCCAGGAACTGGAAGTCCATGATCCAGTCATCAGCAGAACTGGTTTCTTCTGAACCTCTTTCCTTAGTTTAAAGATGGTCACCCTTTTGTCCTGTGTTCATACTGTTTCCCCCATCTATGTACAGCCTGTACTCAAATATCTTCTTTAGTGATACTGGATTAGGGTTCACCCTAACAACTTCACTAGTAACTTAATTTCCTCTCTAAATTCCCTACTGACAAAAAGAAATCAAATTTTCAGGGACTTTGGTTAGAATTTTAATAAGTAAACATGGGTCACAATACACAGCAATTCTACAATCGTAGTTTGCCTGGAACTGAAGAGATTCCAGAGATATGGAATCTTAGGTGTTAAAATAGGGAAATACCTAGATAAATCAGAACAAATTGATCACCCATGAACAATATTTATTGTGCTTGCCAGTCTCTGATCTGGGCAGGGCTTAGGGGAGGCAGCTAACAACCTCTACTACTTATTTACTCACAGGCCTAGGGACTGGTTCTGGCTAGACTCAAGCAGTTGGGTGAAAAGCTAAAGCACCTTGCATAAATGTCTAACTCTACATCGCTATTCTCTCCATGTGACCTATGCAGCATGGTAGATTCCTGGTGGTCAGACTTTACATGAGGACTGCAGGATGCCAGGAGAGCAAGATACTAACTAGTCTTGCTCTGGCATCATTATGGCTCAGTCATAGTGCATCCTTTCCTGCATGCCTTGCAAATAAATAGACAGTCACCATGATCTGCCCAACTTCAAGGTGAACATCACTTGGAGAGTTGATAAGAAGTCATGAACCACAAAATATTGTTATAGTTATACTTTCAAGTAGTAATTATGATATGAAAGTATATAAAATAAACTTTATCATCTTAGTTATTTTAAGTATAAGGCTCAGTAGGAGTAGACACATTCATATATCTGCACTATCCAGCACAAGAACTTACAAAACTGAAACTATTTCTATTACATATTTCTTCTTCATTCTCCCTAGCCCTATCTCCAAGCAATCAACATCCTACTTTCAGTCTTTATACATGTGACTATACTATACTATAAAGTATTAGGCTCTCACATAACTGAAACCATGCAAAATTTATCCTTTTGCGACTAGCTATTTTCTCTGAGAAGAATGTCCCTAATGTCCATTCATGTCACATGTTAACTGACAGATAAAACTTTTATGACAACCTTTTGGACATAATCCATTAGGTAGAGAATAACCTACTTAGGACAAAAACATAAGTACTACCAGCAGAATAGTGCATGATGCTTCAAGGGCTCAGGGAACAAGAAAAGACTTCTTGGAGGAGGTGGCAGGTTATATGATCAGGAAGAAATTGTGAACCATACACTCCAGGCAGAACAAATAACACAAACGCCTTTGTAGGCAAGAATGAGCAAAGCATTGATCATTGCTTCTAAGGTACGTCGTGGAGTGCTACACACAATCAACACATATTGAGATAGCATCTTGCTGGACAACTGAGGCTAGCTTCAAACTCATGATCCCCCTTTCACTTCTCAAGTACTGAGATTATTGGCATACAACACCATGTGAGGCTATGCTGAATTTTTGATCTACATGAGACACTACTTAAAGATTCTTCTCTTTCCTTCCCCGAGACTGTCTTAAATGCAGTTCCTCCTTGGCATCTTGATGTTAGTCAACTTTCTGCCAGGGTGATAAAATAACTAAGAACATCAACTGAAATGGAAAGATTTGTTTTGATTCCTGGCTTAAGTCTATGATCACTAGCCCCATTGCTATGTACATGAGATGAGGTATTCATGGCCATGGGAAAACGAGTCATAGGGGGCTGCACACCTCATGGGCATGAGATAGCAGGAGGAGGAAGAGGGGACTGAGCAAAGAATATACCTTTCCAGCCTACAATTCCAGTGAGTTATTTCTTCCAGCTTGGTCCCATCACCTAGTACTCACTACCTCCTGATAATTCCACCACATTATGAATTCATCTAGAACTGATAGTAACTTCCTCATGATCCAACCAGTGGTGCAGGAGAATTGTCTGTATTCTGTCAATCATGTTTTAAATAAACACTGATTGGCCAGGCAGGAGGTGTAGGTGGGAAAACCAGACAGGAAGTAGAAATGATACAAGGAGAGCAGGAGAATTCTGGGGAGGAGGAATTCTGGAGTGGGATGATTCCTCCCACTCCTGCCCAGATCACCAAAGCAGCAGGATGTGAGCTGCCCCACTGAAAAAGGTACTGAGCCACATGGCTAACATAGATCAGAAAAATGGGTTAATCAAGATGTGAGAGTTAGCCAGTAAGAAGCCTGACCTAACGGGCCAATCAGCTTTATAACTTATAGAGTCCTTTGTGTGATTTTTCTCTGGGACTAAACAGCTGGGGGAACTGGGCAGGACAAAAACCCAATCAAGCCAGCCCCCATCATGTTACAAACCAGCTCCACAAAACTCACCAATATTAGTACATGAATTTTCGGGGAATTTTTTAAGATCCAAACTAAAGTATTAGTCCACTAACTAGAGCAGTTTCACTTGATGCTAAAGAGGGACACTGGCTCAAGGCCCACCCTTTCCTTTGTCCCTCATTCTAACTTCCTGAGATTGAACACACACTGTGGCAGTAATCTTTAACTCAGATCTGTTATCTGAGGGAAATCTGGGGCTTAATAAGACATGTTTAGAACTCCCCTTGAAGATTTCTCTGGATTTTGGTAGTTGATTACATAGAGCCAAGTGTAGAAATTGGAAGAGACACAGGAAGAGATCCTTGCAGCTGTCCAGGTCAGAGATGACAGTGCCTGAGAAGATGGTAATAGAAAAGGAGTAGAAAGGGTAGTAGTATGTCTCAGAGACACAGGTTACAAGAACAGCTAATGGATTTGGATGTGTCTCAAGAAAGAAATTCAGACTAACTCTTACTGATGGTGTGTTTGCTCAAGAAGGAGAATTCTGAAATAACTGAAAGTATGGTTTTGTTAGATTGAGGTTGATCGAGGTGCCATGAAAATGAGGAAGACTGAAACTGACCTCAGCAGACACAAATAGCACTTTATTGTTTCCCATGAGAATGCAGGATGTTCACTGTGGGGTTGGAAGACAGGGTTTTGTAGGAGATGAGAGTAAGGGTGAGGCAAGGAACTTTTGTAGGAGATGAGAGTAGGGGTGAGGCAAGGAACTTGTGTAGGTTTTTCTGAGAATGGATGTCTCAATAGACACCTGGGCTTGGCTTGGATTTTTTTATCAAGAGGGGCAGATGTTGTTCTCCAGGAAGTGGAGATTCCTTAGTTTAGGAGGTCACACCATCTTTCAATGGTACTCTTCATATGTTCACTAAATATTTTTTGTAGCATCTACTGCATGTTAGTAAAGAGATCCAGAATACACTACGGAACATACCAATTATTTTGAGCTATTTGAGATATTTCATCAGTTTCTGGAAGAGGCTTTTTCTCTGAACTCCACTTATGTTTCTCAAAGTAAACCATTTCTGGGATAATTCAACTGTTATAACTCTTTTGCCCTAGAGTTTTCTGACCTAAAAAGATGGGCTCATCACTAAAGAGAGGTCATCAGTAAAGAAAAGAATACCCTAATAAATAGAGGCTGGAAAGATGGCTCAGAGGTCAAGATTACTTACTGCTCTTGCCCCAAGTCAGGTTCCCAGCACCTGTGTCAGAACTGACTGAAACTCCAACTCCAGATGATCCAACACCCCCTTTTGGGCTCTGTGGACACTGCACACATGTGTTTAAGTGTGCATGCATTCAAACAAGCTTGTGAGAGGGCACGTGCATGCACACAAACACACATGCACACAACACACATACACAAACACACGCTAATAAATCCTTACAATAAAGGAAATAGTCTATAAGTTATCATAAAACTATCCCATTACCCACCTATCCATGCAATAGTTCATTTGCTCTTCCAGAAGTACCTTCTGCTCCTCTGCATCCTTTAGTAAGATGGTATACCCCCCAAATTCTAACACCTCTTTTAGTAATATTTAACTGGGAGCTTCCAAGAAGAATGCATGTGATTAAATCTACTTTCTACTCTTGTTAATCTTTCATTTTGTTTTGTCCTCTTAATTTTTAGCTCCCTTCCTATTAAACCTAAGAGAACAGAAGGAATGTTTTCCCTTTCCATCATTAATCAGCTTCTTAGCTACTCTGGAAACAAAGCTGAGAGACTCTATCACTGTTTTAAAAATAAAGAATAATAAAAAATATGAGCCCAAATTGACAATACTATACAGCTGTATACATGGGTATATAAGGGCTAATGGAAATCTAGGAGGACAGCCAAGGCTGTCACCTGTGAGGAGACTGGAGTCAGAAAGAGTAGAAAAGCTTAACTGAAATTGTGAAGAATGAAAGAGAGAAGATCTGGAGAAAGGTGATTCAGGTAGCCAATGTAAGCACGCAGGAATGCGAGAAGGTTGGACCTTTACTAATAAGAACATCTGTGGTAAAGGTCAAGTGCAGGGAAAAAATGAGAGCAGAATCTTGAGGTGAGAGATATCAGCCAAGGGCACAGTTCTCTGGGCATGCTTAGGCATACCACAGAAATGGTTTCCAGAGCCATACACATACCTTTTTTTTGTTTTTTGTTTTCTTTGCTTTTGTTTTTTGCTTTTTGTTTTTGAGATAGGGTCTCACTATGTAGTTTAGACTGCTGGCCTTGTACTTGTCCTCCTGCCTCTGCCTCCTTATGCACTGGGATTACAGGTATGCAGAGTCATGCCTGGATTTTACTCAAAGTGTTTCCTAAGCCCAGTTTAGACTCCCCTACCACATACTTACATCCTGACTCTTCTTCTAAGGTCCCTGACTATATTCTCTCTTCCAGATCCCTGACTGGTACCAAGACAGAGTTCCCTATGTCTGTGTTGCTGCCAAGATGTCACACAGTGGCCACAGCTTTGCCCTCACTCTTCTCTCCCAAGATGTGAAGACACCAAGACTTGTTTTGAATGAGAGCCAGGACCAAGATCTGAAGGATGTAGCTTTTGCTTGGTTAAAATCATTGGCTAAAATGATTGTTTTTGAAATGTGAAAGAATCTTCAAAAAAGAGAAAAGACAATGTCTGCAGGGTTAGAGAAGAAAAACAGTTCCTGTTACTAGAGGAAAGAAAGCAGGGAAGAGCTGGCATTAGCCTGGCTGAAATAAAAATATCTAGAGAGATGCTTGAGTCTCTCAGTTTATCAAAGTACTGAAACAGTGGAGCTCAAAGGAATGGGAATTTCCCCATGTTAGGGTTTCTTTTGATATGATGAAACGCCATGACCAAAAAGCAAGTTTGAGAGGAAAAAATTTATTTGTCTTACATTTCTACATCACTGTCATCATGGAAGGAAGTCAGGGCATGAACTCAAACAGAGCAGGAAGCTGGAGGCAAGAGCTCTTGTAGAGGCTATAGAGGGGGTACTACTTACTGGTTTGCTTTCCCTGGCTTGCTCTGCCTGATTTTCTACAGACCCAGTACCACCAGCCCAGGCATGACCCCACCCACAATAGACTGGGCTGTCTACAGTCAATTACTAATTGAGAAAATTCCTTAGTGAGTCTGGGACCTCAGAGCAAGTAGGCCTGAGCCAGGACTTCTGTGGGTTCAGGCACTGGTCTGGGACATCAAATGGAACACGCAGGAACCAGAAACCTCCGCAGGTCAGTGTGTGAGTCTGGGACCTCTGAGGGAGTAAGCCTGAGCCAGGTCCTCTGAGGATCTGGGCACACTCAAGCCTAGAAAATCCGAGGAAGTAGACCAGAGCCAGAGACTTTTGCAGGACCAACACCAAGCCAGGGACCTATGTAGGAACGAATCCAGACCAGGGACATTTACAGAAACGTGTCTGAGACAACATCCTAGACTAGAGCAAGCATGAGACAGCAAACTCCAAGAGAGCAAAGCAAAACCTGGGAGCACTGAGTGATCTCAAGGAACACGGAGAAACACTGGAAACTAGAACTGGGGCACTGACTGTACCATGACTAACAAGCATCTGAGCCTTGGATTCACAGGCACATACAAAATTAATCAACAGAATCAGAGACAGCCCCAACCACACCTATTAGAGAGAAAGATAAGTAGAAAAGGTAACAACACACACAACACACAAAGAGCAACACCACACCAGTAAAACCTAAAGACCCTACAATAGCAAGACTTGAACAGCCAAATATAAATGAAGTATAATGAAAGGACCTGAAAAATAACTTCAAGAAAATGTTCTAAACTCTTAAAAAGGAAGGAGAAATTCCCTCAAAGAAATAAAGGAAAAGACAAACAAAAAATTGGAAGACATCAACAAATCCCTGAAAGAAAACCAAGAAAAAACAATCAAACATATGAAGGAAACTATGCAAGACTTGGAAACTGGAATAGAGACAATAAAGAAAACACAAGCCTAGGGAATTAAAGAAACAGAAATCATGAAAAAAATGATCAAGAACCCCAAACGCAAGCATGAACAGCAGAATACAAGAGATGGAAGAGAGAATCTCAAGTGCTGAAGATACAATAGAGAAAATAGACTCATCAGTAAAAAAAAAAAATAAATCTAACAAAAGCTTAACTCAAAATATCCAGGAAATATGGGACACCATGAAAAGGCCAAACCTAAGAATAATAGGTATAGAAGAAGGAGAAGTTCAACTCAAAAGCACAGAAAATATATTTAACAAAATCATAGAAGAAAACTTTCCCAACCTAAAGAAAGCTATGCCTATGAAGATACAAGAAGCTTATGGAACACCAAATAGACTGGATAAAAAAAGTCCCCTCACCACATAATCATCAAAACACTATCAGAATTACATCTGACTTTTCATTGGAGACATTGAAAGCCAGAAGGTCATGGTCAAGCGTTATGTAGACATTAAGAGACCACGGATACCAGCCCAGACTATTATACCCAACAAAATTTCAATCACCATGGAAGGACAAAACAAGATATTTCATGACAAAAGAAGATTTAACCAATACCTAGTTACAAACCCAGCCCTGCACAAAATACTAGAAGGAAACTCCAACACAAGGAACTTGGCTACATCAACAAAAAACACAGACAATTGATAGTCTCATAGCAGCAAATCCCAAAGAAAGGAAAAACACACAAATTAACATCATCAACAATGAAAACTAAATTAACAGGAGATAGCAATCACTGGCCATTAATATCCCTTAACATAAATGAACTCAACTCACCTATAAAAAGGCACAGTCTAACAGATTGGATATGAAAACAGAATCCATAGTTCTTCTGCATACAAGAAGCACATCTGAACCTCAAAGACAGACATTGCCTCAGAGTAAAGGGTTGGGAAAAATTATTTCAATCAAATGAACCTAAGAAACAAGTGGGTGTAGCTATCCTAATATCTAACAAAATAGACTTCAAACTAAAATAAATCAAAAGAAACAAAGAATATTTCATAGTAGTCACAGGAAAAATCCATCAAGAGGAAATTTCAATACTGAACATCTATGCTCCAAATACTAGAGCACCCTCATATGTAAAACAAATACTTCTAAAGCTTAAATCATGCATTAAACCCCATACACTAATAGTGGGAGGCTTCAACACTCCCCTATCACCATTGGACAGGTCAGTCAGACAAAAAAATGAACAGAGAAATAAGGGAACTAAAGGAGGTTATGACTCAGATAGACTTAACAGACAGCTATAGAATATTTCATCCAAACAGAAAAGAATGTACCTTCTTTTCAGCACCTCATGGAACCATCTCAAAAATTAACACATACTCGGTAATAAAACAAACCTCATCAGATACAAAAAAAAAATTAGAATAACTCCATTTATCTTATCAGATCACCATGGTATAAAACTAGCAGTCAACAATAATATTTATTCCAGAAAACCCACAAACACATAGAAATTAAACAATGCTCACATGAATCATCAATGGGTCAAGAAAGAAATAAAGGGAGAAATTAAAGTCTTCATAAAATTCCATGAAAATGACCACACAACATACTGAAAATTATGGGACACAATAAAAGCAGTGTTAAGAAGAAAGTTCATAGCACTAAATGCTACATAAAGAAAAATCCCACACTAGTGAATTAATAGAACATTTGAAAACTTTAGGACAAAAAGAAGCAAACTCACCCAGGAGAACTGGAGAGGAGAAAATAATCAAATTGAGAGCTGAAATCAACAAAATGGAAACAAAGAAAACAATACAAACAATCAAGGAGACAAAGAGTTGGATTTTTGAAAAAAATCAGCAAAATAGACAAATCTTTATCCAAACTAACCAAAAGGCAGAGAGAGAATATTCAAATTAACAAAATCAGAAATGAAAAGGGGGACATAACAACTGACATGGAGGAAATAAAGAGAATCATCAGATCATATTTTAAAAACATGTAAAGTTCCCACAAAGTTGGAAACTTAAAAGAAATAGACATCTTTCTGGTTAAATATCACTTACCAAACTTAAATCAAGACCAGATAAGTTCTTTCAAAGAAGAACTAATACCAATACTCCCCAAATTATTCCACACAATATAAACAGAAGGAACATTGCCAAACTCTTTCTTATGAGGTTACAATTACCCTGATACCCAAACCAAAGAAAGACATTACTAAGAAAGAGAATTACCAACCAATCTCACTCATGAACATTGATACAAAAATACTAAATCAAATACTGGCAAATCAAATCCAAGAGCACATCAGAACCATCACCCACCATGATCAAGTTGGCTTCATCCCAGAGATGCAGGAATGGTTCAACATACAAAAGTCTGTCAACATAATCCACGATACCTTCAAACTGAAAAATAAAAATCATATGATCATCTCATTAGATGTCAAAAAAAGCTTTCAACAAGATACAATATCACTCCATGATAAAGGTCTTGGAGACAGCAGGGATGATACAAGAAACATACCTAAACATAATAAAGGCAATGTACAACAAGTCAATAGCCAACATCAAACTAAATGAAGAGAAACTTACAACAATCCCACTGAAATCAGGAACAAGACAAAGTTGTCCACTCTCTCCATATCTATTCAATACAATTCTTGAGGTCCAAGCTAGAATAATACGACACCAAAAGGAGATCAAGGGGATACAAATTGGACAAGAAGAAGTAAAACTCACACTGTTTATTGATGACATGGTAAGTTTACATAAGCAACCCCAAAAATTCTACCAAGGAACTTCTACTACTCATAAACACTTTCAGTAATGTAGCAGGATACAAGATTAACTCAAAAAATCATTAGTCCTCCTGTACACAGATGATAAAAAGGATGGGAAAGAAATCAGAGAAACAATAACCTTCATAATAGCCACAAATAGCATAAAATATCTCAGAGTAACTCTAATCAAACAAGTGGAAGACTTGTATGGCAAGAACTTTAAATCTTTGAAGAAAGAAATTGAAGAAGACACCAGAAAGTGGAAAGATCTCCCATGCTATTGGGTAGGTAGAATTAACACAGGAAAAATGACAATCTTATCAAAAGCAATCTACAGATTCAATGTAATGTCAATCAAAATCCCAGCAAAATTCTTCATAGGCCTCAAAAGAATGATACTTAAATTCATATGGAAAAGAAAAAAAGCCAGGATAGCCAAAACAATCCTGGGCAATAAAAAAACTTCTGGAGGCATCACAATCCCTGACTTCAAACTCTACTACAGAGCTAATGTACTGATAAAAGCCTGGTATTGGCATAAGAAAAGACAGGAGGACCAATGGAACTGAATCAAAGACCCGGATATTAATTCACACACCTTTGAACACATGATTTTTGACAAAGAGGCAAAAAATATCAAATGGAAAAAAGAAAGCATATTTAACAAATGGTGCTGGAATAACTGGATATAAACATATAGAAGAATGAAAATAGACCCATATCTATCACCATGTACAAAGTCCAAATGGATCAAAGACTGCAACATAAAGCCAGCCACACTGAACCTTACAGAAGAGAAAGTGGGAAGTACACTTGAACGCATTGGCACAAGAGACCACTTCCTAAATATAACCCCAGTAGCACAGACACTGAGAGAAACAATAAATGGGACATCCTGAAACTGAAAAGCTTCTGTAAAGCAAAGGACACGGTCAACAAGACAAAATGACAGCCTACAGAATGGGGAAAGATCTTCACTAGCCCCACATCAGTCAGAGGTCTGATCTCCAAAATATACAAAGAACTCAAGAAATTAGTATCAAAAGTACAAATAATCCAATAAAATAAATGGAGTACAGACCTAAACAGAGAACTCTCAACAGAGAAATCTAAAATGGCTGAAAGACACTTAAGGAAATGTTCAACATCCTTAGTCATCAGAGAAAAGCAAATCAAAACAACTTTGGGATTCCAGCTTACACCTGTAAGAATGGCCAAGATCAAAAACACTGATGACAACTTATGCTGGAGAGGTTGTGTGGTAAAGGGAACACTTTTGCATTGCTGGTGGGAATGCAAGCTGGTACAACCCCTTTGGATGTCAGTGTAGTGATTTCTCAGAAAATTAGGGAGCAACCTTCCTCAAGACCCAGTAATACCACTTTGGGGCATATATCCAAAGGATGCTCAATCGTCGTGCCACAAGGTCACGTGCTCAACTACGTTCATAGCAGCTTTGTTTGTCATAGCAAAAACCTGGAAACAACCTAAATGCCCCTCGACCAAAGAATGGATAAGAAAAATGTGGTACATTTACACAATGGAGTACTACACAGCAGAAAAAATGACAACATCTTGAATTTTTCTGGCAAATGGATGGAGCTAGAAAACATCATTTTGTGGTAACCCAGACCCAGAAAGACAATTATCACATGTACTCACTCATAGGTGGTTTTTAAACATAAAGCAAAGAAAACCAGCCCACAAATGACAATCCCAGAGAACTTAGTCAACAATGAGGACACTAAGAGAGACATACATAGAAACAGACAAGATCTCCTAAGTAAATTGAGAACATGGGGACCTTGGGGTAGGGTTGAAGGGAGGTGAAAGGCAGGGAGGGGAGCAGAGAAAAATGTAGAGGTTAATAAAAGTCAATAAAAAAATCTTATGGAAGCCTTTTCTCAATTAAGGTTCCCCTTTTTCAGATAACTATAGTTCGTGTGTCAAGTTGACTTAAGACCAGCCAGCATACCCAGGAATCTTGTGCTGGGAGAAGGAAAAGGCACCAATCAGAGGGGGATCTTGCCCCTGGGTAAGAGCTTTCACTCAGTTCTAACAACTTGCCAGACCACCTAACAGGACGAGACAAAAGCCCAGACAAGGAGGAGTTAATTGTTAGGTGGGACCACATCATGACCCTTGCTAACCCTTGCTTACCCTTGACCCTCTATTTAAACTTCATCCTCACTTCAGGACCCCAAAGATGGACTTGGCAGAGTTGTTGGAATTCTTTGTTCCTCTTCCCGATGTGGTCACATTGAATAAATCACCTTTCTGATTTCCACCACTAATTTGGCCCTTTTAATTGCTTTATTAAGAATTATTGGACAAGCCTAGCTTGGGACATAGGCTATGACACCACGACTTCCAAGTTCCATAACAGACTCATCAAGAATAGTTGTGTGTCTGCTCAGCCCTGAATCTGGGATGCAGCCTCTGCTTTCCCTTTTGAAGTCCAAGAACTTTCAGGCTAGAGGTGCTGGACCTTATGGACCCAGCAGAGGAAGACCACCAGTGTTTTTAACACAGCACAAGAAATGTCTTTCATTGAAAGTCTGATGTGTTCTGCCAGTGCAGACCCTGGCTGGCTCCCAACTCATGGCTGGAAGGGAAGGTGGAAGTTTCCACGAGCTCGTTTGCTGTTGCTACTCCCTCTTGCACATGTGGGATTTATTCTTTACAGCTTTAAAAGTTAAATTGACAATAAACTCCAACGACCAAAGCCATAAGAAAGATAAAAGCACCTGCATGGGCAGGTGGGGGACAGGGAGGTGCTACAGCCAATTCTAAATCGCTCAATGTTTGGTACTTCCTGAATGGAATTCTCCAGCGCTTTCCCAACAATTTAAAGAGCTCATCTGTTCAGGGTTGATGAGAACTGTCCACAAATGGGGCCACCCTGTTTCAATCAAACTCAAACCCAAAAGAACGAAAAAAATCCTGGAGAGACAAAAATAAATGAAACAAAACCAATTTAGAGCATGAAGCTTATTTTTATACAGATGGTGAGGTGATGTATCAGCACATATACATTTATAACAGATACACACAGTTTCCCACTTAGTCTGTTATGGAATTCTAGCCTATGAACATGACCCTCAGAAAGAATAACAAAGTGACTGAGAGACTTTTATGGTCATCTCTATACTGGGATTGACCTCATAAAATATTGCAAGTTGTATACATGCATGTACACAGATTTCCAACTTACGTAATTCTGTGGGAATTCACAGAGTTATATTCGTTGAGAATTTGGCTTAAGTTTCTCTTCTTAGAGAAATTCCCATAGCCTAGTATGAGACGAGTCTCCACGCACATTGCATGGAGCTTCATGGGCTGAGACACTGGCCCTAAGAGCACAACAGTAATGTCCATCCAAACAATGGTTTGAGGTTTTGTTGTTGTTTGTTTAAATCTGGCTTTGCTTTTTAGAACACACTGGAATGAGTAAATGTCTCTGACTTCTGAAGCGTTGTGAATCGGTGTGACCAATATGTAAAGACACAGGCTCTCTATCCATCCCACAGGGGCACAATCCCTGCTCACCTCAGCCTCCTTGACAGGGAATGGATGAGACTTTTATCTGACTCTTGCTTGTCTCCAGAGTATTCACTGCTGTTTGTAAATGGGATGCCCAGAAAGCAGGTCTTAAGAGCTAGAGCCAGGGCATTCCTTGCCAGGGAAAAGCACTTATTTGATAGATTTGTAAGTGTCAACCCTACTAATTGAATTTGTTCCAAAACATGCATTTTAAAAAATGTTGTTCTGTTCCATTCATTGTTTATAGAACATCACCTAAGGGCAGTGCATGCTACAAGCCAAAAATCTCATCCTGCATTTTATCAGAAACCCATTTCAGGGAAAGGGAGACAGGAGAGGGAGGGAGAGAATAAAATGACACTTTAGGAAAATTCTGAAGAGTGTCTAGAGATTGTCTGTCCCTACAATGCCTATAGGCTGACTTGCTAATAATCTCCAAATGAAAGAGGTTTGAAGAGAGTGGATCTCTTCTTCTGTCACTCAAGACAAAGCATCTGTTAGAGCATGAGACGTAAACACATTACAAGGGAAACTTTTTCCATGGGGAATGGGGCCAGCTAAAGCTGAGAACAGGGGAAAACTTTTAGATGAAAGCAGACCATGTAACGGTCAAAAGTCTATCCCATGTTCTTTCAAGCACAAGTTGATGGATGTCCCTAGAGATCCTAGCCTAGAGATCCTGGTTCACCAGGCAGTAGGATATGCTACCATATTAGAACAGTGGCTTTGGGTGGGAGACACCTTGCTTTGAATGTCACACTTTATAAAATGGCTTGACCTCTCCAGGCCTGTGTAATCATCTGTAAAAATGACAACGTTGACTACTCACTGGACAATGCTTCTACATCTAACATTGTGCAAGATCGATAGACAAAAGGGTCTGGTGGTTCTGACCGGAGAGGCAGACTTCCACTCATAATAAATAACAAGTCAGTATACTATATACCATGTCAGATGGTGGGGAACATTATGTGGAAAATTAAGCAGATAAGGGGAATGTGTGAGAGAAATTATGATTTTCAGCAAGGCGGTGAGGACAGATCCTATGCCCAGAGGATGTCTGTTGAAAAACTGGAAAGTAGAAATGAAGTGAGCTGAGAGGTGGAGTATGTGTCTCAAAAGGTGGACTCATGTCCTAATCTCCAGAATATATAAATGTGACCTACTTTGAAAAAAGTCTTTGAGGAAAGGCATCTTGTTAAAGATCTTGAGATGCAATCATTAGAGCATTCTGGATTATCTGGGTAGGCCCTAAATCCAACAGCAGGTACCCTTATAGGACACAGAAGAGGAAAAGGCAGACTCAGAGAAAGACAAAGGAAGCAGATATTAGAGTGATATAGCTACAAACCAAGGATAACTGGAAACACTCCTACAACCTCAGAGGGTGCAGGCCTGTACAGGTTCATTTCAGATTTTGGGCTTCCAGAACTATTGTAAAATTTATTTTAAGCTACTAATCTTGTGACTTTCATTATAACAGCCCTAAAAGACTACTAATACAGAAAGTCGCTTAGCGAAGAAAAGCTAAGCAGGAAAAGACAGATAGAAAGGGTCTAAGGCAGATGCCTGCCTCCTTGGAAGGGCAAGAGTTGGGTAGAGGGAACCAGTAATTGGCTTCCCGTAGCTGAAACAGACTTCAAACAACACTTCCCATAGCCTGGAAAGTTCTTTCTGAAATAGGCACTAGGACTGGCCATATTGATGTTTGATTGTGTCCAAAGCATAAAGATGACTGGCTTCTAACAGGTATGGTGGAGTATGCCTTTAATCCCAGCAAAGACAGAAGCAGGTGGATCTCTGTGAGTTCAATGCCAGTCTGGTCTACATAATGAATTCCAGGACAGTCAGGGATAAACAGAGAAACCCTATCTTGAAACAAACAAACAAACTATAACAACAACAAAAAGATGACTAGCTTCTTTGTGGGATGGCAGACAAAGAAAAAAGATCAAAGAAGACTGGGCATTGTGCCTGAGCAACTGCAACTGCCATCCACTGATATGCAAAAGGCTGGAGATGGGGTAGGTAGATGAGGAGCAAAGCTCAGGACTTGGCTTTGTCATGGGTTAGATTTAAGGTTCTCATTAAACAGTCAAAGGCAGATACCATCAGTCCAAAATCTATCTCAAGGGAAGCTGTCTAATGTGGAAATGGAAATTCAGAGGAATTTTTGAATTTATTGGTAGAGTTATAACAAAATTCTCCTTTTGTTACACAGTTCTACCACTTTTCAACGCTTTTCTTCATGCTTCCTTAGTAACCAGACCCAAACCCAGCCCCTTAGCAACCCTGTTCAAAATGTCTCAGAAACAAGTCTGGGACATACTTCACTGATAAAAGTGCTTGCCTTGAGTCATGTTCACACAGCAATGGGATTGAAACCCAGAATATACACATGTAAACGGACATTTCTTTCCTGCCTGCCTGTTCCCAAATAAGCACATTGAGCCTTGTGTGATTAATTATAAATGCATGGTCAATAGATGAGGCTTATTACTAACTTGTTCTTACCTTTTAAGTTAACCCATATTCTTTATTTATACTCTGCCACATGATGATACCTTTATTAGCATATTATGTTCAACTCCTGTTTCCTCTGTGTTTGGCTGATAACTCCTAACCCTGCCCTTCTCCTTCTCATCATCCTTAGTTTGGTCATACCACCTCTACTTCCTGCCTGGCTACTGGTCAATCAGAGTTTTATTAAATAAATTTGAGTGACAAAACTTTACAGTATACAAGAGAATTATTCCACAGTGTGTGTGAGAACATACACAAGCACACACACATGTGTGCACATGCATGCACACACCACCTCCACCACCCTATTTCAACCTGGTTAGAAATAAAATAATATATCCCATAGCATTACAAATTTAACTTTTCACTCATCACAGCATATTTGAGATGCCATCATGTTGCATTTACCAGTATTTATTTTAAGAGTTTTTAATTTAAGTAACATTCTACTCTGTGGAAGGACCAGATTTTGTTCTTCCATCCATCCATTGAAGGACATGTGTGTAGTCTCTACATACTAGTGCTTACAATAAATCTGGTAATCAAAATCCATGTGCAATTTTCTTTGTGAACAAATGTTTTCAGTTTGCATGGGTGTGTAGCTAGGATTAGATTTGCTGCATTAAATAATGAGTATATACTTAAATTTTGAAGACACTCTTAAGCTGTCTTCTCAAGGAGCAATGCCATTTTGCATCTCTAGCAGCAATATTTATTGTTTTCCTAGGTATGTAATGACCAACAATGTCCAGTATCTTTTGATGTGCTTTTTTTTCCTTTCAACGATCTTTTTTAGTGAAATTTCCATTCAAGGCTTTGATCATTCTTAATTGGGTTATTTGCTTTACTCTGCTTTAGGGTGGAAAATCTTCATGGTTTCTTGAAAATCTTTTGTCAGGTCTGTGATTTGTAAACACATTTTCCAGGCCTGAAACTTGTCGTTTTAGTCTTTTAAAAGTATTTTTGGCAAAAAAAGTTTTAAATTTTGATGAGACCTGGTTTATCTTTTTTTAAAAAAATATTTTATAGATAATGCTTTTGGTACCATAGCCAAGAACTCATTGCCTAATTCAAGGTCCCAACGATCTTCTTTGTTTTCTTTTGAAAGTCTTATTCACTGAAGTTTTACATTTAAGTCTATGGCATTCTGAGTTAAGTTGTCTGCAAAGTGAGGTATAAGTATTGACTTTATCTGTAACAAAATAATAGTTTACAAATACTAGCAATATATTCCTCACAGCCTGTGATCAAGACACTGATAAATTTGCTGCCTAGTAAGTTCTTGTGTCTCTTAGAGGTCCGTTTTGAGGAACATTTATAAACACCTCCCCAATGTTCACAGTTCCCGATACTATCTCTGTAGGGATTATGCTAGTTTCCTGCTGAAAGACTACACTTCCCAGCTTCCCTTGTGATCTTCGGAAGTTCTTTCCACCCCTTTAAGGGACCACATCCCATTTTCCCCTGCAGACATTTTTACTATCTGCACAGGAAGTAAAATGCTCCTTCACCATGAATAATCAAGTTCCAACCTAAGATCAGATCGAGATTCTCTTTTCTGCCACATTCCCACTCTCTATAGCTGCCTTTAAATGATGTAACATGTGCTGAAGACTGAAGATAGGAAATCTGAGCCCACTAGTAGCTCAAATCCACCCAAGGACAAATGACCCTGGCTCTTTTATGATCCTTAGCCCTGGGGTGATGCACGATAATAAAAACTCAGAGAAATTGGGGTTCTACTTGAAAATCCGAAATGCAAAACAGCTAGCTACTGGCTCATACCTCCACCTTAGTCCGAAATGACAATCCTGCCTCCAGGAACCTCAGAGTGAGACTGTGAATGAGAGCTGTCTCCTCCTGTTTTATAATCCTTTCTAGGGCTGGGATTAAAGGCGTGCCTCACCCAGTTTCTATGGCAATCAGTGTGGTTTCTGGGGTTAATGCTGTTACCACTGCCTGGTCTGTAAGGCTGACCAGTGGGGCTGTTTGACTCTGATCCTTAGGCAAGCTTTATTTATTAAAATACAAGTGAAATGATACTACGCTGGGGTGAAAGGGCCGAGCAGGTCCACTGGCTTCTCTCAGGCAGATTTTTCTTTACACTCTCTGTCTTCACCCTTTTTTTCTCAATTTACTGTCTCCCATAACACATTCTGACCTTAAAGAGAGAGGAGACCACAATGTATTCCACCAGAATACCCATACAACACAGTAAAGTGCTGGGGCAAGGTAATCCATTGGCCCTAACTCAGAGGTGCCCTAGTTAGGTCTGGGAGCTCACTGGATCATTTTTTTTTAATCTATCGTAAGACCCAGTATATCAAAGGCACTAAAGACTTTCTACTAGTTGAAAAGTTTGGCTGAGAATTCCAGGAATTCTCCACTGGCCTTCCAACTCATCAGCCAAAAGCCCTAAAAGTCTTCCACTGGCCCTGTGGTTTCTTAATCCTGGAATAGTATAGGTTGGGGATGCCCCCTTCCTTTCCAGGTGCATTTGGTCATCTCAATACTTAGAGGATGCTCTGAATCGCTGGATATTGACCCCTGCTTTGACTTTGATCCTAGAACCCACCATGGATTCAAATTCTCCATTCCAAGGGCACACCCTCAAAGCTTCATTTGGGAGACGTCATAGCAAGATCACTTATTCACCTCTTGGTCCAAATCTAGCCTCAGTATGCATTGGAAAAATGGCCAATAATTGCCCAAATTTGCATCTTTCGATTTCTAATACCTAAAAGTGATTTAGGTAACTCTAAAAGACACAGTGTCAGCATGCCTTGAGGCTCCTCTCCCATATACCACACAGTTCACTTTATTATTTCTCAAAGCATCAGCTTACAACCAAAGTCAAAATGCCTGTTGCCATTTCTGCTGGGCCTCCAAACTCGTATCCATTCCTGAGATAACATGCAACATTTTGGCCGACTTGGTTTTTCTGCCTCCCCAAGCCTGGAAAATCTTGTTTATATCTTTAACAGCGAAGAAATAAAAGCATTTCAGGTTCTCCACTCTGATTTGCAAGCACACACAAACTGATTATGGATGTGTTGATTACTGTCTTCAGCCTTACAGTGACTCAAATGTCTTTTGGATATGGATTCTATTGAAAAATTGATTTATGTGGTTCTACTTTACTGAGAAGGCCACTCTGGAGTTGGATTTTAGTTCATCTGCTCCAGACTCAAGAATGTTTTTTCTTAAATTTTCAACCAAAGTCTCTGTTCTGGTTATGTGGGCCACCTGACTCAGCAACAGGGAAGAGAACAAAACAGAACAACACAGAAAAAGGCACTTTGTATTTGAAAACAGCTAAGAAATAAACTATTTCCCATAGAGGTTCCAAGTGGTAAGGTATCTAACTCCCTCGGATGGCGCACCACCTCACCAGAGTAAGTTACAAGCTAGCCTCATTACAGGACAAGGATACATGGGAAATAAGATCAGCCAAAAGTCTGCCTGTTGCTTTTGCCCCAGTTACATATGTTTCCCAGCTCCTGCTGCATAGATCTGACCAGCTCTGACTCTGTAGGCCTGACCAGCTTCAGGCATTTAGGTCAAAGCACAAAACAAGACAAAACAGCACTTCCCTTATCTAAAGATTAATTACCCCACAAGTCTCACATAACAAGGGGATGAATTTTGTTTCCCACTGAACGATCTGAGAGTCTACACCCACATCTTAAATATCTCAAACAACAGAGAGGCAGATGGCAATTGCTCTGCCCTCAAATTTTCCCTAAAGGACATAAGAGGATGCTATGAACAACGGAACCTTGTACCTAAGCCTGACTATACCTGACTGGTATGCAACCCGCATGCTAGTTCAATTGGAAATGCCCGATACCCTTGCACTTGAGTCTTTCTCTTAGTAAAAGATAATTCCATGATCTATACTCTACCTGTGTTCCCTTGTTAAAGGAGATCCCAGACATCTGCTATCAAACCCACAACTTTGGAACATTACCCAGAATAGCCAAGAGGTATTATTGACAGCTGGTTTTATATCCGTAGGGTCAACAAATGATTCTACTCAGTCATATCCCAAGCCTTTAGATTCTTTAGGAGAAGATGACTTAAATGAAGGAGGTTCTCTCCAACCTGGACTCACCTGTGGTGCTTTGGGAACACAATCTAATCTCTACCCAGATAGAGATCTCCAGGACCAATACCTATGCTCTCACCTTGATGCCTACAAGAAGTAGAAGGGCTTTGGCAGTGGAACTTGTGGGTGTTCATAAGAAATTCCAGAAGCCTGCTGTGGTAACTCCTTCAGCCAATAGCCTTTAAGATACTGGCTCACTATGGGCATGGCCACATGTACTATATATACAGATCTAGAAACATGCTAGGCTCCTTGGGTGCTGGATTGGGTTCCTGTTCCCTGCTCACATAGAGGATTGCTGATCTGTGAATCTACCCCTAAATAAGGTGACCTTTATTATATTTCATTCTGTGCTAGTATGGGACTATTTTATTGTAATCAACAACATCTGGCACCAACATGGATCCCAAGTCCACACATACCAAGATCAGCCCAGAAAGTCTCCCATCTCCAGCTTCCTTGCTTGATTTCACCTATTAGTCGGGTTTTTAAATTTTTTTTTCAAAACACCTCCGTAGTTGAGCTACTCCTTTGGTGGGCCTGCTGTGAGGCAACTTGGCAAAGTCCCACTAGCCCATGTGCAGCATGTTCCCATTTACTACCTGGGAACACAGACTTCTCTGGTTTGTGTTTGCTGCTCATGACTACCTGCAAGCTCTGGGTTTCTTGATATTCTGGCCAACTCTAACATTCTTCGTATATGAATGCACTGCTCTTAATTAACTAAATTTTTAGTAACTAAGTCCTAGGTATTTCAAGTACTAGAACCTCCCTTGCTCCACTGGTTGCATGCACCTGCAACTGCGACACCTGCTGGCCAATAAAGATCATTACACCTACAACAATTTACTGAAAATTCATAATGGAGGTAAGTTCATTTGATTAATAAATAAATTTGAAAGTTATAGAATGCCAAAAAATACCACCACCTGGAATTTAATAACCTTTTTGTTTCTATTATTGATGGTATTCTACAAGGCTTATGTGGTTTTTCTAGTACATCCATTTTTTATGATATGGGAATTAGATTTGTTCTTCATATTATATCCTTAAAGAAATGGTTTGATAACAGAGTCAAGAATGAGGCAATTTTAGAAATGATACAGTCTTTACAGACTAATAATGAACAGATAACTGACAGGATTAATACCATTGAAAATCAAAAGATAGCTGAAAAATTAATATCATTGAAAAGCATAACTCATTTGTCAGACAAAATAAAATCAATGTCAATGGGTTATAAAACCTTACAAAAGGGTACATAGAAATTATCTGAAAGAATTCATACTGTTGAAATTGACAATCAAAATCTGTTAAAAAGTTATGATACATTAATAGACAAAACATCTTTCCAGGAAGGCAATCTGCACACCATTCAAATAATATTCAAGGATGAGAAGTTATTATTAATGGAAAAATTTAGTAATTTGGAATCATATGTACAGAAAGAGGACTATAAGTTATTTGAAGCAGTGAAATAATTATAAATATTTGCCGGTCAAGAGATTCAGACTACAAAAGACAGTGGTAAAAAAAATTGAATCTACTGAGGAACTTGTCAGAACTGGTAAGTAAGGAGAAGAAGTACAGGCAAAGAATTCAACATCGTCAGTACCTCTCAATGTCAGAGACAACTTACCAAGAATTTTAGCTACTTATGCTGTTATTACCTCTGAAAAGCCAGCAAATACTCAATACCCAAATGGATATACAGAAGGTAAATGGAAACCTATAGGTATGAAAGATCTAAAAGAAATTAAGCAAACAGTAGTATCTTATGGCATGCATTCACCATTTGTTAGGGAGATGGTAAAGACCTGGACTTAAAGCAATAAGTCTACTCCACATGATTGGCTTCAATTAGTCTCAGTGGTCCTTGAAGACAGACCACAATTGTAGTGAAAGTGTTATGGGCAATAGGAGGCCAAAGCCTTAGAACCACAAGGAAGGGCCAAAGGATTCGAAGTTTCCCAGGATCAAATTCTTGGTGAGGGTTGTTATGCTAATCCATAGTATCAAGCTCTTTATAATGAACATACCTTGTCTCTATGCTATATAGTGGTCTTAAATACTTGAGACAGGATTAAACAACCAGAAAGAAAAAATGATTCATATGTTAGGGTTAAACAAGACCCAAGAGAATCCTTTAGTGACTTTTACCAAAGATTATCTACTGCTGTACAAATAGGAATAACAGACTCAAAAGCTAAGTGAGTACTTTTTGAATCTATGACTTTTGAAAATTTCAACTTAGAATGCAAAAAGATACTTGGGCCTTTAAAGGTTAGATACTAATGGATGAATGGGTCTTGCATAAAATAAACATTGAGGCATTTGACTATAATACTGAGGCTTGGATAGGAGAAGCAATTTCCAAAGGTATGAAGAAACAACAAAATACCAAATGTTTTAATTGTGGTAGTATAGGACATCTAAGAAGGGACTATAGACAAGGCATTCCTAGAAATAATGTCTTTTCTAGAAATGGCAAGAATACGAGGTCTCAATCTTCTGGATTATGTAGAAGATGTGGCAAAGGCTGACACTGGATCAATGAATGTAGATCAACAAGAGACAAACAAGGCAACCCGTTACCATTGGAAAACTCCTTGCAGGGGCCTCTCGCAGGTCTCCAAGTCAAACAAGGTCCAGTCATTCTCAATCACTGTGGAGGACATGCCTCCCCAGGAAAATTAAAAGATCCAGTGCCTGTTATAATAAACATAGAGAATGAATCAAAAATTCAAGTAGAAAATAGAAAACCTATATTTTGGCAGACTTCTATACATAATCAAAAAACAAAACTGAGAATATGGATAAATAACATTGTAATTGAAGGCTTACTGGACACAGGTGTGTAAATGACTATTATTACTCCAGAATCCTGGCATCCTAATTGGCCTCTTCAAGAGGCAGATGTTCAATTCCTAGGGATTGGAACACTATCGCAAGTAAAACAAAGCAGGAGATGGGTTAAATGCATAGGGCCATAAGGACAGAGAGGGAGGCTGAGGCTGTGTGTGGTTAATATAGCAGTGAATCTCTGGGGCTCAATCTGCTACAGCAATGGAATACCCAAATGAGTATTCCTGCAGTCCCAGAAATTGGGGGATATAAACCAGCTCATGTTTCTGAGAAGGATATTATAAGATATTATAAAAAAAACAGTCATCAGCCATTTAAGCTGTACAAAAACACAAAACAACTAGCAAACCTTTAGAGATACGGATGGTATGGAATGAATATGGATTAAACAATAACCTTTAACAGAAGAGAAACTGCAGGCTTTAGAATACCTGGTACAGAAACAACTAGATGTTCACCATATTGAAGAATAAACCATCCCTTGGAATTCTTTTGTATCTGTTGTTAAAAATAAATCTGGAAAATGGAGAGTGATGAGAGATCTAAGAGCTGTCAATTAGGTGATTTAACTAATGAGTCCTCTACAGTATAGAATTCCTTTGCCTTCCCTATTACCTCAAGTATAGCCTCTTACAGTTATTGATTGAAAAGATTGTTTCTTCACTATACTTTGAAGAATAGGACAGAGAAAAATTTGGCTTCACAGTGCCTACGTATAATAATTCTCAACCTACTAGGAGATATTAATGGACTGTCCTCCCACAAGGAATGCTCAATAGTCCTACCCTGTGTCAATAATTTGTAAGTTAGTCATTGGAAATAATATGTAAACAATTTTCTAAATCTATAATTTACCATTACATGGATGACATTTTGTTATCTGATTCAAATGTAGACACTTTGGAAAGAATGTTTGAAGAAGTAAAGAAAGTTTTGCCTAGATGGGGATTAAAATTCCTCCTGAAAAAAACATACAAAGAGGAGATTCTATCAATTACCTAGTATATAAAATAGGTCTACAGAAAATTAGAACACAAAAGGCACAAATTAAGAGAGACTGATCACAGACTCTTAATGACTTTCAAAGATTGCTAGGAAACATTTTCAATCTAAGATCTGTTGTTGGAATAACACCTAAACTAATAATTCATTTAAACAAAATCTTAGTAGATGACACAGGCTTAAATAGTTCCAGGGAATTAATAGTTGAAGCTGAGAAAGAATTAACTTTGACTGAAGATAAATTACAGAATGCATGTGTGGATTGGGTTGATCCATATCTTCACTGCATTCTAATCATATTGTCCTCCTGAATTTCCCCTACAGGAATATTAATGCAAAGGGAAGATATTATCTTAGAATGGATTTTTTACCACATAAATCAAGTAAAAAATTAGAAACTTATGTTGAAAAAGTCTCTGAATTAATTAATTATGAAAAGAAAATTGAGACATTGTCAACTAGCAAGAATAGACCCAGCAGAGATTATAGTGCCTTTTATAATGATGAAATTAAAAAATTATGGGAAGACAATGAACCATGGCAAAGAGCTTGTGCTATTTTTTTAGAAGAGATTAATAGCAATTATCCCCAAAACAATATAATTAACCTTATAAAGAGAGATACTTGGATTTTTCCCCACATTGTACGTGACACACCAATAACTAGAGCCCATACATTCTATTCTCTTTTTTCTTTTTATTATTATTATTATTATTATTAAAAATTTCCACCTCCTCCCCTCCTTCCATTTCCCTCCCCTTCCCCCACTCCCCCTCCTTCTCCAGGCCAAAGAGTAGTCAGGGTTCCCTACCCTATGGGAAGTCCAAGGTCCTCTCCATTCCCCCCAGGTCCAGGAAGGTGGGCATCCAAACAGACAAGGCTCCTTCAAAGCCTGTCCATGCAGTAGTATCAAAGCCCCATGCCATTGTCCTTGGCTTCTCAGTCAGCCTCCACCATCAGCCACATTCAGAGAGTCCGGTTTGATCACATGTTTCATCAGTCCGAGTCCAGCTGGCCTTGGGGAGCTCCCCTTAGATCAGTCCCACCATCTCAGTGGATGGACGCACCCCTCACGGTCCTGACTTCCTTGCTCTTGTCCTCCCTCCTTCTGCTCCTCATTTGAACCTTGGGAGCTAAGTCCAGTGCTCCAATGTGGGTCTCTGTCTCTATCTCCATCCATCGCCAGATGAAGGTTCCCTCATGGTCCTGACTTCCTTGCTCATGTTTTCTTCCCTTCTACTCCTCATTTGGACCTTGAGAGCTAAGGCAAGTGCTCCAATGTGGGTCTCTGTCTCTATCTCCATCCATCGCCAGATGAAGGTTCTATGGTGATATGCAAGATATTCATCAGTGTGGCTATGGGACAAGGCCAATTCAGGCACCCTCTTCTCTGCTGCCCAAGGAACAATCTGGGGACCTCCCCTTGTACCTCGGAACCCCTCTAGATTCAAGTCTCTTGCAAAACCCTAAAAATGGCTCCCTTAATTATATTTATTTCCCTGTTCCCATATCCACCCTTCCTCCATTCCACCATCCCATTCCCCCAAGTTTTCCCAAATCCTCCCCTTCTCCCTTCTCTCTACCTATCTCCCCTTACACCCACCCCCCCCCCATGCACCCAAGTTTTGCCTGGCAATCTTGTCTACTTCCAATATCCCAGAGGATAGCTATATGATTTTCTTTAGGTTCATCTTCTTATTTAGCTTCTCTAGGGTCAGAAATTATAGGCCCAAACTCCTTTAATTATGGCTAGAATCCACTTATGAGTGAGTACATACTGTATTCCTCTTTTTGGGTCTGGGTTACCTCACTCAGTAAAGCGTTTTCTATTTCCATCCATTTGCATGCAAAATTCAAGATGTCATTGTTTTTTACTGCTGAGTAAAACTCTAATGTGTATATGTTCCACACCTTTTTTAACTATTCTTCTATTGAGGGGCACCTAGGTTGCTTCCAGGTTCTGGCTATTACAAATAGTGCTGCTATGAACATAGTTGAACAAATGCTTTTGTAGTATGATAGGGCATCTCTTGGGTATATTTCCAAGAGTGGAATTGCTGGGTCCTGAGGCAGGTCTACTCCCAGTTTCCTAAGAAACCGCCATACTGATTTTCAAAGTGGTTGCACAAGTTTGCATTCCCACCAACAATGGCTGAGTGTTCCCCTCACTCCACATCCTTTCCAGCATAGGCTATCATTGGTGTTTTTTATTTTAGCCATTCTGACAGGTGTAAGATGGTATCTCAAAGTTGTTTTGATTTGCATTTCCCTGATCGCTAAGGAGGTTGAACATGACCTTAAGTGTCTTTTGGCTATTCGAACTTCTTCTTTTGAGAATTCTCTGTTCAATTCAGTACCCCATTTTTTAATTGGGTTAATTAGAGTTTTAGTGTCTAGTTTCTTGAGTTCTTTGTATACCTTGGAGATCAGACCTTTGTCTGATGAGGGGTTTGTGAAGATCTTCTGACAGTCAGAAGGTAGCCTTTTTGTCTTACTGACAGTGTCCTTTGCTTTACAGAAGCTTCTCAGTTTCAAGAGGTCCCATTTATTCATTGTTTCTCTTTATTGTCTGTGCTACTGGGGTTCTACCTAGGAAGTGGTCTCCTGTGTCCATGTCTTGTAGACTACTTCCCACTTTATCTTCTATCAGGTTCAATGTGGTCTGATTAAAATTGAGGTCTTTAATCCATTTGGACTTGAGTTTTTTGCATGGTGATAGATATGGATCTACCTTCATTCTTCTACATACATTCTATTCTATACTGATGCAAATAAATTGGAAAGGCATGTTACAAATCAGAAGATTTAAGTAAGGTGGAACAAAGCCTTTATAATTATGTTTAAAAGTCAGAATTGTATGCTATTTTCATGGTACTAAAGGATTTTAAAGAATCTCTCAAAATAGGTACTAATTTGCAATATGCAGAAAGAGTTGTTTTGCATATTAAAACTGCTGAATTTATACCAGATGAGACCAAATTGACTTCGTTATTCATTCAAATTTATGAAATAATCAAAAATAGGCTTTGTCCTACATATATAGGTCTAACCCCATGTAGGTCTACCAGGATCTCTAGCACAAGATAATGCAGAAATTAATCAGTTATTGATTGGAAATATGCTAAAGGTCTCAGAATTTCATAAAAAACATCATATCAATAGTGAAGATTTAAAGAGTTTTCTGTTACATGGCAACAAGACAAGGAGATTATAAGAAAATTTCCTAATTGCTCTTTCTATACCAAACACTGGTACCTGCAGGGAGTAACCAAAAGGGTACTCAAAAGAATGAAATCTGGCTGATGAATGTGTTCCACTTTGCAGAATTTGGAAAATTAAAATATGTACACCACACCATTGGCAATTATTCAGGTTTTCAATAAGTAACTGCTTTGAGTTCAGAAAAGGCTGACTCAGTAATCATGCATTTATTAGAAGTTATGGTCACCATGGGTATACCTGCACAAATGAAGACAGGTAATGGTCCAGCATATATCTCTAAGAAAATGAAACCATTTTTTTTCTTATTAGAATATAAAGCATATTACAGGTATACCAAACAATCCTACAGGTCAGGCAGTTATAGAAATATCAAATTGAACTACAAAGGACATGCTAAACAAACAGAAAGGGATGAAAAATACCCCCAGAAATAGATTGCATAATGCTTTATTGGCCTTGAATTTTCCTGAATATATATATTGACCTGTGTGTGTGTGTGTGTGTGTGTGTGTGTGTGTGTATTAAAGCTGGCTTTTAGGGTTGGTCAAAAGCTATCCTTCTCTAAACTCAAGCATGTTGTTAAAAGAAAAATTTAGAATTTCTTTCTCATATCAGGAGTCATCTGGTATGGAACAGAAAGAAGAATTTGGGGAAAATTTTACTTTTCCCCATAAATGTTTTTGTCTCTACCATGCCTTTTGTTGAATATATGTCTACATGAATAATGTTTAAGTTTTCCACAAAGAACAACAAATTTTCCTGCACAATGACTCCACCTGGTTGATATGATAGCATGATGCTGAGAGTGTTTTTATGATCAGTTTTGGGTACCAGCTGCTCAAGATGATTCAAACATGGTTATCTGAAATGGTGTACCTTCTTATAATGTTCTAGCCAGAATTTCAAATAAGAACTTCAGTAAAACCTTACTGACTACTCAGGGACTATTTACAATTATATCAGACAGTATCTTGGAACTTAACTATCATTTTAGTTTTACAGTATCCCATAGAAATAACTACCCCATGACAGCTGGAAGTAATTCTAGAAGATGACGTCCCCTCTCTCAGCAAAGTTTGTCCTCAGGGTTAGGGACATCTATTAGGGGTTAGGTGGAAATTATGTAGGATCAGGGATCTCTTTTGGTTAAAAAAAAAGGGGGGAAACTGGCTAGGATAATAGATAGATTAGTGTGAGTTCACTCACCATAAAATAATAGTGAGCAATAGAGTGAATGCTTGTGAGCTATTATTTATAGATAATTTATATTGGTATAGATTCTTATATATTGATACAAATTCAAATCATATTTGCTATATTGAATATGTTCCTATTTCTGTTTACAATATTTGTACATCTATGCAAAGTTATTTTGTTATATTATATGCCTGCATGTTTCTACCTCTGCTTAAGATATTTTGTATATTGATGCAATTTTAGGATATATTTATCATATTGCACTATTCATTTTTACACCTGATCAAGATACTTATACATTGTTTACATTTTGAGGTCATTGTCCTCATTTGCTTCACAGTTGTTTAAAGATTGTCTAATATTCTAATATGAAGCCTTAGTCTTTAAGTTATATAGGTATTAAGAATTATAAATCATTAGTCATCCATGTTTGTCATACTTATATTTAGACTAATCAGGTTATTTAGATACATACAGATTGTATTCTGCATAAATAGATAATCTTCAACCACTTCAAAGAACGATAGAAAATGGTATTATAATAACTTGGGGTTCTGTTGATGTGAGACACTATTGCTCCTGACAGAACCAATCTATCCGGAGAAAATGTTGGGCCCTGGAGACACTCCACTTGGAGCTTGTTTTCTTGGCACAACTGGCCTTTGGGCAAGGAACTGTCCATGCCTTGACCAATGACAAAATGTATTATGTCCAGACTGGACAAGCAGAATACAAGAAAAAAGACTATCAAATCTTGCCAAGACGGGGTAAGTCGGTTTTGAAAATTTTCCTGCCTCTGAAAATGGTCTGTTAGTTACTCTAGGCCTTAGCCAACGTTGTAAATGAGACTTTGGGTGATTGCCCAAATAGCCAGTTGTCTCTGTTGTTTATTGTACCTTTTGGAAGTTGCTTGATTGCAATTCCTGTTTACTCAGGTAATATTATCTCCTTTCTGAGGTCTTGATGGGGTTGAAGATTATATAATTGTAGTTAATTTCCTCTCATGACTTAACCAAGGCATTCCTAATACAAGACTTAGACTCCTTAGAATAGGATAACTATTGAAACATTTAGCATATGTTTCTTGCTTGGTATTGTTTATGCTGGTTGTAGTTCTAATTTTATACTTGATATTTGTTCTTATTTTATATGGTTTTGTATTAAGCTTAGAGACAAAAGGGGGTGCTGTGGGAACTCCTTCAGCCTATAGCCTTTAAGACACTGGCTCACCATGGGTATGGCCACATGTACTATATATACAGATGTAGAAATGTACACAGTCTCTTGGCTGAGAGATTCAGTTCCTGTTTCCTGCTCATGCAGAGGACTGCTGATCTGTGAGTCTATCCCAAAATAAAGAACCCTTTATTATACTTCATGCTGAGCTTGTGTGGGACTCTTATTGTAATCAACAACAGAAGCTGAAAGCTCATTTAATTTGGTTGCCTTGTTTTACAAATTATTCCTCTAAACAACTGATCTATTTTAAATAAAATGATATTAAAAAGCATGCTTACTGCTGTCAGCATGTGGTGACCTAGAGACTTGTTCACTGGCAGGAGGAGTCAAGAGTTGATATTAGACTTCTTCTCAGCTCAACCAATGTTACACTATTTATTATAGATTTGACATGACTGACTGCTTTCATCTGTTGGTTAAGTGTATGGAATGAAAACATTTTAGAGAATTTTTTAAAGACTCTGTTAATAAGATTAATTTTAGAAAACTTTGTAAAGCTAATGGTCCTCTCTAGACAAGGCAATCATTGTTTCTGGGACTATACTTTTTAAATTGGAAATTGAAAAATAATTTCTTTGGGGGGAATACAACTTTGAACTAAATTGTCTTTTCATGCAGCTTGATATTTACTGGAATATATTTGTTTGAATATATGTATAGCAATTTGAAGTTAACAAAAATATGTATTGTCATGTTTTCAAATACAAAACATGGTCATTTAAGGTAATAGGCCCAATTTTTAAAATTTCAACTTATCAAATTATTTTTAATAAAAAAAACTGTGTTACTTCAAATTTTGTTTTGAAGTAACTTCAAATTACTTCTGTTTTGTTACTATTTGAATCAAATATACAAAGTTTACCATATATGGAAGGAAGGATTACCACTTAGACCCTTTCCGTTCAGATTCATTCCTTGGATGGTGACTTTAGCTGACTTCTTTTACAAACCTTCCAAGTGCTTGTTCCTTATGCAAGAGTCTGATGTAAACAAACACCCAACTACAGTTGCCTTATCCTTCTACAGAGCTCTGGTACACAGCCCAGCCAGTTGTACAATTGCATTTAACTCATGTTAATCTTGATGTCAGTTTTTCTCATGTAATGCTCCCCACAAAGTTGTCCAGTTACTACCTCCTGACTTGTTTGTATACTGCATCTTTGCCAACTGTCAAGTTTTCTCATGGCCCCTTGGATGGATCCCCTTCTGAGGCACTCTAACTGATGTTCCCCTCGTTGTCCTTCTGTCAGTCTTGAGAAACCGATGCCCCTAAATCTCTAAAAGCAGTTTGGGTTACCTCTAAAATAAGATTAATGGTTCATGGCCTGTCTAACTCACCCATTTTCTTGCCACTCTGGGCATTGCTTTTAAAGACTCAGAACTCAAACAGCTGGACTAAAGCCTTATTTGCCTCAATTACCCTTTCAGTCTCACCAGCTTTCAAACACCTTAAAGAAATCTTGAATTAGTTTAACATCCTCCAGGACCAGCTTGACTTCTTGATTGCTGCAGTACTCCACAATTAAAATGTATTAGATCTGACTACTGCTAAAATGGAATTTGAGCACAATCAATACTGCTTCCGTGTCAAAAAATACCAACTAGTTTGACATAATTCCTAGAGATAGGGGCCAGACAAAATTTTCAACCACAAACCTCCTCCTACTTACGGGCTGCTGGGTCCCTCTCACTCTGGTTTCTCCATTGAATCATTCTTTCCTTCTTATTACATTCATACTTAAGCTTTTACCCTGTCTTTAAAATGTTTTACTTATGGAACTTGACCCGATAGCCAAACAAAATGTTCTACATAAGGTCTCTCAACAGCTCTCATCCTACAACAGCCCCATTTGCTCCTGACACATCTGCAAAAAGACCCTTTAGATAGTTTGGAGACACTCTGGTAAAGGCAACCTTCATCCCTTTCATCACAGGCCAGATACAATCCTTTACATTAGTCCTTCATTTTCTCCTGTTCCCTTCTTTTGATGCATGTCTGCTTCTTTTGTTAGCTCAGTCTTGGCAATGGAACCAGTCACCATCACCCTGAGTCAACTCTATGCCCACTTTCTACCACCAGCCCACTCTGTCTCTCCTTCCTCTGCTTCTCCCCTCCCCCAATCTTCACAGAAAATCTCTCCACTTTACTCTATAACCAAAATCATCTGCCTACAGCCTTCTAATAATTATTTTACAAGTCTCTTCAGGAAGACAAAACGACAATCAAGTTAAGACTCTCCCTCTGTTACATGACCAGAGGACCCTTCTTCAATGGGCCCAGAACTACCCCCTCTGATGAAGACCCTCCTCATCAGAAAACAGCTATAACATCACCACCCTGCATTTTTATATCCTCTCAGAATTAGCAATGATAGTTTTCTGCTGAAAGACTACACTTCACAGCTTCCTTTCAAGGCTACAGAAGTCATTTTCACTCCTATAAGGAGCTGCATCCCATCTTTTTCAGTAGGTGTTTGGCCATCTACATATGTGGGTGACAAAATGTTCCCTCCCTGTGAATAAACATGCTCCTGCCTAAGGTCAGAGCAAGCTTTTCTTTCTACCTTCTATCTCTCCACAGCTTCCTTTAAACAACTTAATATATGGTGCCGAAGACCCAGAATGGGAAACCTGAGGCTATTTGTATGACATTTGAATTTTGAACCTCCGGAACTATGAACTGAATAAACGTCTTTATAAGTAGTCTGACATGTATTTCATTATAGTTACAAAAAATTGACCAATGGAGATGCTTTGACTGAATTGATAAATCACCACATCCTTCCTGCCTCTACTTACATTGGTTCTTTGAAATAAGGAAGCAGAGGAATGGGTATGTAGGTGCCTTAATTATAGTTTCTGGTGCTATGATAAAGACCATAACCAAAAGCAATTTTGGAAGGAAAGGATTTATTTAATCTTACACATCCAGGCAACAATCCATCAATGAAGGAAGTCAAGGCAGGAGCCTAGAGACAAGAACTGAAGCAGAAGCCATGAAAGAATGCTGCTTACTAGTTTGTTTTTCATGGCTTGATCAGTTTCCTTTCTTATATACCCCAAAACCTTCCCATGGATTGTTCCACCCACCATTAACTTGGTCTTCCCACATCAATCATTAATCAAGAAAACATCCTCACAGAATTGTCTACAGATCAATCTGACACAAGCATTTTCTCAGTTGAAGTTCCTCCTCCCAGAGGACCCTGGCTTATGTCAAGTTGACAACAAACAAACAAAGCTAACAAGTACAGTGACAGCACAACTCCCTTTCAATGCAAGAACTCCTTCACCCAACACACATTTATCAAGGTCTCCCATGTACATGAAACAGGAAAAGATGCTGGGGATACAGAAGAAAATGATAATTCAGTAGTTATTGTTCAAATGTAGGCCATGATTCTATTCAATTCTCTCTATTTTTTCAAGTAATAACAGGAAATAACCTATCAGTCAAGATTGTTTCCTGTTTCAACTAGTCTTCCTATCATAGGTGACTTGGTGCATGGTCAAATGCAAAAAGAGAATTTAACAGCCTTCGGGTTAGAAAGATGGCTTAGCTGCTAAAGGCACTTTCTGTCTAGCTTGATGACCTGAATTCACTCTCCAGAACACACATAGTGAGTGACATAGTGAGTGGAGAGAATTGACTTCTACAAGTTGTGCTCTGACATTCACACACATGCCATGGTACACACACACACACACACACACACACACACACACACACACACACTTTAAAACTTTAGATAGGAACAGTTTTTTTTAACTTGTTCTAGCTCCCACTTGGAGATAACTATTCCATATTAAGTTGGCCCTCAACACACCAGGTCTGTTTCTTCAGGATATAGATGTGCAACTCACCAGCTTCCTTATGTCCTGATCACATTTTCTGACACATAGTAATGATTTAAAAAAAAATTCTTCAGGGAGAAATTGGCCTTTTTCAGAGGAAAACTAATTTATAGTAAATCAATTTTATGCTTTGTTTCTGTTCTCCATCAGCCTCATCTCTGGACAGAACCAAGCTTGGGTCTACTGGGCTATTACTGTGATTTAACATGAGCTGATTCCCTGGTTCAAGTTTCCCTTACTAAAATGAAGTGAGAACAATCACACCCTCCATTCAGCGGCTGCTACTCCATGCTGGTACAGAGACTGTGCGACCCTGATGATTGCTTTGTGCGATGTGATCCCCACAGCTACCAAGATGTAACAATCCCACTCTCCAAGGGGACTTCCATTTCTAATCATTGATTGCTTCTCCTCAGGTATGCCATGTGTGGTCGGCAATGGTGGTGTCTGGGAGCACAAAGTTGCTGGCATAAATCAAATTTCCTAGTGCCTGATGCACACCAAACCTTCTGAGTTAATTTATTACAATTTATTTTTTAGTGTTCACATAAAGAGAGACTGCACTTATGTTTCTTGGGTGAGGAAAAACAAGATTGGACATTTAATTCGCTTGAAAAAAAGTCCTAAGGAACCTGAAGTCCATATTGGCAGTGAGAGAAGAGAGAATGGAAGTGGGGAGGGGTCTTTGAAGTGAACAGCTCACATAGATATGGCTTGCCTAGAGATTGCATAAGTGTCTTAGGAAAACGGCACCCATATATGTACTCATGACTTGAGAATTCACGTCATTGTCAGTGCTTTAAGTCTTGGACTTAATATTTCCATTTCAAAGTGGCTAAACAATTTGAATCAGAAAGGTACAGGGCATATGGTTTGTCTTTTATTTTTAACAGCTCCAGTGAGATATTCATCTCCTGCAAGTCTGTCTCAACAACTTATGTGCCACCCCTACCCACCATGGGAACCAAACCTTTCCAATATATCGTTTCACCCAATAACTGTTTTCCTAACACTCTCTATATTTAACCTTGCTACACCGGAACTAGGAAGAATCTGACACATTCTTAGTTTCTGAAGGGGAAAGTTTTGGATATGTTGATAATGGACAACCAGCCTGTAGCTATGTTAGCTTTTCTCTTTATTAGCACATAATCTCAACTGAAAACTTGCATTTTCTATGAAGGAGGAGCAAAGTATTTCTGTGAATTATTCCTGCAAATCATCTTTAAATGAATCTGCAGGGCCAGGGGAATAGATAAAGATGTTTGCCGACAAGCCTGAGGAGCTGAGTTCAATCTTCAGGACCTACACAGTGAAAGGAACCTTCTCCTGCAGGTTGTTCTCTGCCTTCCACATATATCCCCAATTGCCATGCTACATGAGTGTGCATACAAACATACAAAATAAAGAAATGTAAATTCAAAACATGATCTTATTACTGTTCTTTAAAACACCTAAACCCCTTTTTCCCTATTAGTTATTTTTTTGTCACAGTGATCAAATAGAAATAAGTTATATGTGAAAAGGGTTATTTGGACTCACGAATTTCAGAAGATACAGCCCATGATATCAGAGAATGCATGACAGGAAGAGCAGCTCCATTTGTAGCCGCTATAGCAGTGCTAGCTTGTTCACATTCTGGCAGCAGGAAGCAGAATATATAGTATGGGACTGGAAATAGGGCTGCAATATAACTCTCAAGGCCTGACGCCCAGTAACATCCCTCTATTCCACAGTATCCACATCCCAAAGGTTCCACAACTCCCAAAGCAGCATTACTAGTTGAGGACTAAGCATCCAAATAAATGAACCTGTGTGTGTGAGGGGGGTAGTATTTTATTTTATATTCAAACTAGAACAGTATCTATGCCAAACTTTCCTGGATTAGAACATTATGGTAAATACAACTATTGAGTGTCCTCGTTGCTGTTTCTGTCAATTTGGGCAAGCTATAAGGGATGAGCCAGTAATCAGTGTTCCTTCACCATCATCTCTGCTTCAGTTCCTGTCTCTGTTCCCGCCTTGAGTTCTTGCTCTGACTTCCCTTCATGATGGATTGTGACCTGAGAGCTATAAGGTGAAATAAACCCTTTCTTTGTCAATTTTCTTTTGGTCACTGGGTTTTATCACAACAATACAAGCCTAAGACACAGAGGGAAGAAAAAGAATAATGTGGCTGATTTATTAGGAATTACTATGCCTCTTTGGGGACTAGTTTTATGACAAGTTGTATCATTTGTAGGAATAGTTGGAAGTGTGTACATTGTAGTTGTTCATTTTCTCAGGTGCTGTGATTTTCCCATGAGAAAGTCTTCATCTGCCATTAGTCTCATCCCTGATGGCCTATATTAATTTATGACTAAAGGGAATTGCAAAAATACACCATGTTTCACAGAATCAAGGCAAGCTGTAGCAACCCCTTTAAAGTCCTAATAAATTAAGCTGTTAAGAATGCCAGTATTTATATTCTGTCAATTTTATAGTTATTGCTGCTATTTTTCTTATACTGAGTTAATTAAGATACATCTTTAGGGAATTAAAGCCTGTTGGCGACAAGCAGATTGTTTTGAAGTGGCTTTGGTTGATTTCTGTAAATCGAGTAGGTACTGTACATTGACCAGATGGCAGAAATAAGCAGAGAATCTGGCTTCGGAGTTTTACCACACACCAGTGGCTTGGGTGATACCTTCTCCCTCTGAGCCTCAGATCTGGGGAAAGAAGTCACAAGAGCCAATATCTGTTTTGCTTTGGGTTTTTTTCCACCACTCTCCGGTTGATAAGCAAGCCATGCAATCATTAAAACCCCTGTCAGCTTTTAACAGCTGAACTGGTAGGCTACTCAGTAACCACATTAATCATTCCACCGCTGGTTGTTATGGCAACCAGATACATTACTACTGAAGCCAAGGACTCAGTGGAGAGAAACGCACGTGTCCAGGGGCCCCTCCACTGTGGGAGCTTTGAAGATATTGGATTTGCCCTGTGGATTTGTTCTCTCTAGCTCAGTGCTGACATTGGCCCCATTAGTCTTTCTTTCTGACATGAGATTTGTGTGCTTACTCATTTTATGACAGTTTAGAATTTAATCTACAAAGAAACCCTAGTTGACTTGAAAAGTCCCTTAGTGTAGCCAACCATAGCCTATTCTTCAAAGTACACTAATGACTTCTTTGTTTATGAAAAATTTCTGTATGCCTAGTAAATGCTTATACACATTCTTCTTCATATTCATACTAATTTTGTATGACACAGTTCAAGTAGTCCCCCAAGCCCGCTGGGTAAGAAGGGTACACAATGCCTTTTCAAGGCTTTGTGGTCACAAAATGCTTGTCCTCTTTCCTTCCTCTTGAAAAGACCTCCTTTGTTTCCCCTGGTCAAAGATAAATAACACACCAATAACTCCAGCCAGGTTCTTCCACAGACCACATTCCAGCAGGCAGAACACTGGCTGCCACCACTCATAGGAAATCACCAGACAGTGGAGCCATCTTTGCCAGTCTCACTCAGCGCTAGTGCCCTGCGATTGGTTATGGCTTTATGCAGTTGCTGGCTCAGGGAAAGTCTTTTCCTCCTCTGCCAGGTCTCCTTCAGATTTCCTGCAGCCTCATCCTGGTTTCAACTCTGGCTCAGAAATCAACCCACAAAACTACCTTGCAATTGCTCCTTTTGGCCTAAATAATGTGGTCCAGTTTTTTGCACAGGCCTCAAAGACCTTCTTGTTCCTGGAATTCATTGCCAACCATGTCTCCCTCACCTCACCCCAGCCCTGGGGACTCTTGGGAGACTTCAATTTCCCACAGACCCACAGGCAGGCTCTTAGAGTCTAGATGCTAATGGAAGAGGTTGTGAAGAGTAATTATGGGATCCCAAAACTTATGACAGAAACTAGACCCTGGACAAACTGTATTTGAACACAAAAAAAGAAATACATAATGTGGAATAAGTCTCAAATTAACATAATGTAATTTGAGATTTTAGGACACTTAGCCATCACCCCCTATCTTTCCAAAATCTACCCCTTCCTGTCCACAAACAGACAGTTCCTTTTCTCAGGAAATAATTTCTGTTAAAGATCTTTTATTTGCCTACTTTATGGATATTTATAATACATTTTGGGTTTCATGTACATGAGTCATTGGATTTTGATTTCTGAAGAGGGAATATCTGCTGTTTACTCAAAAGAGGACATCAGATTTCACTAAATTGGAGCATTAATCCAATTTCCCCAGGGACTCTGTCCCTGGAACTGAAAAGGGGACAATGTTCTCATTGCCATGTGGTCAGTGCTTGAACCTCATATGAACAATTACCTCCTCCTCACTCCACTGTTCCTCCTCTCTAGTCATTCCATTACAGCTCTCACTTGCTTGATGTTAGAACAGGACAGACACATCAGGGTTCCAGCACTTATTAAGCACAGTGCATGCTGAACATGGTCCAGGGCAAAAAGAAATGGGAGACAGAAATCCAATACAATTGCTCAGGCTCTTACAGTCTTTTTACCAGGACTCTTGGTATATAGCCTTGTAAATAGTCTCTAGGCAGCCAATTCTCTCCATTTTGGGGGCATTGCAATTCCTTGGAGACCTTATTAAAACACAGATTTTTCAGGTCTAACTCCCAAATTGTCCCATTTAGTAAGCCTTGGAGGAAAAGAAAAATTTTACATTTTTGAGGTCTCCACAAAGTCAGGTTTGGTGGCCCAGGGCATGGTGATGCAGCTACTCTGTAATTTAATCATAGTTACTCTGTAGTCTGAGGTAAGAAAATCAGAAATTCAATGAAAGCCTTGTCTCAAAAGCAAAAAAAAAAAAATTCCCCTGTTATCTTTATGTTCATGGTACCACTTTGAGAACCATTGCTCTAATTCATTCATCCCTGTTTTCCCAAGTGGTACATAGATGTCAAATAAAATCACTACTTCTACTGCAGAACTACTAAACTCAGTCACCATGGAACAGAGTCACCAAGATGGCATCAGTAGCCCCTATAATGTGGTCCCATCTGGTGTGTGCAGCTACAGCTTCACACATCCCAAACTCTAACTCTTAAGGCCTGGAACTCTCAGAAACAAAAGCTGTGACAAATATATGAAAAGTATGCCAGGAAGCGGCAGTTGGGTGAGATAGGGAAGGAGAGAAAGCAGTACATGGTGAATTAATAAGCAAATTACTGCTATGGCAGCTGAAGCTCATTCCTAGTGTGTCTCACTCATGGAGCACACATCAAAGTTGTCCTCCTTGAAGGAATGAGGACTGTGGGAATCTCCCACCAACTTCTGATAGCCACTGGCTGAGAACTACTCCATTCATTAACTCAACATCACTTCCACTATATTCTATGTTTAAATATATCTTGCTCTAGTGACCAATGAAAGCCCCCAGGAGAAGTCCCAGGCATTGGAAATAAGAAGATATATCTAGGTATGTGGAAATGGTGAGAGTTGAGGATTCTTTGATGAGGTACCAACAACTTCTGCTCCACCAGTATAAATCTTATACTTCACACTCAGCTCTTCCTCACAGAGGCCCCTCCAAACAGGCAGGTCCAAGCTGTCTTTACCTACTCTAGCTCTTTGGATTCAGCTGAGCCAACATTTTGGGACTCAGAGGAGGATCATCTTGGACAGGCAGATAAAATGAAATAATTTGGGGGGGGGGCAGGTAGTGAGTAGAAGCAGAGATCTGCTGTGGAATAATGGTCTTGTACACTGTAAAAATTTGTCACTCATATTGGAGTAATAAAATGCTGATTGGCCAGTAACAAGGCAGGAAGTATAAGCAAGGCAACCAGACTAGGAGAATTCTGGGAAGAGGAAAGGCAGAGACACAGTCACCAGACAGATGCAGAGGAAGCAAGATGAGAATGCCTTACTGAGAAAAGGTACCAAGCCATGTGGCTACATATACAAGAATTATGGGTAAATTTAAGTTGTAAGAGCTTGTGAGTAATAAGTCTGAGCAATAGGCCAAACAGTTTATAATTAATGTAAGATTCTGTGTGTTTATTTGGGAATAAATGGCTGTAGGACTGGGCAGGATAAAAAACTTTTGTCTACAGAGATTGCCCCAAAAGATCACAGATCTTAGAGAAAGGAGGTGTCACTGAATGAATTCTGGTCTTGGGTTCTGACAGAACAGCTAAGCCTTATATATTATATATTATATCTCCAAATAATCTTTGGAGATCATCAGTTAGAATTAAAATTTTATTTCCTCTGCCTTGTGACCTAATCAGTGGCAACTACCTGGTCTGGAGTGGTTTCAAAATGTAATAGAATGCAAATGGAGACTGTATTTTTGTTTCCCAGCCACCCAGACATGAATAATCACACAAAACTATATTAATTACAACACTTTCAGACCAACGACTCAGGTACCTTCCTAGCTAGCTCTTACATCTTAAATTAACGTATTTCTATTATTTTATATCTCATCATGAGGCTTGTGGTTTGTTACCTCACATCTTGCTTCTTGGGCAGATACATGACATCTGCCTGACTCTACCATCTTTCATTCAGTTTAGTTTTCCCACCTGGCTATATTTTGCCCTGCTGTAGGCCAAAGAAGCTTCTTTATTAACCAATGGTAATAAAACATATCCACAGAATGCAGAGGGGTATACCATATCATCTCCCCCTTTCTGTTTAAATAAAAAGGAAAGTGTTAACTTTAACATAGTAAAATTACATGTAACAAAACAGGTATCAATGAAAATTTACTGGCTTTTAAATATCATTAAGTGACAAAAATGTCACTCTAAACAAACTATTAATCTAGAATTCTGCATCCAAATCTGATATGATATTTCAAATATTAATTAAAGAAAACCTTTTAAGAATTTCATTCATGAATATTGTATTTACATCATTTGCATCCCTTCTCCCTCCACCCTCCTACACCTCTTGTGTTTCCTACCCTCACTAAATTCATGACTCCCTTAAACCTACTGAATGCAACCACTCTGACAAGACCTTAATACTTAGTGGGGAGGGTGTGCTATCCCTTCCAATTCTGATAAAACCCATTTGCTTCTGGTCTCAGAATCAGAAAACACAAAGCACCTGAACCAGCAAATTTCAGGGATGCTTACAATTTTGCTGCTGGGGCTCTGGGAGTCCAGAAACATGATTTGTTCAAAGTGACTTAAAACATCAAATGTGTGTGACATTAGTTGTGTGGGTGAACAAGAAACACAAAAATAGGAAAACCAAAAATTCCTGTTTAATGTTATATTATAACCTAGCATTCACTGTATCAAAAAATAAAATGTCTTTTCTTAAAAATATAAAACATTTTTCTCAGGAATTTCTGAGTAAAACAGTTTTAGGCTTATAAAATATAGCTGGTTTGTATCCTTTCTCTTGAGGGGTGCGATCACCCACTGATACAAGGGGACTGATCTAATGAGAGTTCACCAAGGCCAGTTGACTGGGACTGAGCGAGCACGTGATCTAACCAGATTCTCGGAATGTGGCCGGATTCTCTGGATGTGGCTGGCCTGGAGTCTTTCTGAAAAGCCATTGACAATGACACTGGGACTTGTTTCCTCTGCAAATACTGGATTTTTGGGATCCAGTCTGTTTGGATGCTCATCTTCCTGGATCTGGAGGGAGGGGGGAGGAGCTTGAACTTCCCACAGGACAGGAAACCCTGACTGCTCTTAGGGATGGAGAGGGAGAAGGAGAGGGAGTGGGGGAAGTGGGAGGGTGTTGGGTGGAGGGGCGGAAATGGAAACTTTTATAATTTAATAAACTTTGGGGAAAAAAAGTAAAAAAAAATGCTTTATCCTTTTTGATCATGGTTGAAGTGATATATACATGAGCTTTGCAAGGAAAAAGAAAATATAATTTACTTGACATGATTTGGGGAGAGAAAACCAAAATATATTAAACATGCCTCAACCACATTATTTAGAAAGAAGAAAGTCAGAGACACTAATTGCCCATGATGTCTATTTATCCAATGAACCACTAAAATGAAGGGATGTTGACTGCTCTTGAAATAGGCTATTTAAATTTGATCGAGAAGGCAACAGAGGAGCCATTAGGGACACATAATGTGGGAGGTGACATATGTCCACTATCTTGATGTTGGTTCCTAAACATCCAGAACTTCACTGGATAAAGATTTCTGCTCTATGCCTTTTCTCCACATCAACTGGAACATATTTGTTCTGTGTGGGTTTTGGATTTGTTTGATTATTTTGAGATGTGTGTCATGGATGGGAGCATACACATGTGTCTTGCTTCACACATGCTAGGTTTTTCTGTCTTAATCATCAAGTTCTGTTTTATTATGACAAATGGCATTCATGGAATTAAAAGCTTTTGTCCAGCAACGCAAACAATAGTGAAAATAGATAAATTATAGAAAAGGAAAGTAATCTTTTCCAGCTATACATCTCATAGAAGATTAACATTTAGAATACACAAAGTACTCAAAAAATTACATGCCCAGTAAAAATTAAACAATTCAATAAATAAAAGTGGTAATGAAATGAATACAAAGTTCTCAAAAGTTTAAATACAAATAGTCAATAAAAATGAAAAACTGTTTAACTTCTTAACCATCATGGAAATACAAATTGAACAAATACAAATTTGATTGCATCTCATCTCAATCAAAATAGATATCATTAAGAAAAAAACAATAAATGTTAATTAAAGGTGCAGGATAAAGGAACCATTACATAGTTTTGGTAGGAATATAAAATAGTCAGTCATAATGCTGGTTCATCAGAAAACTAAACATTAAATGACCATATGACCCAGCTATACTACTCCTAGGTATATGCCAAAGGATTATAAGCCAGCATATTTTTTGCTTTTATTTGCAATTTTGGTGTTTTTGTTGTTGTTTCAATTTTATGGTTGAAATTTTTTTTCATTTTACATACCAACCAGAGTTTCCCTTCCTTACCTCCCCTTCTCCCACCCCCACATATCCCTTCCCAGTCCATCCACTCCTTAGAGAGGGCAAGACCCTCTTGCTTGGGGTGTCAACCAAGTCTGGCATACCAAATTGAGGCAGGAGCCTCCCACACACACATATCAAGGCTAAGCAAGTTATCCCACCATAGGGAATGGACTCCAAACAGTCAGTTCATGCATCTGGTAAACCCTGGTACCACTGTCAGGGTCCCCCCAACTGATCAAACCACATAACTGTCAACCACATTCAGAGGGTCTATTTCGGTCCCATGCAGGTTCCCCAGCTGTCAGTCCATATTTCTTGGGCTCCCAGTAGCTCAGGTCAGCTGCCTCTGTGGTTTGCTCCATCATGTTCTTGACCCTCCCCCCTTGCTCATATGATCTCTCCTCTGAAGTGAGAACCTATAAGGTTTGGTCAATAATTTATTAAGTGGTGCAACGAAAAGACAGACTCACAACTCTTATTCTTCTGGTTCAAGGTACCCCCTGAATCAGAAAATAAAGAGAAGATGAAGTTCAACAAGTGCAGAAAAGAAATCACTATTTAAGAATCAACACTTCTCCCTCTCTTCAGCTGAACTCCAGGAGCTCAGCCCAGTGCTTGGCTGTGGATCACTGCATCTGCTTCAATCAGTCACTGGATGTAGGTTCTATGATGACAATTAGGAAAGTCCCAGTTCAGGCACCCTTTCCACTATTGCTAGGATTCTTAGCTGGGGTCATCCTTATGGATTCCTGGGAATTTCCTTAGAACCAGGTTTCTCCCAAACTCCATAATGGGTCCCTTAATCAAGATACCTCTTTCATTGATAAGCCAGCATATTATAGAGATACTTGTACTGTCTTGTTTATCGTTGAACTAGTCTGAAAAGCAAAGTTATGGAATCATCCTAGGTTTCCACCAACAGATGAATGGATTTTTAAAAAATTAAGCATATGTTCACAATGAAATTTTATTTCATTCATAAAGAAGAACAAAATTGTGTGGTTTGCTAGAAAATTGATACAAATGGAAATCATCATATTAAGTACAATAAGCCATGCTCAGAAAAACAAATATCACGTTTTCTCGCTTTTGTGAATTCAACTATTATTTAAAAATATGTAAAACCATAATTGCACACACAGTAGAATCAAAAGGGAGACTGGATAATGAAGAAGACTAGTGGAGACAATCTGATGGAAAGAGGTTGAAGGAGGAAAAGAAGGGTATGAGAATATTGCACAATACATGCCATACTTGAAAGAAATTCTTTATGAAACCCACCACTATGTACAATTAATATATTCCAATAAAACTTTTGCTGTGTAATTAGCTGCCAACCATAGTCCAATGCATCTCCATGTTGGAGTCAAGTACTAGTGGCATGAAAATAATTTCTCAAGATAATTTAGAACTCATATAAGAAGTAGTGATGGAGTCGGACAGTGGTGGTGCATGCCTTTAATCCCAGCACTCGGGAGGCAGAGGCAGGCAGATCTCTGTGAGTTCGAGGCCAGCTTGGTCTCCAAGAGCTAGTGCCAGGACAGGCTACAAAGCAACACAGAGAAACCCTGTCTTGACAAACCAAAAAAGAAAAGAAAAAAAAGTTCTGATAGGACAACAGGCTCAGTTGCCAAATCATTTTGTTCATAGTTTTTGTTTTTCTATCAGCTTAGTGGCTGCATAAGAATATACTGATATTTTAATTATTGTCTGCAATCCCATGGCCCCTCAGTCAGTGTCCCACTGGCCATTCCGGTTGCATCATGGCATGGCTTTCACCAGATTTAAATTAAGTTCATTTATCAATAAGACTCGGAAGTTAAAGGCTGGGTGAAAACCTGCTAGCTCAGAGAGACTGAGTAACAACTAGCTGATCTTGCTTTTTGACCAGAGACATATAAAAAAACATGTCTCTTCCCTCATCCCAGAACCAAGAGAGCTCAAACTCCAATCCCCCTACCCTTTCCTTCCTGTGCATCTTCTCTAATCAAATTGCTGGCATCTCTGTGCCCAATTCAATCAAGGTCTCTGTCCCTTGATTCAAGCTATAACTTTATCATTGGGCAGTCTTGGGGTGTCAGAGTGAAATCAAAATATCTCACAACACATGGTATTCAATAACTAATAGACTGCTATTAGAGAAAAGACAGATATCTAGTCCCATATTCTTCTAAATACATTGAGTTACTTGGGTTTCTTAAAAAAGAAAAACCAAGTCTAAGAAAGTTTCATTAAATGGGAAATATTGTTTTAATTTTACCTAGTGGAATGCAAATTTCACTTTTCATTTCTCAAATTGTCCCTTTTCATGATGTATTTAGAATGACACTGGTCTTTGCCTAAGCCTTTAGATAACACTGTTTTTATTCACAGCAAGGGAACATGAATTGTCATCAGAATAAGAAATGGACCAGCACAACCCATGCAAGAAACACTGTATACTATGAGTCAATAACATAGAAGACTCACCCAAAGTTCCCCAAAGCAGTCCTGAACCCACTCTCAACTGGCCTTTACATAAACAATACCTTTCTTTTCACTTATACAGAATACAGAGCATCAGGCAGTATACCAAGGGGCTTCTTAACAACTTGCAAGATGGCTCTGTTTCTTCAAGAGAACCATTAAAAAGAAAATTAAGTTAAAGTGTGAAAAGTGAAAGAACCCAAACTGCCTTCAAGACCCACATGATTTTCTGAAAAATCAATGGTTCCCTACATGGGATTCACAAACCAGCAGCATCAGCATAACCCAGGACTTTGTAAAAAGGCATTCTTGAGCTTCATTTCCAATTAATCAGATTAAAAGTTCAAAATAGCTCCATTAGAGAGTACCATTTTAATAATAATGCCAATGCTTCTTAAACTTCGAGGCCTCCTTATCTTAGCACATTGCAGCACATCCCCACAACTGTATCCAGGGATGAGCTGGTTTTCATTTTCCAAGTCCAGAGACAGGTCTATGCCTCTAGACCCACTGTTCCAAATGAGCTTTCCTCTCTGAGCAACCAAAGCTATCACCCACATAATCCTTTTACTGTTTATCACTTGTGTGTTATGACAACTCTTCTACTGGAGCCTGAAACTCTTAGACCTTAGCGGTGATCTGATTTTTTACCTTTATCTCCCACTGCACAGTGTCTTGTAGCAGTAGTTCACAGAAAGCAACAATCTCCATAAATAATCGTTTCCACAGTGAATGATTCTATATGATTTCTAAGCATTTCTTTTTATGCCACAGGAATATTGGGATCATCTCACATTTGGAGAGCACCCGTTATATGACATGTTGACAAATGTGAATGTGCCTTCCTCAAGGGGAGTGTTTCTAAAAGTCTGATGTGCACACAACTCATCTGAAGATCTTGTTAAATACCAAGCTCCTTTAGGTCTGGGGAGAAGCATGAGACTCTAAGCAAACATCTGGTAGATGTGAATGCAATAGCCTTCATACTTCAGGTGGTATGGTTAAGGGTACCAAGATCATGAAGGATCTGAAAACTAGGACACTAGAAGAACACTCTGAGGTTGGAACCTATGTGACTGTTTTCAGATCCCTGAAGGCAAGGAACCATTCACACTGAGCTATTTAGACAGTTATGGGGGAGACTTAGTACTTTGACAAGACTAACTAGTGAAGAATTTCCAGATACTCTCAATCATCTCTGCAGCAAAATGGGCCACCTCAAAATGTCTGTGCTCTTGCTTCCAATCCTTGAAGTCTTTCTGCAGATGAGGATGCAGTGGAAAGAGGTAAACTTGGGAGCAAATCCTGAATGGGGCTGTTGGATGAGATGGTATAACAGGCCAAAGCAACATCAAGATTAAGTACAGAGTATATGCTTAGCAAGCATGAGACACCCTGTGTTCCCTCTTTAGTACCTTAAATATGGAAAACAATAGATTTTTCCAGCTTATTTGCATTCATATGGTAATGTGTATTGGCATATATATTCTTCTATATTTTTATATTTCCTTCCTCTATTATTGCAAGCATGATTCTCCACCTCATATAAAAAGTTGTTTATTTCGTAAGTTGTAGATGTGACTCATAAATTTAATTAGAAAATTCTAGTAATTGTTTTCCCTTATTCAAAAATTGTGACTTCCTTTTTTCAACTTTTGAACTTCATTCATATATTTTTTATAAATCTAAGGCTAAAAGTTTGCTTAAAATAAATGTATGGAATACAAATAAACTTGCATGGGATTTTGTTTTGGTTTTGAGACACATCCTCACTATGTAGCCCAAATTTGACTAAAATTTCTGGGTATCTGTAATTTCATTCCGGCCTCTGCCTCCTGAAGTATCTAACACTATAGGCATATACCACTGTGCAGGGTTATTTTTCAAACTTTACTGAGATAAAAAAAATCAATACACAGCAAATACCATTAATGTACATTCTGTCAGTATAAATAATTTTATATTCTTTGGAAATTCATGTAAATGAAATCATATAAATAATATGCATTTATTTCTGAATTGTGTTTTTCACTCAGCGTGTTAATTTTGAGATTCACCCATGCTAAGGTTTCATTAGCACTTTGTTTCTGGATTGACAACAACTTTTCATTTACTTATATTAATAGATGGAAATTTGGGATGCTTCTGAATTTTGGCTATTATAAATAAAGCTGCTTTGATATTAGTATGCAAACCTCTGAGTGAAAATATGCCTTTTTATTTCTCTTGAGTAAATAAATACCTTACTGTGAGGATAAATGTTGATTCCCCTTCACTTACCTATTTTGGAGACTGGCCTTGAACTCCTTACATCAGCGTCCTGAGTGCTAGAATCCTCAGCATACATCACCACTCTGTATGTCACAGGTTGGAAGTTTATTTTGTTTTTGCTTTTTTGTTTTATGTTGTTGTTGTTGTTGTGTGTGTGTATGTTTGTGTGTGTGTGTGTGTGTGTGTTGCCTGTTCTGTTCTCTGTAGTCATGTTGGCTGATTCACAACTGCCCAAAATTCCAGTTCCAGGGGATTCTCTGACATCTGCAGACACCTGGACTCATATGCACAAACCCATAGAGACATACAAATATACAACAGAATTAAAACTAAAGTAAAATATAAGAGAAAGAAAATATGTGCTTTTAAAGGAACTACCAAATTATTTTCCAAGGTTGTCACCACAATCTACATGCCTACCAGCAATGTGCCAGTTCAGCATCCTGGATGAGATGGAATTCTAGGCATTCTATTAAGTATTTATAGGTGTTGTTCTGATTTTTAATTTCCCCCAAACTACTCATCTTTTCCTGGACAGATCTGCCATGTGTACCATGCAGTACAATGGTGACCAGCAACAGTGGGGCTCTCCCAGCCCTTCATAATCTTACAAAGAAAACAGCCTTCACTCCATGACGCTAGCAGGAGGCTATTTTACTTTTTTTTCTTTTTTTCCAGAAGTGCTTTCTTATCCTAAGGGAAAAGTTCTCTTTCACTCCTACTTTGCTGACACCTTTTAAAAACCAGAAGTTTGGATTTATGCCAAATTATTTTATTAAAAACACTATAATTATCATATAGCTATCTTTTTAAAAATCTACTAGTAGCCAGGAGTGATTTTTAAATGGCAAACTAAGTTTGCACACCTGAGGTAATTCTATTTGATAATGATATAGCATCATGTTTAATAATACTGAATTTTTCTAAACTTTTTTCAAGCAAATTTTCACCTGTGCTCATGAGAGCTTTTATTTTGTGGTTTCTTTTCCTCTAGTTATTTTTTCCCACCATTTCGTGTCAGTGACTCTCAAATCACAAATCATAAAATGAATTAGGAAGTACACTTTTTACTTTTCTGGAAGAGTTTCTACAGGACCACTATGAATGGGGAAAAAAGAAATAAATGGAAAAAAGCAAGGGCATGGTATGCTCCACATCCCACCTAGGTATGCTAGATGGAAAAGTTTATTATAGCTATGTGGAAGAGCTAGGCAGAGGCAGGGACATCTGGGTGAGTATAAAGTCGCCATGACTGGACTGCACTAAGCCATGTGAGGAGAGGGTGAAATGTCCTACGCAAGTGAGAAAAAGGACACGAGACAAAAACAAACCCACTTAGGAGTTTATTAGAAGAGAAGTGTGCTCAGGAGCCTGAGGAAACGGTGTGCAGGAAGAGAAAGAGAGGGTAAAAATGGCGCTTCCAGCTTTTAAAGGCTTCCTAGCACATGCGCATGGGGGAAAGACGTGCCTACGTCAGACGCTGATGATGGGCAACCTGTACCTTGCCTTGCACCTGTACACAGGAACTTTGCGTGAGCACATCAGAGGCTGATGATGCAGACAGCGGGCGACCCACACATGTGCACACAGCGGGTCAGTTGAGTTGCGGGTGGAGGTAACCATGCATGTGTGCATGTGGGTCACAGGGGCCCTGCTCCCAAGGGTATGCCCACATGTGCCTGCCTTAAAACCCAGAAGTGCAGCCTTATGGGTGGCTAAATAATTACATTCCACCCTTTTGTTTATTATAAAAATTTGGGGGGTTAAGGATCCTAATGGGTGGAAATGGGGCATAGCAAGGTCTCTCATGACTGCTTCACGCTGACTTTGTGGGCATTGAGGAGTTTGGGATGTTTGACCCCATCCTGGGGTGACTGACTATGGATATATTTTCCAGGCTCTGAGGAACTGGGTTGACTGGTAGCTTGGACCTCGCAGGATGTTGGAAAGACAAAAATTATGTTTGGGAGAAAAAAAATTGGATTCTAGTGATTAATAGAGGAGAGGTTTAAGATGGAAGATGGGGGGGGGGTAGAGGTTCCTGAGACCAGGAATGACAAGGAAAGAGTTAAATGATACTTATCCCAGGTGAGTCTGGTTCATTTAGGTAGGTCAAATTGGCTCCCTGGAGCTTATAAAGAAATGTTTGAAAAGAAATAAATTTTAGACATATCAACTGTTTATGATTATAACGATAGAATGGAAAATGGTGGGAGGGAAGAAGGAGGAAATTATTAAAAAGGATAATTATTAGACTTTTTAATGTTCTACCTGAAGTAAATTTTTGTATTGTGGCATTACCTCAACATCCAGGAGACACTGCTGCAATCAGTGTCTTTGTTTGCTTTGTGAGATTTTTTTGGAGTTTCGGGCTACAAATTTATTATTGTTTCTTACCACCTGGGATTTTGACAGTCCTTGTACCTCTGTCTCTATGTTTAATGATGGTTCCTGTAATAACAGCTGAGTGGTTATTTGGGAATTTAAGCATGACATTGGAGATATATGGAGAAGTTGTATATAGGAAAAAGAGGAGAAGGGGGAGTGTTGAATAAGGATGGGACTTTTATTTTAATTTATTTTTTTTGTAGTGGAGCAAGAGGGGCTAATCTTGGTGTCCTCTGGAACCTAAGTGAACAGGGTCCTGTGTGAGTTACTGTGTATGAGGGGTCATCTTCAGTTGGAAGAGTAAACAGTTTAAGATGAGATAGGTGAATCCAATGAGGAAGTCCCTCGAGCTTGGCAGCTGTGGGAGTCAGAAGATTTACTCTAAGGGGACCCTGCCATTTATGGGAAAGGGGTGAGGGATGTTGGCCTGGGGGAGAAAATAATACCTGATCTCCTATTTTAATCAGTGGTGGGCATGAGTTAGTGCATGGTTGAGGTAATGAGTGGTCGGTAAATCCCATAATAGGGAGCGTAGATGAGATAACAGGGGAATAAGCAGGTGAATCAGAAAGGGGAGAAGTTTTAGGTAAGAGGCCAGGGGTTATAACTGGCTGCCCATACATGAGTTCAAAGGGTGAGAATAAAAGGGGGCTTTTGGGGAGAGCCCTAAGCCTAAGGAGGGTCAGAGGCAAAAGTTTTACCCAATCAAGGTAAAGTTCCTGTGACATTTTAACAAGAACATTTTTTAAAGAGCGGTTAGTCCGTTCTACCTTTCCTGAATACTGAGGGTGGTATGGGATATGAAAATGCCAAGGAATGTTAAGAGCCTTAGACAAGTTTTGGGAAATCTGGGAAGTGAACTCAGGGCCATTATCTGACTGCAGAGAGGTTGGGATTCCAAACTGGGGGATGATTTCTTGGAAAAGAACATCAGAAACTGTCTGAGCCCTCTTATTAGTGGTGGGAAACGCTTCAATCCACCCGGACATTGTATCTACCAAGACCAGGAGATATTTAACTCTTTTGACTGTGGGCATATGAGTAAAATCCAGCTGCCAGTCGGTTCCTGAAAGGGAGCCCCTGGCCTGGTGGGTGGGAAAAAGAAAGCTACAGTATTTGGTCTTGGGATCTGACTTTTGACAGATTAGACAAGAAGCAGTGATAGCTTTTAGGAACTTTATGTCCTCAGGGGTGGGTTGGAGGTGAGCCTAACAAAATGAAACAGAGTTTTGGTATTAGGATGAAAGAGCTGATGTAGATAGGACATCTAGAATTTGCTAGATGTCAGGGAGTGTCTATAAGAGTGTGGGCTGTACTGTTTGAACTCCCTGAGGTGATTTGGGCTTTGGAATGCTCATGTTTTAGCTGCTCAGTCAGCCTGGTTATTTCCCCTGGAAATAATGGAACTGTCAGTGAATAATTCCAATAAGCTTTGGGAAGATTGGAGGCTTTTAACAGGTACATAATGTAACCTAAGTTCGTTATGGATCCTCCTTTCGTTGTAAGAAGCCCACGCTCCTTCCAGGTAGCCATGTGGGACAAGAGGATATGAAAGACATATTTGGGGGCTCCCCCCTCCCGCCTGCCATCCCAGCTCCCATCCAGGTACGAATTCCTATATTTCTCCCTTCCCCCTCGGGCCATAAAATTTCCCCAGCTCAGCTGCCTTGCAAGCTGGGCCTGGGCTGTAGGCGCATCCCGGCTGGAGGCAGTTCCTGGGTCTTAAAGGCCTCCCTGAGGACAGGTGGACCAGGTGCCAGCTCAGCCACATTCCTGACCAGCAGGGGCCCTGACTTCTAGCAGAGGACCATCGGAGGGGTGAGTTTGCTTCTGGCCCATGGCAGGGTCCCGGTGAGGAGGAGCTTGGGCGTTCCCCAAACCCATAGACGCCGAGGTCACCCTGCAGTGCTGGCTGCCCCTTCCCGCCTCCCATCCCAGCTCCCATCCAGGTACGAATTCCTATATTTCTCCCTTCCCCCTGGGGCCATAAAATTTCCCCAGCTCACCTGCCTTGCAAGCTGGGCCTGCATTGTAAGTGCATCCCGGAAAGAGGGAGTGCCTGTGCTTCAATAGCCTGCCTGAGGAAAAGTGGGCATTCTGTCAGTGAAGTCCCTGCCCAAGAAGGGAACCTGACCCGGTACCAGAAGTTTCAATAGAGAACATTTGAAGTAAGAGATGGGCAGACGCCAAGGCAAGACCTCATCCAACAATCTGAAAAACAACATGAAAACACCAGATTCCAAGGTCCCTACAATAGAAGGACTTGAACACCTTAACCCAGAAGAACTGGAAAAAAGTGCCATTATGAAAGCAATAGAGTCCCTTAAACAGGATATGAATAACTCCCTTAAAGAACTGGACGAGAAATATAACAAAAAGTTTGAAGAAATGAGTATAGAAATAGATGAGAAATATAACAAAAAGTTTGAAGAAATAAGTAAATCCGTGAATGAGAACCTGAGAAACCAAGAAAAAACAATCAAAGAGGTAAAGGAAACAGTTCAAGAATTGAAAACTGAAATGGAGGCAATGAAGAAAACACAAACCGAGAGCCAGCTGGATATGGAAAATCTAGGTAAACGAACGGAGACTACAGAATCAAGCATAACCAATAGAATACAAGAGATAGAAGAACGAATCTCAGATTCTGAAGATACCATAGAGAAAATAAATGCTCTGGTCAAAGAAAACAGCAAATCCAACAAATTCTCTTCACAAAACATTCAGGAAATCTGGGACACAATAAAAAAACCAAATCTAAGAATAATAGGGATTGAAGAAGGAGAACAACTGCAGATCAAAGGCCCAGAAAATATATTCAACAAAATTATAGAAGAAAACTTTCCCAACCTAAAGAACGATATTCCTACGAAGGTTCAAGAAGCATACAGAACACCGAATAGACTGGATCAGAAAAAAACATCCCCTCGCCATATAATAATCAAAACACAAAACATACAGATTAAAGAAAGAATTTTAAGAGCTGCAAAGGAAAAAGGTCAAGTAACTTATAAAGGTAAACCTATCAGGCTTACACCGGACTTCTCTATGGAAACCATGAAAGCCAGAAGATCCTGGATAGAGGTACTGCAGAAACTAAGAGAACATGGATGCAAACCCAGACTACTTTACCCAGCCAAGCTATTGTTCACTATCAACGGAGAAAACAAAATATTCCAGGATAAAAACAAATTTAAACAATACGTAGCTACTAATCCAGCCTTACAGAGAATACTAGAAGGAAAATCACTACCAAAGGAATCCAACATTCCCAACACGGCCTACAATAACTCGAACATCTAGCGACCATTCACAAGCACAAATCAAAGAAGGAAAACACATACACTCTACTACCTAAAAAAAAAAAAATGACCAGAGTCAACAACCACTGGTCATTAATATCACTTAATATCAATGGACTCAATTCACCTATAAAGAGGCACAGACGTAGAGATTGGATACGAAAACAGGATCCAACATTCTGCTGTTTACAAGAAACACACCTCAAACACAAAGACAGACACCTACTCAGAGTAAAGGGTTGGGAAAAGGTTTTCCAAGCAAATGGACCTAAGAAACAAGCGGGTGTGGCCATTCTAATATCTAACAAAATCGACTTCAAACTAAAATCATTCAGAAGAAATGGAGATGGACATTTCATACTCATAACTGGAACAATTCATCAGGAGGAAGTCTCAATCCTGAATATCTATGCTCCTAATATAAAGGCACTCACATATGTAAAAGAAACTCTTCTAGAACTCAGGGCAGTCATCAAACCACACACACTAATAGTAGGAGACTTCAACACTCCTCTCTCACCAATGGACAGGTCAATCAGACAGAAACCAAACAGAGAATTAAGAGATTTATTGGAGGTATTGAATCAAATGGACTTAACAGACATCTATAGAACACTCCACCCAAATAGGAAAGAATATACCTTTTTCTCTGCAGCTCATGGAAACTTCTCGAAAATTGACCACCTACTCGGTAACAAAGCAAACTTCCACAGACACAAAAAAATATTAGTAACCACCTGTGTCTTGTCAGATCACCATGGATTAAAATTAGAATTCAACAACAATGCTACCCCCCAGGAAGCCAACAAACTCATGGAAGTTGAACAGTCAACTACTAAATCACCCCTGGGTCAAGGAAGAAATAAAGAAAGAAATTAAAGTATCCTTGAATTTAATGAAAACAAAGACACAACATACTCAAACCTATGGGACACTATGAAAGCAGTGCTAAGAGGAAAGTTCATAGCACTAAGTGCCCAATTAAAGAAAACGGAGAAAGCACACATTGGAGACTTAACAGCACACTTGAAAGCTCTAGAAAAAAAAGAAGCTGATTCACCCAGGAGGTTTAGAAGACTGGAAATAATCAAACTGAGGGCTGAAATCAACAAAATAGAAACACAGAAAACAATCCAAAGAATCAATGAATCAAAAAGCTGGTTCTTGGAGAAAATCCACAAGATAAACAAACCCCTGTCCAAATTAATCAAATGGCAGAAAGAGAACATGCAAATTAATAAGATCAGAAATGAAAAGGGGGACATAACCACAGACACAGAGGAAATTCAGAGAATCATTAGATCTTACTATGAAAGTTTATATGCCACAAAGTTGGAAAATGTAAAAGAAATGGACATTTTTTTAGATAAGTACCATATACCAAAGATGAACCAAGAACAGGTGAACAATCTAAATAGACCTGTTAGTCGCGAAGAATTAGAAGCTGTTATCAAAAATCTCCCTACCAAAAAAAGCCCAGGACCAGATGGTTTCAATACAGAATTCTACCAGAACTTCCAGGAAGAGCTAATACCTATACTCCTTAACGTATTCCACAACATAGAAACAGAAGAGTCATTGCCAAACTCCTTTTATGAAGCTACAGTTACCCTAAAACCAAAACCACACAAAGACACAACCAAGAAAGAGAATTACAGGCCAATCTCACTCATGAACATCGATGGAAAAATTCTCAATAAAATACTGGCAAACCGAATCCAAGAACACATTAGAAAAATTATCCATTATGATCAAGTCTGCTTCATTCCAGAGAGATGCAGGGCTGGTTCAACATACGCAAATCTATCAATGTAATCCATCATATAAATAAACTGAAAGAAAAAAACCATATGATCATTTCAATAGATGCTGAAAAAGCATTTGACAAAATTCAACACCCATTTATGATAAAGGTGTTGGAGAGACTGTGGATACAAGGATCATACCTAAATATAATAAAAAGCAATATACAGCAAGCCGACAGCTAACATCAAACTGAATGGAGAGAAACTCAAAGCCTTTCCACTAAAATCAGGAACACGACAAGGCTGTCCACTCTCTCCATACCTCTTCAATATAGTGCTTGCAGTTCTAGCAATAGCAATAAGACAACATAAGGAGATCAAGGGGATTCGTATTGGAAAGGATGAAGTTAAACTTCTGTTATTTGCTGACGATATGATAGTGTACATAAGTGACCCCAAAAACTCTACCAAAGAACTCCTACAGCTGATAAACACCTTTAGTAACGGGGCAGGATACAAGATCAACTCCAAAAAGTCAGTGGCCCTCCTATACACAAAGGATAAAGAAGCAGAGAGGGAAATCAGAGAAACGTCACCTTTCACAATAGCCAAAAATAGCATAAAATATCTTGGGGTTACTCTAACCAAGGAAGTGAAAGACCTATTTGACAAGAACTTTAAGTCTTTGAAGAAAGAAATTGAGGAGGATACCAGAAAATGGAATGACCACCCCTGCTCTTGGATTGGGAGAATCAACATAGTAAAAATGGCAATTCTACCAAAAGCAATCTATAGATTCAATGCAATCCCCATCAAAATCCCACCAAACTTCTTCACAGACCTTGAGAGAACAATAATCAAGTTTATATGGAAAAACAAAAAACCCAGGATAGCCAAAACAATCTTATACAATAAAGGAACTTCAGGAGGCATTACCATCCCTGACTTCAAACTCTATTACAGAGCTACAGTATTGAAAACAGCTTGGTATTGGCATAAGAACAGATAAATCGACCTTTGGAATCGAATAGAAGACCCAGATATTAACCCACAAACCTATGAACACCTAATTTTTGACAAGGGAGCTAAAGGTATACAATGGAAGAAGGAAAACATCTTTAACAAATGGTGCTGGCATAACTGGATGTCAACCTGTAGAAGAATGAAAGTAGATCCATATCTATCACCATGCACAAAACTCAGGTCCAAATGGATTAAAGACATCAACATTAATCCGTCCACTTTGAACCTGATAGAAGAGAAAGTGGGAAGTAGTCTACAAGATATAGGCACAGGAGGCCTCTTCCTAAGTAGGACCCCAGCAGCACAGACAATAAGAGAAACAATAAATAAATGGGATCTACTGAAACTGAGAAGCTTCTGTAAAGCAAAGGACACTGTCAGTAAGACAAAAAGGCTGCCTTCTGACTGGGAGAAGATCTTCACCAACCCCTCATCAGACAAAGGTCTGATCTCCAAAATATACAAAGAACTCAAGAAACTAGGCACTAAAACTCTAATTAACCCAATTAAAAAATGGGGAACTGAACTGAACAGAGAATTCACAACAGATGAACTTCGAATGGCCAGAAGACACTTAAGGTCATGCTCAACCTCCTTAGCGATCAGGGAAATGCAAATCAAAACAACTTTGAGATACCATCTTTCACCTGTCAGAATAGCTAAAGTCAAAAACACCAATGATAGCCTATGCTGGAGAGGATGTGGGGTGAGGGGAACACTCATCCATTGTTGGTGGGAATGCAAACTTGTGCAGCCACTGTGGAAATCAGTGTGGCGGTTTCTCAGGAAACTGGGAGTCAACCTCCCTCAGGACCCAGCAATTCCACTCTTGGGAATATACCCTAGAGATTCCCTAACATACTACAAAAGCATTTGTTCTACTATGTTCATAGCAGCACTATTTGTAATAGCCAGAACCTGGAAACAGCCTAGGTGCCCCTCAATAGAAGAATGGTTAAAAAAGGTGTGGAACATATACACATTAGAGTTTTACTCAGCGGTAAAAAATAATGACATCTTGAATTTTGCATGCAAATGGATGGACATAGAAAACGCTTTACTGAGTGAGGTAAGCCAGACCCAAAAAGAGGAACACGGTATGTATTCACTCATAAGTGGATTCTAACCATAATTAAAGGTCTTTGAGCCTATTATTTGTGATCCTAGAGAAGCTAAATAAGAAGATGAACCTGATGAAGATTATTTAGCTATCCGCCAGGAGGTAGGAAATAGACAAGAGTCCCAGGTAACCTTGGGTGCATGGGGGGGGGGGGGTTGTTGGAAGTGGAGAGGGTTAGAGAGAAGGGAGTAGGGGAGGAATGGAGAAATCTCGGTTGACCGGGATGGGGGGACAGGAGGAAGGATGAATATGGGATCAGGGAAGAATATATTTCAACTAAGGGAGTCATTTTAGGGTTTACAGGAGACTTGATTATATATGGGATCCCAGGTCCAAGGAGAGATCCCCAGATTGTTCTCTGGACAGAGGAGAGGGTGCCTGAACTGGCCTTGGCCCATAACCATACTGATGAATATTTTGCTTATCACCATAGATCCTTCATCTGTCGAAGGATGGCGATACAGACGGAGACCCACATTGGAGCACCGGACTGAGCCCCCCAAGGTCCTAATGAGGAGCATAAGGACGAAGAAAATGACAAAGGACTGCGAGGGATGCTATCACCCACTGATACAAGGGGTCGGATCTAATGAGAGTTTACCAAGGGCAGTTGGACTCCGACTGAACGAGCACGTGATCCAACCAGATTCTCTGAATGTGGCCGGATTCTCTGAATGTGGCTGGCCCGGAGTCTTTCTGAGAAGCCATTGACAATGACATTGGGACTAGTTTTCTCTGCATATACTGGATTTTTGGGATCCAGTCTGTTTGGATACTCACCTTCCTGGACCTGGAGGGAGGGGGGACGAACTTGAACTTTCCACAGGGCTGGAAACCCTGACTGCCCTTAGGGACAAAGAGGGAAGAGGAGAGGGAGGGGGGGAGTGGGAGGGTGTTGGGAAGAGGGGCAGAAATGGAAACTTTTATAATTTAATAAAATTACTTTCAAAAAAAATAAACTAAAAGAAAAGAGCCATATGATCATCTCACTAGATGCTGAAAAAGCATTTGACAAAATTCAACACCCATTTATGATAAAGGTGTTGGAGAGACTGTGGATACAAAGATCATACCTAAATATAATAAAAGCAATATACAGCAAGCCGACAGCTAACATCAAACTGAATGGAGAGAAACTCAAAGCCTTTCCACTAAAATCAGGAACACGACAAGGCTGTCCACTCTCTCCATACCTCTTCAATATAGTGCTTGCAGTTCTAGCAATAGCAATAAGACAACATAAGGAGATCAAGGGGATTCGTATTGGAAAGGATGAAGTTAAACTTCTGTTATTTGCTGACGATATGATAGTATACATAAGTGACCCCAAAAACTCTACCAAAGAACTCCTACAGCTGATAAACACCTTTAGTAACGGGGCAGGATACAAGATCAACTCCAAAAAATCAGTGGCCCTCCTATACACAAAGGATAAAGAAGCAGAGAGGGAAATCAGAGAAACGTCACCTTTCACGATAGCCACAAATAGCATAAAATATCTTGGGGTTACTCTAACCAAGGAAGTGAAAGGCCTTTTTGACAAGAACTTTAAGTCTTTGAAGAAAGAAATTGAGGAGGATACCAGAAAATGGAATGACCTCCCCTGCTCTTGGATTGGGAGAATCAACATAGTAAAAATGGCAATTCTACCAAAAGCAATCTATAGATTCAATGCAATCCCCATCAAAATCCCACCAAACTTCTTCACAGACCTTGAGAGAACAATAATCAAGTTTATATGGAAAAACAAAAAACCCAGGATAGCCAAAACAATCTTATACAATAAAAGAACTTCTGGAGGCATTACCATCCCTGACTTCAAACTCTATTGCAGAGCTACAGTATTGAAAACAGCTTGGTATTGGCATAAGAACAGAGAAGTCGACCTTTGGAATCGAATAGAAGACCCAGATATTAACCCACAAACCTATGAACACCTAATTTTTGACAAGGGAGCTAAAGGTATACAATGGAAGAAGGAAAGCATCTTTAACAAATGGTGCTGGCATAACTGGATGTCAACCTGTAGAAGAATGAAAGTAGATCCATATCTATCACCATGCACAAAACTCAGGTCCAAATGGATTAAAGACATCAACATTAATCCGTCCACTTTGAACCTGATAGAAGAGAAAGTGGGAAGTAGTCTACAAGATATAGGCACAGGAGGCCTCTTCCTAAGTAGGACCCCAGCAGCACAGACAATAAGAGAAACAATAAATAAATGGGATCTACTGAAACTGAGAAGCTTCTGTAAAGCAAAGGACACTGTCAGTAAGACAAAAAGGCTGCCTTCTGACTGGGAGAAGATCTTCACCAACCCCTCATCAGACAAAGGTCTGATCTCCAAAATATACAAAGAACTCAAGAAACTAGGCACTAAAACTCTAATTAACCCAATTAAAAAATGGGGAACTGAACTGAACAGAGAATTCACAACAGATGAACTTCGAATGGCCAGAAGACACTTAAGGTCATGCTCAACCTCCTTAGCGATCAGGGAAATGCAAATCAAAACAACTTTGAGATACCATCTTTCACCTGTCAGAATAGCTAAAGTCAAAAACACCAATGATAGCCTATGCTGGAGAGGATGTGGGGTGAGGGGAACACTCATCCATTGTTGGTGGGAATGCAAACTTGTGCAGCCACTGTGGAAATCAGTGTGGCGGTTTCTCAGGAAACTGGGAGTCAACCTCCCTCAGGACCCAGCAATTCCACTCTTGGGAATATACCCTAGAGATTCCCTAACATACTACAAAAGCATTTGTTCTACTATGTTCATAGCAGCACTATTTGTAATAGCCAGAACCTGGAAACAGCCTAGGTGCCCCTCAATAGAAGAATGGTTAAAAAAGGTGTGGAACATATACACATTAGAGTTTTACTCAGCGGTAAAAAATAATGACATCTTGAATTTTGCATGCAAATGGATGGACATAGAAAACGCTTTACTGAGTGAGGTAAGCCAGACCCAAAAAGAGGAACACGGTATGTATTCACTCATAAGTGGATTCTAACCATAATTAAAGGTCTTTGAGCCTATTATTTGTGATCCTAGAGAAGCTAAATAAGAAGATGAACCTGATGAAGATTATTTAGCTATCCGCCAGGAGGTAGGAAATAGACAAGAGTCCCAGGTAACCTTGGGTGCATGGGGGGGGGGGGGGTTGTTGGAAGTGGAGAGGGTTAGAGAGAAGGGAGTAGGGGAGGAATGGAGAAATCTCGGTTGACCGGGATGGGGGGACAGGAGGAAGGATGAATATGGGATCAGGGAAGAATATATTTCAACTAAGGGAGTCATTTTAGGGTTTACAGGAGACTTGATTATATATGGGATCCCAGGTCCAAGGAGAGATCCCCAGATTGTTCTCTGGACAGAGGAGAGGGTGCCTGAACTGGCCTTGGCCCATAACCATACTGATGAATATTTTGCTTATCACCATAGATCCTTCATCTGTCGAAGGATGGCGATACAGACGGAGACCCACATTGGAGCACCGGACTGAGCCCCCCAAGGTCCTAATGAGGAGCATAAGGACGAAGAAAATGACAAAGGACTGCGAGGGATGCTATCACCCACTGATACAAGGGGTCGGATCTAATGAGAGTTTACCAAGGGCAGTTGGACTCCGACTGAACGAGCACGTGATCCAACCAGATTCTCTGAATGTGGCCGGATTCTCTGAATGTGGCTGGCCCGGAGTCTTTCTGAGAAGCCATTGACAATGACATTGGGACTAGTTTTCTCTGCATATACTGGATTTTTGGGATCCAGTCTGTTTGGATACTCACCTTCCTGGACCTGGAGGGAGGGGGGACGAACTTGAACTTTCCACAGGGCTGGAAACCCTGACTGCCCTTAGGGACAAAGAGGGAAGAGGAGAGGGAGGGGGGGAGTGGGAGGGTGTTGGGAAGAGGGGCAGAAATGGAAACTTTTATAATTTAATAAAATTACTTTCAAAAAAAATAAACTAAAAGAAAAGAGCCATATGATCATCTCACTAGATGCTGAAAAAGCATTTGACAAAATTCAACACCCATTTATGATAAAGGTGTTGGAGAGACTGTGGATACAAAGATCATACCTAAATATAATAAAAGCAATATACAGCAAGCCGACAGCTAACATCAAACTGAATGGAGAGAAACTCAAAGCCTTTCCACTAAAATCAGGAACACGACAAGGCTGTCCACTCTCTCCATACCTCTTCAATATAGTGCTTGCAGTTCTAGCAATAGCAATAAGACAACATAAGGAGATCAAGGGGATTCGTATTGGAAAGGATGAAGTTAAACTTCTGTTATTTGCTGACGATATGATAGTATACATAAGTGACCCCAAAAACTCTACCAAAGAACTCCTACAGCTGATAAACACCTTTAGTAACGGGGCAGGATACAAGATCAACTCCAAAAAATCAGTGGCCCTCCTATACACAAAGGATAAAGAAGCAGAGAGGGAAATCAGAGAAACGTCACCTTTCACGATAGCCACAAATAGCATAAAATATCTTGGGGTTACTCTAACCAAGGAAGTGAAAGGCCTTTTTGACAAGAACTTTAAGTCTTTGAAGAAAGAAATTGAGGAGGATACCAGAAAATGGAATGACCTCCCCTGCTCTTGGATTGGGAGAATCAACATAGTAAAAATGGCAATTCTACCAAAAGCAATCTATAGATTCAATGCAATCCCCATCAAAATCCCACCAAACTTCTTCACAGACCTTGAGAGAACAATAATCAAGTTTATATGGAAAAACAAAAAACCCAGGATAGCCAAAACAATCTTATACAATAAAAGAACTTCTGGAGGCATTACCATCCCTGACTTCAAACTCTATTGCAGAGCTACAGTATTGAAAACAGCTTGGTATTGGCATAAGAACAGAGAAGTCGACCTTTGGAATCGAATAGAAGACCCAGATATTAACCCACAAACCTATGAACACCTAATTTTTGACAAGGGAGCTAAAGGTATACAATGGAAGAAGGAAAGCATCTTTAACAAATGGTGCTGGCATAACTGGATGTCAACCTGTAGAAGAATGAAAGTAGATCCATATCTATCACCATGCACAAAACTCAGGTCCAAATGGATTAAAGACATCAACATTAATCCGTCCACTTTGAACCTGATAGAAGAGAAAGTGGGAAGTAGTCTACAAGATATAGGCACAGGAGGCCTCTTCCTAAGTAGGACCCCAGCAGCACAGACAATAAGAGAAACAATAAATAAATGGGATCTACTGAAACTGAGAAGCTTCTGTAAAGCAAAGGACACTGTCAGTAAGACAAAAAGGCTGCCTTCTGACTGGGAGAAGATCTTCACCAACCCCTCATCAGACAAAGGTCTGATCTCCAAAATATACAAAGAACTCAAGAAACTAGGCACTAAAACTCTAATTAACCCAATTAAAAAATGGGGAACTGAACTGAACAGAGAATTCACAACAGATGAACTTCGAATGGCCAGAAGACACTTAAGGTCATGCTCAACCTCCTTAGCGATCAGGGAAATGCAAATCAAAACAACTTTGAGATACCATCTTTCACCTGTCAGAATAGCTAAAGTCAAAAACACCAATGATAGCCTATGCTGGAGAGGATGTGGGGTGAGGGGAACACTCATCCATTGTTGGTGGGAATGCAAACTTGTGCAGCCACTGTGGAAATCAGTGTGGCGGTTTCTCAGGAAACTGGGAGTCAACCTCCCTCAGGACCCAGCAATTCCACTCTTGGGAATATACCCTAGAGATTCCCTAACATACTACAAAAGCATTTGTTCTACTATGTTCATAGCAGCACTATTTGTAATAGCCAGAACCTGGAAACAGCCTAGGTGCCCCTCAATAGAAGAATGGTTAAAAAAGGTGTGGAACATATACACATTAGAGTTTTACTCAGCGGTAAAAAATAATGACATCTTGAATTTTGCATGCAAATGGATGGACATAGAAAACGCTTTACTGAGTGAGGTAAGCCAGACCCAAAAAGAGGAACACGGTATGTATTCACTCATAAGTGGATTCTAACCATAATTAAAGGTCTTTGAGCCTATTATTTGTGATCCTAGAGAAGCTAAATAAGAAGATGAACCTGATGAAGATTATTTAGCTATCCGCCAGGAGGTAGGAAATAGACAAGAGTCCCAGGTAACCTTGGGTGCATGGGGGGGGGGGGGTTGTTGGAAGTGGAGAGGGTTAGAGAGAAGGGAGTAGGGGAGGAATGGAGAAATCTCGGTTGACCGGGATGGGGGGACAGGAGGAAGGATGAATATGGGATCAGGGAAGAATATATTTCAACTAAGGGAGTCATTTTAGGGTTTACAGGAGACTTGATTATATATGGGATCCCAGGTCCAAGGAGAGATCCCCAGATTGTTCTCTGGACAGAGGAGAGGGTGCCTGAACTGGCCTTGGCCCATAACCATACTGATGAATATTTTGCTTATCACCATAGATCCTTCATCTGTCGAAGGATGGCGATACAGACGGAGACCCACATTGGAGCACCGGACTGAGCCCCCCAAGGTCCTAATGAGGAGCATAAGGACGAAGAAAATGACAAAGGACTGCGAGGGATGCTATCACCCACTGATACAAGGGGTCGGATCTAATGAGAGTTTACCAAGGGCAGTTGGACTCCGACTGAACGAGCACGTGATCCAACCAGATTCTCTGAATGTGGCCGGATTCTCTGAATGTGGCTGGCCCGGAGTCTTTCTGAGAAGCCATTGACAATGACATTGGGACTAGTTTTCTCTGCATATACTGGATTTTTGGGATCCAGTCTGTTTGGATACTCACCTTCCTGGACCTGGAGGGAGGGGGGACGAACTTGAACTTTCCACAGGGCTGGAAACCCTGACTGCCCTTAGGGACAAAGAGGGAAGAGGAGAGGGAGGGGGGGAGTGGGAGGGTGTTGGGAAGAGGGGCAGAAATGGAAACTTTTATAATTTAATAAAATTACTTTCAAAAAAAATAAACTAAAAGAAAAGAGCCATATGATCATCTCACTAGATGCTGAAAAAGCATTTGACAAAATTCAACACCCATTTATGATAAAGGTGTTGGAGAGACTGTGGATACAAAGATCATACCTAAATATAATAAAAGCAATATACAGCAAGCCGACAGCTAACATCAAACTGAATGGAGAGAAACTCAAAGCCTTTCCACTAAAATCAGGAACACGACAAGGCTGTCCACTCTCTCCATACCTCTTCAATATAGTGCTTGCAGTTCTAGCAATAGCAATAAGACAACATAAGGAGATCAAGGGGATTCGTATTGGAAAGGATGAAGTTAAACTTCTGTTATTTGCTGACGATATGATAGTATACATAAGTGACCCCAAAAACTCTACCAAAGAACTCCTACAGCTGATAAACACCTTTAGTAACGGGGCAGGATACAAGATCAACTCCAAAAAATCAGTGGCCCTCCTATACACAAAGGATAAAGAAGCAGAGAGGGAAATCAGAGAAACGTCACCTTTCACGATAGCCACAAATAGCATAAAATATCTTGGGGTTACTCTAACCAAGGAAGTGAAAGGCCTTTTTGACAAGAACTTTAAGTCTTTGAAGAAAGAAATTGAGGAGGATACCAGAAAATGGAATGACCTCCCCTGCTCTTGGATTGGGAGAATCAACATAGTAAAAATGGCAATTCTACCAAAAGCAATCTATAGATTCAATGCAATCCCCATCAAAATCCCACCAAACTTCTTCACAGACCTTGAGAGAACAATAATCAAGTTTATATGGAAAAACAAAAAACCCAGGATAGCCAAAACAATCTTATACAATAAAAGAACTTCTGGAGGCATTACCATCCCTGACTTCAAACTCTATTGCAGAGCTACAGTATTGAAAACAGCTTGGTATTGGCATAAGAACAGAGAAGTCGACCTTTGGAATCGAATAGAAGACCCAGATATTAACCCACAAACCTATGAACACCTAATTTTTGACAAGGGAGCTAAAGGTATACAATGGAAGAAGGAAAGCATCTTTAACAAATGGTGCTGGCATAACTGGATGTCAACCTGTAGAAGAATGAAAGTAGATCCATATCTATCACCATGCACAAAACTCAGGTCCAAATGGATTAAAGACATCAACATTAATCCGTCCACTTTGAACCTGATAGAAGAGAAAGTGGGAAGTAGTCTACAAGATATAGGCACAGGAGGCCTCTTCCTAAGTAGGACCCCAGCAGCACAGACAATAAGAGAAACAATAAATAAATGGGATCTACTGAAACTGAGAAGCTTCTGTAAAGCAAAGGACACTGTCAGTAAGACAAAAAGGCTGCCTTCTGACTGGGAGAAGATCTTCACCAACCCCTCATCAGACAAAGGTCTGATCTCCAAAATATACAAAGAACTCAAGAAACTAGGCACTAAAACTCTAATTAACCCAATTAAAAAATGGGGAACTGAACTGAACAGAGAATTCACAACAGATGAACTTCGAATGGCCAGAAGACACTTAAGGTCATGCTCAACCTCCTTAGCGATCAGGGAAATGCAAATCAAAACAACTTTGAGATACCATCTTTCACCTGTCAGAATAGCTAAAGTCAAAAACACCAATGATAGCCTATGCTGGAGAGGATGTGGGGTGAGGGGAACACTCATCCATTGTTGGTGGGAATGCAAACTTGTGCAGCCACTGTGGAAATCAGTGTGGCGGTTTCTCAGGAAACTGGGAGTCAACCTCCCTCAGGACCCAGCAATTCCACTCTTGGGAATATACCCTAGAGATTCCCTAACATACTACAAAAGCATTTGTTCTACTATGTTCATAGCAGCACTATTTGTAATAGCCAGAACCTGGAAACAGCCTAGGTGCCCCTCAATAGAAGAATGGTTAAAAAAGGTGTGGAACATATACACATTAGAGTTTTACTCAGCGGTAAAAAATAATGACATCTTGAATTTTGCATGCAAATGGATGGACATAGAAAACGCTTTACTGAGTGAGGTAAGCCAGACCCAAAAAGAGGAACACGGTATGTATTCACTCATAAGTGGATTCTAACCATAATTAAAGGTCTTTGAGCCTATTATTTGTGATCCTAGAGAAGCTAAATAAGAAGATGAACCTGATGAAGATTATTTAGCTATCCGCCAGGAGGTAGGAAATAGACAAGAGTCCCAGGTAACCTTGGGTGCATGGGGGGGGGGTTGTTGGAAGTGGAGAGGGTTAGAGAGAAGGGAGTAGGGGAGGAATGGAGAAATCTCGGTTGACCGGGATGGGGGGACAGGAGGAAGGATGAATATGGGATCAGGGAAGAATATATTTCAACTAAGGGAGTCATTTTAGGGTTTACAGGAGACTTGATTATATATGGGATCCCAGGTCCAAGGAGAGATCCCCAGATTGTTCTCTGGACAGAGGAGAGGGTGCCTGAACTGGCCTTGGCCCATAACCATACTGATGAATATTTTGCTTATCACCATAGATCCTTCATCTGTCGAAGGATGGCGATACAGACGGAGACCCACATTGGAGCACCGGACTGAGCCCCCCAAGGTCCTAATGAGGAGCATAAGGACGAAGAAAATGACAAAGGACTGCGAGGGATGCTATCACCCACTGATACAAGGGGTCGGATCTAATGAGAGTTTACCAAGGGCAGTTGGACTCCGACTGAACGAGCACGTGATCCAACCAGATTCTCTGAATGTGGCCGGATTCTCTGAATGTGGCTGGCCCGGAGTCTTTCTGAGAAGCCATTGACAATGACATTGGGACTAGTTTTCTCTGCATATACTGGATTTTTGGGATCCAGTCTGTTTGGATACTCACCTTCCTGGACCTGGAGGGAGGGGGGACGAACTTGAACTTTCCACAGGGCTGGAAACCCTGACTGCCCTTAGGGACAAAGAGGGAAGAGGAGAGGGAGGGGGGGAGTGGGAGGGTGTTGGGAAGAGGGGCAGAAATGGAAACTTTTATAATTTAATAAAATTACTTTCAAAAAAAATAAACTAAAAGAAAAGAGCCATATGATCATCTCACTAGATGCTGAAAAAGCATTTGACAAAATTCAACACCCATTTATGATAAAGGTGTTGGAGAGACTGTGGATACAAAGATCATACCTAAATATAATAAAAGCAATATACAGCAAGCCGACAGCTAACATCAAACTGAATGGAGAGAAACTCAAAGCCTTTCCACTAAAATCAGGAACACGACAAGGCTGTCCACTCTCTCCATACCTCTTCAATATAGTGCTTGCAGTTCTAGCAATAGCAATAAGACAACATAAGGAGATCAAGGGGATTCGTATTGGAAAGGATGAAGTTAAACTTCTGTTATTTGCTGACGATATGATAGTATACATAAGTGACCCCAAAAACTCTACCAAAGAACTCCTACAGCTGATAAACACCTTTAGTAACGGGGCAGGATACAAGATCAACTCCAAAAAATCAGTGGCCCTCCTATACACAAAGGATAAAGAAGCAGAGAGGGAAATCAGAGAAACGTCACCTTTCACGATAGCCACAAATAGCATAAAATATCTTGGGGTTACTCTAACCAAGGAAGTGAAAGGCCTTTTTGACAAGAACTTTAAGTCTTTGAAGAAAGAAATTGAGGAGGATACCAGAAAATGGAATGACCTCCCCTGCTCTTGGATTGGGAGAATCAACATAGTAAAAATGGCAATTCTACCAAAAGCAATCTATAGATTCAATGCAATCCCCATCAAAATCCCACCAAACTTCTTCACAGACCTTGAGAGAACAATAATCAAGTTTATATGGAAAAACAAAAAACCCAGGATAGCCAAAACAATCTTATACAATAAAAGAACTTCTGGAGGCATTACCATCCCTGACTTCAAACTCTATTGCAGAGCTACAGTATTGAAAACAGCTTGGTATTGGCATAAGAACAGAGAAGTCGACCTTTGGAATCGAATAGAAGACCCAGATATTAACCCACAAACCTATGAACACCTAATTTTTGACAAGGGAGCTAAAGGTATACAATGGAAGAAGGAAAGCATCTTTAACAAATGGTGCTGGCATAACTGGATGTCAACCTGTAGAAGAATGAAAGTAGATCCATATCTATCACCATGCACAAAACTCAGGTCCAAATGGATTAAAGACATCAACATTAATCCGTCCACTTTGAACCTGATAGAAGAGAAAGTGGGAAGTAGTCTACAAGATATAGGCACAGGAGGCCTCTTCCTAAGTAGGACCCCAGCAGCACAGACAATAAGAGAAACAATAAATAAATGGGATCTACTGAAACTGAGAAGCTTCTGTAAAGCAAAGGACACTGTCAGTAAGACAAAAAGGCTGCCTTCTGACTGGGAGAAGATCTTCACCAACCCCTCATCAGACAAAGGTCTGATCTCCAAAATATACAAAGAACTCAAGAAACTAGGCACTAAAACTCTAATTAACCCAATTAAAAAATGGGGAACTGAACTGAACAGAGAATTCACAACAGATGAACTTCGAATGGCCAGAAGACACTTAAGGTCATGCTCAACCTCCTTAGCGATCAGGGAAATGCAAATCAAAACAACTTTGAGATACCATCTTTCACCTGTCAGAATAGCTAAAGTCAAAAACACCAATGATAGCCTATGCTGGAGAGGATGTGGGGTGAGGGGAACACTCATCCATTGTTGGTGGGAATGCAAACTTGTGCAGCCACTGTGGAAATCAGTGTGGCGGTTTCTCAGGAAACTGGGAGTCAACCTCCCTCAGGACCCAGCAATTCCACTCTTGGGAATATACCCTAGAGATTTCCTAACATACTACAAAAGCATTTGTTCTACTATGTTCATAGCAGCACTATTTGTAATAGCCAGAACCTGGAAACAGCCTAGGTGCCCCTCAATAGAAGAATGGTTAAAAAAGGTGTGGAACATATACACATTAGAGTTTTACTCAGCGGTAAAAAATAATGACATCTTGAATTTTGCATGCAAATGGATGGACATAGAAAACGCTTTACTGAGTGAGGTAAGCCAGACCCAAAAAGAGGAACACGGTATGTATTCACTCATAAGTGGATTCTAACCATAATTAAAGGTCTTTGAGCCTATTATTCGTGATCCTAGAGAAGCTAAATAAGAAGATGAACCTGATGAAGATTATTTAGCTATCCGCCAGGAGGTAGGAAATAGACAAGAGTCCCAAGTAACCTTGGGTGCATGGGGGGGGAGGGTTGTTGGAAGTGGAGAGGGTTAGAGAGAAGGGAGTAGGGGAGGAATGGAGAAATCTCGGTTGACCGGGATGGGGGGACAGGAGGAAGGATGAATATGGAATCAGGGAAGAATATATTTCAACTAAGGGAGTCATTTTAGGGTTTACAGGAGACTTGATTATATATGGGATCCCAGGTCCAAGGAGAGATCCCCAGATTGTTCTCTGGACAGAGGAGAGGGTGCCTGAACTGGCCTTGGCCCATAACCATACTGATGAATATTTTGCTTATCACCATAGATCCTTCATCTGTCGAAGGATGGCGATACAGACGGAGACCCACATTGGAGCACCGGACTGAGCTCCCCAAGGTCCAAATGAGGAGCAGAAGGATGAAGAAAATGAAAAAGGAAATAAGGACTGCGAGGGATGCTATCACCCACTGATACAAGGGGACGGATCTAATGAGAGTTTACCAAAGCCAGTTGGACTGGGACTGAACGAGGACGTGATCTAACCAGATTCTCGGAATTTGGTCGGATTCTCTGAATGTGGCTTGCCCGAAGTCTTTCTGAAAAGCCATTGACTATGACACTGGGACTTGTTTCCTCTGCATATACTGGATTTTGGGGATCCAGTCTGTTTGGATACTCTCCTTCCTGGACCTGGAGGGAGCAGGGAGGAACTTGAACTTCCCACAGGGCAGGAAACCCTGACTGCCCTAAGGGACGAAGAGGGAGGAGGAGAGGGAATGGGGGAGTGGGAGGTTGTTGGGAAGAGGGGCGAAATGGAAACTTTTATAATTTAATAAAATTACTTTCAAAAAAAAGAAAAGAAAAAGAAAGTGTCAAAAAAAGACATATTTGGAGTTTGTGTAAACATTTAAAGATTGTCCCTTCACTAACTTTAAGGTGCGGGTAAGAGCTATCAACTCAGCCTGTTTTGTTGGTTAGTGGTATGGACGGGAAATGCCCGTGCCTCCACTATCTCAGTATCTGATACTATAGCATAGCCTGCTCTACAGTCCCATCACATAAAATGGACCTGCCGTCTGTGTACCAGATATAAGGAGCCTGGGACAGTTTGCCCTCCTGTATATGTGAGGGGTGGGGCAGTAGATCCTCTAAGATCTCTATGCAGGCATGAGATGGGGAATCATTAACATTAGGTTGAGGTAGATTTGAGATATTAAGGGGGTGGGTAGGATTGGAAAGTGAGTGCAGTATCTTCTACTAGTGCCACCTGGAGGGAAAGAACTCGGGAAGGGGGTAGGGTTTGTAAGCCTTTGTAAGTTAAGAGGTAGGACAGATTATGGTGGGAGAAGACAGTGGTGGGTGACCCAAAGGTTAGTTTTTTTGACTCACGAATAAGAAGCTCAGCAGCCGCTATGGCACACATGCAGGGTGCCCAGCCCTGAGTGGTGAGGTCCATCTTCCTCGACAGGTATGCTACAGGTGCAAAAGAAGGTCCCAGTTGATGTCCTAAGAACCCAAGGGCATATCTCTCCTTCTCTGCTACATAAAGAGAAAAGGGGCGAGTTAAATCTGGAAGATGAAGAGCTGGAGCCTGGATAAGGGCCTGCTGGAGTCTCTGGAAGAGTTTAGTAACAGGGTGGGGAAGGGGCTCATGCAGAGAGCCGAGAGCTGCCTCATATAAGGGGCGGGCGAGGAGAGAAAAAGAGGGGATCCAGGAACGCAGGAAGCCAGCCACTCCTAGGAACGATAAAACCTCTTCTTTTGTAGCAGAAACTGCAAGAAATTGAATCATTTTTTTCCTGCCTAGAGTGACAGCTTTTTGGGTTGGGGTTATAGTTAGTCCCAAATAAACGACCTGAGGGGTAGACAGTTGGGCCTTAGAAGATGAGACTCTATAGCCCTTTTGGACAGGAAATTTAAAAGGGCAGAAGTATCAATTTTGCTGATCTCCAATGATGGACTGCAAAGTAAAATGTCATCCACATACTGTATGAGTTTAGATTTATGGAGAGGCAGTGAGAGCAGGTCAGAAGCTAAAGACTGGCCAAACAGGTGTGGGCTGTTCTGGAATCCCTGGGGAAGGATAGTCCAGGTGAGCTGTGTGGAAAAGTGAGTGTCAGGATCAGTCCAGGTGAAGGCAAAGATGTTTTGAGATTGAGGGCTGAGAGGAATAGAGAAAAAAGCATCCCTGAGGTCGAGAACTGAGAAGTGGGAGGTTCCTGGAGGAATATTGGATAGAAGGGTGAGAGGATTAGGGACTACCGGGTGGAGAGGGACCACTGCAGAGTTAATGAGCCGGAAGCCTTGAACCAGACAATAGGTTCCATTCGATTTTTTAACAGCAAGTATAGGGGTGTTAAAAGGAGAAGAGGTGGGGTGAAGTAGCTTTTCCTTAAAAGGTCAGAAATAATAGGCTTAAGTCCCTTAAGGCTCTGGAGAGAGAGAGAGGGTACTGAGCTTGGGTAATGTACTTAGTAGGGTCCTGTAATTGGATAACAATGGGGGAATGGTGTTTAGCAATGGAGGGATTTTGGGTGTCCCAGACTTGGGGGTCTACCTGGGAGGCTGGTAGAGAAAAAGACACATTAGGGTTGGAAGGTTGGGAGGCTAGGAGAAGGAGGAGTGAAGCTGCTGGTGAGTCTGCGTTAAGGTAAATGGGAGGTGTAACATGAGGGTCCGGCTTGTTGGGGTTTCTGTTCCCGCCCACTACCCCACAGCCAGCAAATCCCAGAGAAAATCTGTGTGATTGATCACACAGAGATCTCTATAAGTTATAAAGCTGATTGGCCCATTAGGTCAGGCTACTTATTAGCTCTTATAACTTATGTTACCCCATTATCCTTATCTATGATAGCCACATGGCTCAGTACCTTTTCCAGCGGGGCAGCATACATCTTTCCTCTCCGGTGGTCTGGGCAGAACTGCGGAGGAAGCTTCCTGTTTCCCAGAATACTCCCAGTCTCTTTGTTCCACCTCTACTTCCTGTCTGGTTTTCCTGCCTATACTGCCTGCCTGGCCAATCAGCATTTTATTAAAATACATGATTGACAGAATACAGATAATTCTTCTGCACCATTTCCCTCTTTTTTTTAAAACAAAGGAAAATACCCATAGTCCATTTTTCGGGAATGTGGGCGTAGTATTCCAGGCTACTTCCTGCTGGTTGGGGGTGCTGATAATCTTATGGGGACCTAAAGAAAATTTAGAGTTATAATCAAGTCCTGACAGGAGTATCCTGTGAGACCTGATCATCTCAGGCAGCATCTTGAATCCGTTGTGGATGTAGAACTCAGACATCTGAGCCGTCTGTTCCTATTGGAGATTTCTCGGGTGGTCGTCCTTTTTCGAACCTGATTTTTCTTAATTCAGAATGAATCCACAGCCTCCCATTTTCTGTGGAAACAAAAGCAAAATCTCTTCCCCAAAGTAACATACCTTTTGACTTCAGTTTTGAAGCCAAGGTATTTTCAAAATACCTATCTTGGGTTAGTTCAGCAGCATTTATAAACAAAAGTATTTTAGCAGCTGTTGCTCCTTCCTCAGCATTCAAACAATTCAAAGAGAGCATAATAGCATACAGTATCAAGATTCTCTGTGTATTTTCCATTTTTATGCAGCTTTATTTTAACCTCTATTTCTTTTATTTTTACTTTTACTTTTTGAGACAGGGTCTCTGTATATCTTTGTCCTGGAATAACTCTGTAGACCAGGCTGTCCTTGAACTCACAGGGGTCTGCCTGTCTCTACCTCCCCAGTGCTGGGATTAAAGGCATGTGCTACCACACCTTGAACTCACAGAGATCTGTCACTGCCTCCCAGGCATTGGAATTAAAGGCGTGTACTACCACACCTTGAGGTCACAGAGGTCAATCTACCTCTGCCCCTTGAAGTCACAGAGGTCAATGTACCTCTGCCTCCCAAGTGTTTGGATTAAAGGTGTGTACCACCACACCCAACTACTCTCTTTCTTTTTACTTTAAGAACTTTAACTTTTATCCTGTATATATTTTTTAACACACTGTAAACCATTTAGAGGTTTTCTTACTCTTTGAATCTCTCTTTTCTGTATATCTCTCTTTTTCTGATCACATGAGCCTTTAATTTACTAAGCAATATCGGTAGGACTAAAGCCATGGCTTTGACAGCTAGATCCAGCCCATTCCTTAGCTTTCCAGCCTCATGGCAGAGGTACTGGCTGCAGCCATTTTTCTTGCCACAACTCTATGGCGTTTCAAGGTCCTTACCAGCAAGCAAGCTGCAGCATTCTGCTCACAGACCACACTCAGTCAGTCGGCCTGCCTGAAAGAGTCAGAGTTTGCCCTGGCAGGACGGCCCAGAAAGCCAGCATTTTAAAACGGCGCAGCTTTTTTCCTGCTATGGCTGAAAACTGAAAAGCATGTATTCAGCTTTTCATCAACACCATTTAAGTGTTTCGTGGCAGGACCTCTTAATGAGCTGCAAAGTTTTGCAGCTAAAGCTGAGTCAGCAAGCCTCTCTTAGATAAGAGTGCTTGCTTGCCTCTAGCAAGCAGAGCAGACTCGAGAAATTGCTGCTACCAAGAAAACATGCTTTACTCTATTCTTTCCCAAGCTTTCTCAAGCTTTCTGTGGATTCAGTTATCCACGTGGGCGCCATATGTAACATGAGGGTCCGGCTTGTTGGGGTTTCTGTCCCCACACAGTACCCTACAGCCAGCAAGTCCCAGAGAAAATCAATCACACAGAGATCTCTATAAGTTATAAAGCTAATTGGCCCATTAGGTCAGGCTACTTATTAGCTCTTATAACTTATGTTACCCCCTTATCCTTATCTACGATAGCCACATGACTCAGTACCTTTTCCAGAGGGGCAGCTTACTCTTTTCTCTCCGGTGGTCTGGGCAGAACCCACAAGGGAGCTTCCTGCTTCCCAGAATACTCCCAGTCTCTTTGCTCCACCTCTACTTCCTGTCTGGTTTTCTCGCCTATACTGCCTGCCTGGCCAATCAGCGTTTTATTAAAATATAGGATTGACAGAATACAGATAATTCTCCTGCACCAGGGAGGAGCAAAAGAAATGGAGGCTCCCACCTTTGTTAAAAAAAATCCCTTCCCATGAGAGGTACTGGACAGGTTGGCATAACTAAAAATGAATGAGTGAGAAAAATGCCCCTAAACACACAGTTAAGTGGTGGGGTCTGCTGAGGTAGATAAGGGTTTCCCCCTCCCTGACAATAGGGAAACTAGAAGGAGAGGTAGGCCTCCAGAATTCCCTCAGTACTGAGTATGTGGCTCCGCTGTCCAAGAGAAAGGAGATGGGCCGTCCTGATATCGTGATGAGTACCTGTGGCTCCTCATTACAGATGACGGTTGTGGTCAGGCCAAAGGAACCCCGGGAAGCCTCACTCATCTATGGCCAGACCTAGAAGGTCAACTTGGGAATTTTCTGGGTCCAATGTCTCCATGCCACTATGTACACAAGGACAATCTACTGCCCAATGTCCTTCCCTATGACACTTTGGACAAGGTCTCATGGGACTAAGATGCTCGGTCCCAGTGACCAGTTTTGTCATATTTGAAACACAGACCTGGAGGTTCTCGAGCTCTGGGTGGCAGGGGAGCAGCATGGACAGCACGGATTGGGCGGTCTGTTACCTCGGCCAATCGGGAGGCATGGCTAACACATGACAGTGATGGTACACTTTAAAAGTCAACTCTAGGACTTCTGCCTGCGGAGTCAAGGGGCCTTTCTCCAAAAGTCTAAGCTTAGCCCTAATGTCAGAGTAGCACTGATTAAGAAAATGGGTCATGAGTTTGCCTTCTGTAGCTTCTGGATCTAAGTTAGTATACTGTAACAGAGCTTTTGTGGGGCGTTCCAAAAATGCAGAAGAATTTTCCTTCGTATCCTGAATAATCTCTGAGAGTTTAGTATAATTCACCGGCTTGAGGGCAGTCTTACAGAGACCTGCCAGGAGATAAATCAAAAACTGGTCCCTAGCTAAGATCCCACCTGGAGTATTATAGTCCCAGTGTGGCTCTTGCTCTGGGACCACCTCTGCTCCGGGAGGGTGGGAGGGAAGAGTTTGGTGAATCTCATCTGCATGTTGCCTGGTCTGCTCCCAAACTCACCTGCGCTCTTCAGGAAGTAGGTTATTAGATATGATCATATAGATGTCATGAAAAGTGAGTTTATAAGATTGGGTAAGATATTGGAATTGTTTTATGTAAGTGGTAGAATTAGACGTATAGGAACCCAGTAATTTTTCTATATGGGAAAGCTCTGAGAGAGAAAAAGGAACATGTACCCTAATCAATCCATCTACACCAGCCGCCTCTTGCAATGGGAGAATTGTAGCAGGCTTGGCTTGCTTAGGGTTAGGTTCCGTGGCAGCACACAAAAGTGTGAGAGGAAGGGTAAAGGTGGGTGCCAGAGTAGGGCAGCTGCCATGGCCAGGCACCGGAGAGGAAGAATGGTTTAGAGGGGCTTTTGGAGACCGATCATGTTGGGAGGGGAGAGAGGGAGTGGCAGAGCAAGCAGCTGGAGGTGGTAAGGCTGCTGAAGGAGCTAAAGAGGTGGGGGTAGAAGCTGAGGGAACAGGGGGTCTTCAGGAGCAAATGGCATAGCTAGAAACATGAGAGCAGGTGAACAGTTTGTAAGGAGGGCTTAGACTTAGAGCTTAAGTAGAAAAAGGCTTGCATATAGGGGATCTCCTTCCATTTGCCTGTGCGCTGACAATAGTTAGAAAACTCCCATAAAATGTTGGGGTTAAAGGTGCCATTAGGCAGCCAGTTTAGATTTTCCTCTAAATTTTAACGAGGCCATTCTTTTGAACAAAGATGGATAAGTGTGGGAGTCTGTAAATAGGGCATTAAGGCCTGAGGTTTTAGGGCCTCTAAAAGGCGCCCCAGTGGGGAGGCTGGATTGATAGGCTTGGAAGGTTTGCTTCCCATGGTTAAAGCTATGTAAACCTGCGAATAAACAGCAACACCTCAAGGCTCCAAAGAAGACGTCTCTTGACTATGGAGCGGGTGTAAATCAGTGCAACCTTTGCAAGACTTGTGTGGGTATCCCATTAAGACACGAGTGGGAAGGTAAGGCCCAGCTGGGTCCAATCGGTGACCCAAACCCAGAGAGGCCAGAGGCTGCTCCGAGCGACCTCAGAAAAGAAAACGGAAAGAAAAGGAAATGAAAAAAGAGAAAGAAAGAGCTCGGGGACCCTGGGCCCCCAGTTGTGGGTGGGTTGGCCCCGGGCTGTCCCAAACACGAGCTTAACTAAGGGAAGCAAACCACAGAAGAATGCCAGCAAAGGGAACAACTGTGGTCTTGAAGACCATGGTTAGGGGCAGTCCCCCGTCTCTAGGAACTCCAGCGGGTTGCTCAATGGTCAATTACTCAGGTTCAAAGAAATGGTTAAGCTGACCAGAATGGGAACACTCACCATTGGAAGCCGGTGTTGTTCAGAGTGATCACACTCAGGCATATGGAACACGTGGGTTGTTTTCCAGAAAATCCCCGGTTGCAATTTCAGTTTCAGGAGTCAGGGGAAGATCCTGGCCCCAGGACGGGACCTGGGGTTGGAAATTTCGGCTCTGGGATAGGGTCCTGGGGTGGGAGAATCTCTCGAGTCTTGGCACCAGCTGACATGTCCTACACAAGTGAGAAAAGGAAACAAGACAAAAACTTAGGAGTTTATTAGAAGAGAAGTATGCTCATGAGCCCAAAGAAATAGTGTGCCGGAAGAGAGAGAGGGAGGGTAAAGATGGCACGTATAGCTTTTAAAGGCTTCCTAGCACCTAGCACATGTGCACGGGGGAAAGACGTGCCTACATCAGACACTGAAGATGGGCGACCATACGCCTTGCACCTGCGCACAGGGGCTTTGCGTAAGCACGTTTGATGCTGATGATGCAGATGGTGGGCCACCCACGCATGCTCACACAGGGGGTTAGTTGAGTCACAGGTAGAGGTAACCACGCATGCAAACATGTGGGTCACACAAGCCCTGTTCCCAAGGGTCTGCCCACATGTGCCTGTCTTAGAACCCGGAAGTATAGCCTTACGGCTGGCTAAATAATTACAGAGGGGGCAGGAGAGAGAGGGGAACTAGGTGCAGCCAGGAGGCCCAAAAGAGAGGGGGTAAAAAAAAAATAGTACATTATATAGGGAAGTGGAGTTGGGGGAACGCAACCCAGTCCCTGGACTGAAGAAATTTAGGGTAGGGGCTGGGTATGCCAGCCAGAAGGGCCCTGTAACAAGTAGAGACTGAGGGGTGCAGGGAGAACCTGGAGGCCTGTGTCTGCTTTGATATGTAAAATAAGTGCCTCAGCCATTTTTCCCAGGGTTTGAGACCTAACACACTGCTACTTTGTTAAATGCTTGATATAATTCCCTGGGGAAACTTATCTTTTGCTTGAAGGCCTAACCTAGAATCAATTAGTCAATTCCAACAAAAATGTAGTCACATTGTGAGGACGATTACACAGCCCGTCAAAGAGAACTGCTATTGAAGAATGTTTTCAGTTGCTTCTCTATTTAATGCCTTCTTTTGAAAAAAATATTTTTTTAATTTTTGATTATATTTATCTGTGTGCACATATATGCACATGCATGAGTGAGCAAGTTTGTGGCATGGCATGCATGAAGAGTCCAGAAGATTACTTGTGGAAAGCATCTTTACCCATGAGCCAAGTTGCTGGCCCTTTAAATCATTTCCTTTCACATAATAGTAGATTGACATTCCATTAGAACACCTATTGCAAAGAATAGCAGTGGATGGGGGCACATGGAGGAGGAGAGGAAGGGGGAGCTGTGGTCAGGATCTGTTGTATGAGAGAAGAAAAAAAAAGAAATCTTTTGTATTCTTTATTCAATCCTACCAAGGATAAGATCTTTAAAAAATGCATTACGCTATCACGACTAGAACATTTACAGTGAAGACACCAGACATTTTCATCAGCACAAGTTCTGATACCATTGTAGCCATCCCCACCTGTTTTCCTCTCACTCTCCACACTGCCGCTGTAACCTCTGACAACCACTGCTCTGCTGATTTCTATTATTGTATCATTTCAAGAATGTTATGTAAGTGGAATATGTAGTAGGTAACTTTGTGGAGCTGTGTTTTTTCCCCACAGCTTAATTTTCTGAGGCTCACCCAAGTTATCAGACAATATAAGTGAGTCACTTCCTTTTATTGATGAACAATATTAGGTGGCACAGTTTAATTATTAACTCACTTTAGTACAGCAGGGTTGTTTGAGCCATTCTAAATAAAGCAGCTAGAAGCATTTCTGGATAGCTTTCATGCCCTGGAGGGAAAAGGTAGGAAAACTGTCTCTCAGCTGTTCTCTGTAGGACCCATTTATCTTTCTGAAACATTGTTTGTTTCTCAGTAAATAACCTTTCTTTCTTCCTTTTGCATAAGTGCCGTTCACCCAGACTTGCTCTCTTCCTCTTTATCCTTTATAAAGGAAGGATATCGCTCCAAATTCTAATTATGTCCTTCAGTATTATTTTCTTGTGAATTCTTGTGTATGTACATAATCAGATCTATTGTTTTCTCTTCTTAACCTGTCCCTTTTGGTTTAAGTCTCAGGGTCCCAATAACTAAGAACAAAGAGATTGAAGAAAACCTTTTCTCTCCAACACTCCAACAACGTCTAATAATATAAGAAAAACTGGAATTTGACCAATCCTGCAAAAAAGGAAGAAAAATAGAAAAAGAGGAACAAAAATTTGGATAAATAAGAAGTAAATAACATTATGACAAGTTTTCAATTAACCATATTAAAAATTGCACTAAGCAAGAATGGTATAAATACAATCAAGGGACTGAAGAGATGGTTCAGTAATTAAGAGCACAGACTAATCTTCAAGAGGACCCAGGTTCAATTCCCAACACCAACATGGAAGCTCTCAAACATCCAAAACTCCAGTTTCTAGGGAATCCAATGCTTTCTTCTGCCTGCTCAGACACTAGGCATGCATGTGGTATACATGTATATGTGCAAGCAAAACAACCATACACATAAAATAATAATTTTAAAAATAATACGTTAAAGACAGAAATCATCAAATGAATTAAAAAACAAGACTAAGCTACATGTGGCTTATAAATAAAGTACTTCAAATTGCAACATTCTCCTATACTCATAAATCAGTGTCTTGCCCAGCCATCATCAGGGAAGCTTGTTTTCACAATAGATGGGAATAAATACAGAGACCCACAGCTGGACAGTATGCAAGAAGTGAGAGAGTTTGGAACACATAGTCCTAAATGGGATGTCTCCATCAATTCCTCCCCTCAAGGATCTGGGAACTCTGCTGAAGAGGAAGCAGATGATAAGAGCCAAAGAGGATGGAGGATACCAAAGAAAGAAGGCCATCTAAATACAGCAGGAACAATGCATATATGAATTCACATGTTGCAGCATTCACAGGGTTTGCACCTGTCTGGGCCAGATGGGATCCTAGAGCTGAGAAGGGAAATGGACACAAACACAAATCTCTAACCCACAAGATATCTCCAATTTGCAACTATTGGCTAGGCCCCATGGTCAGCAGTAGATAGCCAACACAAAATGAACTCAATGGAATTTTTGGAGGCTTCTCATCTCATTAAGCTTTGCCAGCACTTTAAAAAACATACTGGTCTGTCTTAGATAGGGTTTCTATTGCTGTGAAGAGCCACCATGACCACAGCAACCCTTGTAAAGGAAAACATTTAATTGAGATTATGCTTTCAGAGGTTTAATACATTATCATTGTGGTAAGAAGCAAGGCAGCATGCAGGCAGCTATGGTACTGGAGAGGCAGCTGAGAGTTCTACATCTTGATCCACAGGAAACAGGAAGTGAACTGTGTCCCACACTGGGCATAGCTTGAGCATATGAGACCTCAAAGCCTGCCCTCACAGTGACACACTTCTTTCAACAAGGCCACACCTCCTAATAGTGCCACTCCCTATAACCCAAGCAATCAAACACATGGGCCAGTCAGTCTATAGGGGCATACCTATTCAAATCACAACATGGCCATTTGCATATACATTATACTTTCCAGATCTGTGTTTTCATGGGAATTGTGTATGTGTATGTGGAGGGGGAGGAGGAGAGTGAATGGGTGTGTCTGCATTTATCTGTATTTCTTGAGCTTTCTCTTTGGCCCTTTTTGTTTGTTTGGTTGGTTGGTTTGTCCTATTCTGGTTCGTTTTATTTTATCTAATATTATTATTATTATTTTTAGATATCTTTTGAATCCTAATGAGAGAGAAAGAATAGGTGTGGATTTGGGTAGGTAAGGAAATGGGGAGGATCTGGGCGGAGTTGGGGACAGGAAACCCTAATAATAATATATTGTATGAAAATAAATCTATTTTCAACAACAACAACAAAGTTGGAAACAAATGGGGGAAGAAAAGGACAGAGCTAATGTGGGGGTTTAGTTTGGTTGGTGGAGTACTTATTTACCATGTAAAAAGTTCTGTGTTAAATTCCACCACAAAACAGGAAAACAATGTGTACTATGGTAACACTAATGAAAAAGTGGGGGTGGCTTTATTATCAGACATGGTAACACTAATGAAAACATTAAGTTAGTGTGGGTTCATTAGTAGATAATTTAGACTTTAAGATAGAAAATTTTCAGGACTGAGTAAATAAATTCACTGGAATGATAAAAGGATTAGTTGTTCAAGATAATATAGAGCTCTAAGCATTTGTTCGTTTATTAATAGTTTAAAAATATATGAGGCTGGTATGTACTCACTTATAAGTGGATATTAGCTGTAAAGTAAGGAATAACTATGCTACAATCCACAGACCCAGAGAGGCTAGGTAATAAGGAGGACTGAAGTCAGGACACATGGATCTCACTGGGAAGAGGAAATAGACGAAATTTTGTGGGTAGACTGAGGGTGGGTGGGGATGAGAACATGAGGGATCAGGTGGGGCGGGGTGGGGGAGAGTACTGAAAAAGCTAACTGAAAAGGGGTATTTCAGGGTCAGTTAGAAACCTGGTGCAAGGGAAACTCCCAGGAATCTACAAGGATGACCTGTGCTAAGACACCAAGCAAAAGGGGATACATATCCTGAACTGGCCACCTCCTGAGACCAGGCAAGACTACCAGTAGAGGGATTGGGACACCAACCTAGTCACATCACCTTTGATCTACAGTCTGTTTGGCCTATGGAATATCAAGTGTAAGGGTGACAAAGAGATTATGGGAGTGGCCAACCAAACATGACTGGAGGAAAAAATGTCAATGTAATGATGCCTAAAAATATTCTGCTCATAGATTGGTGATTATCCCAATTGTCATCAGAGAGGCTTCGTCCAGTAACTTTTGGAAACAGATTCAGAGACCCATTGTCAAACATTAGGTCAAGCTTGGAGAATCCTTCTGCAGAGAGGAATGAAGGATTGTAGGAACCAGAGGGTTCAATGACTTCATAAGAAATCCCACAGAATCAACTTACCTGGCATTATGGGAGCTCACAGAGACTGAACTGACAACCAGGGAGTCTACATGGGAGTGAGGTAGACCCTCTGCATAAGCATATATATATATATATATATATATATATATATATATATATATACAACTATGTTACAGTTGTGTAGCTTGGTCTTTTTAAAGGACTCCTAACAGTGGGAACAGGGGCTGTTTCTGACTCTTTTGCTGGCTTTTGGGACTCTATTCTTCATCCTGGGTGGCCCTAATGCATAGGGAGCTTCTTAGTCTTTCTACAACTTGATATACCATGTTTTGATTATATCCATGGGAGTTCTGCCCTTTTCTGAATAGAAATGGAGGAAGAGTGGATAGGGAGGTACAAGGGGAAAGTAGGGGAGGGACTGGGAGAAGAAGATGGAGGAAAAATTGTAGTCAGGATGCAAAATAAAAATACATTTTAAAAATAATTAAGTCTAAGAAAAAATACATGAAACAAAAACTGAGAATTATAATTATAGTCAGAAGTTTAACTCCTCTTAATAATTATTTCAATAATAGGACAGAAAAAAAAATAAGGCCACAAAAGATCTTAATACCTTGGCCCAATTCCAGAATGTTCCATGAATGAAGTTTGGAACACACAAACTTGCTAAGTGCCCATGGTACCTTTACCAAGATAGGCTATATTCTGGGTCATAAACTCCATAGTCTGAACGGATTATTTAAAATATAAAAGACACATAAGTACATTCTCTAACCCAGAAAGATCTTTGCAAATGTTTAAATATTTCAAACTAAATAAAATACTTATAAGTAACTATGGGTCAAAGGAGAAATCAAAGGGTAATTAGTAAATGAATGAACAAATGGATGAAAATGAAAACACAGCCTAAGGAAAGTTTGGGTTGCCATCAAAACAGGATTTAAGAGTATTTTCTAGAACTAAAAGTGAATTACTTCTGTTTCTGTTCTTAAGAAACTAGACATGGAGAAGCAAATTAAACCCATGTTAGCAGAAGGCAGAAAATAATAATGACCATAACAGAAACCAAATAAATAGAAAACCTGAAAAATAAGCCATGTGTGATGACTCCTATCTGCAGTCTCAGCCCCTGGAGACAGAGACATGAGAATCCCTGCAAGGTCTATACCATTCTGGGCTAAGAGTGAGACATTGTTTCAGTTCCTCTCTCGAAAGGACAAGAATAGGAAGAAAAAAAATCAGGGAACAGGACAAGGGGACGAAAGATTACATAAAAATTTAATGTAATAGCAAACTGCTTTTGTTGTGATCAATCTAAAAATGAATAGAGGTAATGTTGTTAATGATTCTTCAGCTATTAAAATTTCAGAGTTGCTTATTTTGGGATAATTGCAAATTAACAACCAACACTGAATAGAAATTTCATTTAAGACTTCACCTACTAAGCTCACTGCACAAGAACTATATAAACCCAAAAGCCTTTATACCCATTAAATTGAATTTTAAAAATCTTTGAAATCATCCTACAAAGGAAACTGCAGGCCCAGATGGTCCTGATTAATTTTATCGATGATTAGGAAGTAATAACACAAATTATATATATTAACTCATAACATACAACTAAAAGGAAAGAATATTCTAAAAGACTAATATTACCAAGAAAACAAAATCAGTAAAAGCAAACTACAAACCAATATTCTGTCTTTTGAAACAGATCTCAAATACCCCAAGCTGGCCTCAAATTTGATATACAGCCAAGGATGACACTGAACTCCTCCTGGTCCTCCTGTCTCTGTCTCTCACAAGTGCCGGAATAATAAATATGTTTCTACTATGCCCAGTGACACTTCTCTACAGAAATAATACAAATGACCAATTTGATACAAATGTTTTTATATCTCCCTGCACAACCAGAGGCCATGCCAGCACCCAGATAAGGGCCTCCACCCTGCTCACATACCACCAACACTCCCCCAGAACCCACCCAACCTAACCCCAACAGTTCCTCCTGATTCTGTCACCCTATCCCACCCACACATCCAAGGGAAAGACCACTGTCCCGCCAGAATCCATATCGGTACCCAGATCCCCAGCCCAACCCTCCATCTGAAGCTTCCACTCCACCATAAGACACACCAGCACCTAAATCCCCAGAGGCCACACCAACACACAGATCCCCAGTGACCACACCAGCTCCCAAAAACCAAGAGGACCCCTGACTAGACCAGAACCACTCCTACAGCCAGAATCCCAGTCCCCAATTTGGGTGGAAACTCCTGGTCAAGCAGAGGCCACCCTGGACATCAGAAGTCCAGCCCCCAACTTAGGCTGAGACCCTCTACTCAATCTCAGACAGGAAGACCAGAGAGGAAACAGAAATCAAGGACAAAACACCCACCCAACAAAGACAAACTCATAAATTGGCACCTAGACCTATAATCACCCCAAACCCAGATGCCTAGACGCCAGCATAAGAACACAATCAATCACAGCCAGGGCAATATGTCAACACTAGAGCTCAGGCATCCTACCACAGCACATCCTGAATATTCCAACACAGCTGAAGCACAAGTAAATGACCTTAAAACCTTTAAGGACAATAGAGGTCCTTAAAGAGGAAATGAATAAATCCCTTAAAGAAAACCAAAAAGAAAAAGAAAAAAACCAAACAAACAATTGAAGGAAATAAATAAAACAGTTCAAAAACTGAAAATGGGGAAAAAGGGCAATAGAGAAAACACAACTTGATGGAATTCTGGAAATGGAAAGTGTAGGTAAGTGAACAGAAACCACAGAATTAAGTATCGCCAACAGCATACAAGAGATGAAAGTGAGAATCTCAGGCATTAAAGATACCATAGAAGAAAAAGATCTATCAGTTAAATAAAATAATAAACCTGCTGGTGATGGTGCCGCATGCCTTCAATCCCAGCATTCAGGAGGCAGAGGCAGATGATTCTCTGTGAGTTCAAGGACAGCCTGGTCTACAAGAACTAGTGCTAGGACAGGCTCCAAAGCTACAGCAAAACCCTGTCTCAAGACAATAAAAAAAAAAAGAAAATGTTAAATCTAAAAAGTTCCTGACATGAAACCTCCAGAAATTCTGGGACATCATGAAGAGACATGAAAGATGTAACAGCAATATTACAATTCAAATTAACATATGGGGTGGGTCAACATCAGGACAAAAACAAGTTTAGATTAAGCCAGTTTCAGCCAGTTTCTGCACCCTTGGGTTTCAATACACAAAGGATGTTTTTCTCAAGACTGCTTCTGCCGCCCACAGATCCTGTTTTACCCTGGCCCCTAGTTGATCATAAAAACATCTTAAGTTGGGGACTAGGGTTGGGGTCTTTCAGACCAAACCTCCTAAGAATAATAGGAATAAAAGAAGAATCCCAGTTCAAAGGCTCAAAAAATGTTTTTCTTTCTTTCTTTCTTTCTTTCTTTCTTTCTTTCTTTCTTTCTTTCTTTCTTTCTTTCCTTCTTTCTTCTTTGGTTTTATTGAAACAGGGTTTCTCTGTGTAGCTTTGGAAATCAAACTGAATTTCTCATCAGGGAACCTGTATGGGTCTGACCTATACCCTCTGCATATATGCTATTGTTGTATAGCTTTGGGTTCCTGTGGTACTACTAACAGTGGGAGCTGTCTCTGACTCTTTTGCTGGCTTTAGGGACCCTTTTTCTTCTACTGGGTTGTTTTGTCCACCCTTAATATGAAGGATTGTGTCTAGTTTTATTATAAATTGTGCTATGTTTGGTTGCTATCCCTGGGAGGTCTGTCCTTTTCTGAAGAGAAAGGATGAGGAGTAGATCTGGGGTAGAAGGGATGTGGAGTGGGAGGCTGGGAGGAGAAGAGGAAGGGGAAACTGCATTTGGGATATAATATATGAGAAAAATGTTTTTTAAAAGCTCCCACACAAAAACTAAATGAAAAGATGTGCCAACATTATTAATCATTAGAAAACTACAAATCAAAGCTCAAATGAGATTCAGTCCACACCCACAAACATTCTTATAATAAAATGTTCTCCAGAAGGTGGAGACACTGGAACCCTAACATATTGCTAATGGGAAAACGCTCCAACCACTGTGAAAAATGTAAAACGCTAAAACAGTTCCTCAAAAAGTTAAATGTACAATAATTATTTGTTCTGATGATTTCACTACCAAGGTATAAACTCAAGTTATGGAAAACTAATATTGAAACGAATACACATAAAATATGTTAATGGCATCATTTTTACAATATACAACTTGTATTAGCAGGGTGTTCTAAGACTCTAGAATTATGGAATGAATTTTTCTCATATTTTATATATATTAATTTATTGTTATTTATATTTTATCATATTTATTTCATAGTTTATATTTTCTTGTACACTCATATAGTGTCTCAATTAATTATTAATAATATATTAATGGTAATAATTATTTGTATATTATATATAATATTTTATATATGGATGGTTTTATTGGGATGATGTACAAGCTGTGTCTCAGCTATTCCAACAATAGCTGGCTGTGAGGGAAAAGTCTAAGAATCAAGTATATAGTAGTTTCTCAGTCCACAAGGCTGTATGTCTCGTATCTTCAGTCTAGCCTGGAATCCTAAAGAAGTAGACAGTAATGCCAGTGAAGGAATGGTTGTAACAGCAAAGCAAAAGCACGCAAGCAAAGAGCTAAAGCTTCATTCTTTCATATTCTTATATAGGCTTACAGCAGAAGATATGGTCCAAGGTAGATCTGGGTTAAAGAGCTGGATTAAAGGTCTATCTTCCCACCCTAAGATCTGGATTATGGGTATGTCTTCTCACCTCAAAGATTCAGATTATAAGTGGATCTTCTCACCTCAAATTAAGCAGAAATTCCCTCATAGACGTGCCCTCCATTTGAGGGTTTTAGTTAATTCCAGATGTAGTCAAGTTGACAACAAAACATAGCCATTGCAAGTCTACCTTTTGTCAACCTGACACACAATCGTGTCTCCTTATGTCATGATGAATTTCCAAATGAAAACAATAACCAGGTCATAATTATGCTGATCATGAAATAACTATCCTTTGTACCTTTGTACAACCACAAATGCATTGTTAATTTAGAATAAGTGGCATTGTCCTTTGGGGAACATCTTTTCAATACCTCAAACTTAAATATGATAACAATTGATATTGTCTTAATTGATGTTACAACGTATAATAAAGAAATTGAAAGAAAACACAAATATCTGCACAAATGTATTGTTAACAAAATACAACAGAAGCACTCAAGTCAACTTAATCCCCATTTCTGTGATTGGTCATGTAGCCTCAGCTGGTATTTAGAACTACCTTCCTCTACTACCCATTCTGTATTTCCTCCACCCTCTGTAAGAACCTCAGCAGATCTAAGCTCTTTTCCTGGAGGCATGTTCCATTCCGGAAGGGTCTGTGCCCTTTGCCATCCTGTCTGAATTAGGCTGTTGTAGTTTCCCACTGACTTTAAACTCGGGACATGATAGCACTAAGAGACACCTGAAAGTATCTCCTGAAATAAACTTTTATTTTTTATTTTATTTATCTCTAGAAATAAACTTTTTTTTACCTCCCCCAATTTCCCCAACACAATCTGGATCAATCATCTCCACTAACACTGTCATTTCTTTCTTAGCCTGTAGACTTAAGAGCATTAGAAGCTCAAAGTTATAAGGGTGAAACTGGCCTCCAGTTCAATGGAGTGCTTGAACACTTATTGTGGCTCCTGGCAGGAGTATTCCTCCCTTCTGGAACCAAAACTTCTAGAGCAGTAAAACTTAAGGTCACAGGAACAAGAAGCAAAATTTTTCCTAGTAGGTCACTAGAGGTGATAGTGAGTAGAACTATTTCCTTACCTGCCCCTTGATTCCTGAACTATGGGTCCTGAATGTGGATCCTGGCCTTGGGAGAATCCATACTATGTATTAGATGCTGATTCAAAGCATATATCACCTTATGGAGAGCCCTGCCCTAGCCTGAGACAAGTTGGTACAAGGATAGTAGAGTATTTCTGTGAGAAAATTGACCATCTTATTTTGGGAAGACTGAGGAAGGACTTTGGAACTTTGGGCGAGAAAAGTCATTGAGTATTCAAAGTTTGGTGGGCTATTCTTTGAAAACTTGGAAAATAATTAAGAGCAGTGCAGAAGATGGAGGCCTGGCTAGTGAAGTTTCAGAGAGAAGTTTAAAGACTCTCTCAGGACTATTTGTTATTTTGAGTTGTAATCTGTGGTTCTGAATAGATGGGGCTGAAGAATCAGCTGTGACAAATAAGAACTATTAAAATGAAACCTTGGCTTTGCTGGGACACTCACTGCTGGCTAACTGGAGCTCAGAAATTAGCAGTGATTAAGAGACCAGCATCACTGAGGTGAAATCTTCTAGGAAGTGTTTCCTGAGAGTCAGCACACAGAAACTGTGTTCCAGAGGTGGCCAAGGTTGTACCTCATGCTGGCAGCTGAACTTGTTAGTTTAAGAGTCACCAGGGGGCACTGGTTTTGAAGGCATGAAGGGGTAATGGAGAGCAGCCAAGGCCTGGCACTGTGAGAAGCCAGGAGGGACCACTGGTGAAGGTGCAGCCTCAGTGACAGATAAAGACCCAGGATTGAAGGGGTCTTGCAGAGATGTTGAGGCTTGGCACCATGAAGAGGGCCCAGGAGAGGCTATTGGTCAAGGTGTAATGCCGTTGCTGCAGAAGACCCCGGCATTTTGCAGATGCCGGTACCATGGCACAAGCACCAAGAACAGCAGCAGTAGTGGAGCGGAGCCAGCTAGAACCTAGAACACAAACTGTGTGTGCTGCCAAGGGCAGAGCCAGAGAAGTGACCCAAGCCCCTTCCTTGGAGGAACCTAGAAAACCGTGAATGAATCCAGACAATGGACATCGAGTTATTTACACTTTTGGAGTTTGGTTTTACTTTGATTTGATTGTGACTGTGCCCTGATTCTTGCCTCTTGAATTAAGAAAGTATTTCATTAACCTTTTACTTTATAGGAGCCCATAGTTGAGAGACTTTAAACTTTTAAAGAGAGTTTTTTTTAAAAAAAAAAAACAAAACTTTAACTTTAAAAAGAAAATTTAGATATATAAAGAGACTTTGAACTTTTAAGTTCTTGAATTTCTAAAGATTGGGGTGTTTAAATTTTGTGGTATTTCTTATTGTGATGTTTCTATTAATATGTGATCTTGGGGATAAGTAAAAAGTATTGTGGCTTAATAACTATGCTTGTGTGTCAAATTAGCAAGGGGTCAGTTGTCCTGGCTAATTTTGTGTCAAGTTGACACAAGCCAGAATCACTGAAGAGGGAGCCTTAATTGAGAAAACACCTCCACAATATTGGAATTTAGACAAGCCTGTAGAGCTTATTCTTACTTGATGATTAATGTGGGATGGCTGAGTCCATTGTGGGTGGGGCCATGCCTGTGTTGGTTCTGGGTTCTATAAGAAAGAAAGTTGAGTGAGCCAGTAAGCAGCACCTCTCTGTGGCCACTGCATCAGCTCTTGACTCAAGGTTATTACCCTGTTTGAGTGCCTGTCCTGGCTTCCTTCAGTGATGAACAGGAAGCCAATAAACCTTTTTTTTTCTCCAGCTTTCTTCTGGTCATGGTGTTTCATCGGAACTAACTAAGATATAACCCAAATGTCCATAAGTGGATGAATGAATAAAAAAGTTTGAAATTATGGGGTAGCCGATAAGGGAGATTGTATAGAGTCATAGAGTGAAATATTTCAAAATAGAAATAAAGTGTCAATATATGCTTAACGTAGATAACATCAAAACATTGGGTAAAGGTGTAGCTCAGTGGCAGAGGTCTTGGTTTCTCTCTCTATCACTATTTAAAACAACAAAAACAAAACCAAGCTGTAACTGAAAGAAGCCAAAATGAAAGGTCCTATTCTGATTCTGTTTATAACAACTATTTAAAATAGATGAATTAATAGAGACAAAAGTCAGATCAGTGGAAGGCAGAGGCTAGATGAAGAGGATATCACTCAGCTTAATGGATATGCGATTTATGGTTTAGGTTTTTTTGTTTATTTGAGACAGGGTCTTATGTAGCTCTCGGTGTTCTGGACCTCAGTATGTATCCCAGGCTAGCCTCAAAGCCACCAGTACCTGCCTACCACTGTCTCCCAAGTTCTAGGCTTAAAGGATTAAGCTACAATGACTGACAGAGTTTCTGTTTTGAGGCAACAAAAATGTTTTGGAACTAGAGGCAGTGGTTGTGTAAATGTGTAAGTTCCAGTGGATGTTGTGATTTAGAATGGCTATTTTTACATGGTGTGAATTTCATCTTAATAACACACCCTAAAGATCACTGTCATTTACTATATTATTTCAATTAAAAAATAAAAACCATACAATAACAACAAATGGAGCAAAAGCTTGTATCCCATATAATACCTATATGCTATACCTATATGCAATACCTATATGCTAAAGTTATAAAACACTACCAAGGATAAGAAGCCTTAGGTAAATGAGAGGCTATACTATATTTATGTATCAAACAACTCAGAGTTTTGAAGAAATTGATCCTCTTCAAGTTGGTCTATCGGTTCATTGTGATTCTAAACTAAATCCTACCAAAATTTTTTAAGTTGACAACATCGAAAGTTTCTCCCTGAAAGCCTTGGATTTCCCAAGGTCTGGGTTTTGATCATGTTTACAGTACCAGGCATGAATTCCCTCCTGAGGTACAGGCTCGAAATCCAATAAAGAAAGCAGCTGGCCACCCATATACAGTTTTGCACCAGTGGCACATACTGCCGAATAGGCCAGTAGTGTACACACCATCCATTGTTGGATTAAACCATCTATGCCATTCTCACCAGCAACGTGCATTGCACCTTCCAGTATTATAAAACTCTCCAGTTGTGAGAGTTCTCTGTCAATTCAAGGTTTACTTCTTTATATTCTGCAACCAAAGTTTGTGGTGTCTTCAGCAACAGGCTCTTACCAGGCTCAGTTCTGGTAGGTAACCAAGGGCAATGGCAAAAGCCTATATTGTTTTTGGAGCCTCTGAGGTCAGTATAACCAAAATGTGGTAGAAAGGTAGCCATGCCTGGCAATGAGATTTTTATTTAATAACCCCTTTAAAATGAGAATTGTGTTTCTTATATCAACTCTCTGATGACTCAGATAATGCATCCCCAGCCCACACTATTTTTGTAAAAAAGGAAATCAGACCTGTTTACCAGGTTGCCTTATCAAAACTATCATTTTTCATGTTCCCCAAGTTACCCAAACTTAAAATAGAATCTCTATTTTTGTTCTGTTGTTGGCTTTTCCAATCAGAATTGTATTTCATTTCCCAGGCTGGCCTTCAACTCACTGGGGTGGAAACTGTTGTGTGTCAGCTCATCTGGCTTCAAACAAAATTCCTCATTTCTTTGTAAAGTATTTTGTGTGTACATGTATCTGCATGCATGGGTATATATGGAAGTCATTGGACAACTTTCAAGAGTTGCTTCTCTTCTTCAATCTCGTAGGTTCCAGGAATTGAACTTGGGATAATGGGGCTTGGAGCCAAGTGCCTTTATGCACAGCCAGCCTTAGGCAAAATTCTAGATTTCTTTCAATCCAGTTTCTCTCTGATATATCCCAGTTCACTGAAAAGCAACATCTACCCAGCTGTCAAAATGTCTTCCTCATAATTGTGATTTCACCTCTCTCATCTTCATTCCAAATGTATCATGAATTTCTCCAGTTCTCAATGTACTTACCATCATTAATCCAAGCCATCCATCAAGTTTCTCACAATGGCTTCTCACCTCCCAAACTCAGCCCTACAAGTTCACATACACAGTTTTCAAATGCAGGCATGATATTTTTCAGGCTGAAGATTCAGACCTTCCAGTAACATCATCCTTCAGGATGAAGATCAGATTATTTAAGGTGAGTCACACAGACAACATATCCTCCATTCTCTCCCAGACACCCCTCCTGCAATTGTTTCTTACTGCCTCTCTCCTTCCCCTGCAGGGTCTGGCCATAGTAAAAACTGGTGATATTTAAAGCTCCTGTTCCCTATTCCATGGGTGGCCTCTCAATAATAAAGAGCCACAGTGGTATGAGAAAGAAAGAAAAAGCAGGCAAAAGTAATTTCTATCACATACCCATGACAGTTCTTGTATAGGCAGTGTTGGAAAAAAGGAAACACAAAGATGACTTTGGTGGACTGGTTGTAAAGCAGAACGCATTTGTGTATGTGTGTGTGTGTGTGTGTGCTTTCACCAAGCTATGGGCTCCTCTGGATTTTAATATTATAGTGGGGTCAAAACAAGAATTTCCTCTATTGTTGGCTTAACACAGATCTAAAGCGGGGCTCAGGAAGCTGGGAGATTGATGAATAGTTGGTTTGATGTATTTGATCCATTCAGCACTTTGAGTTAAATGTGCATATTCTGTTCAGAATAGACAATAAGGAGGGGCGGTCCCCCTTTCCCTCTCTAACTTGCATAACATCAGGCCTCCCTGCTTTACCTAATGAGTGTTTAGAAGTCAAAGCTCATACTGATTCCTGGGAGTCATTAATTTTCCACTTGCAGAGCCACTGTGGAGTTTTTCATGGGCCATGTTTCTTAGCCATTATCAGTTATTTCTGAGCAGCAGAGCTGACCCCCAGGGTTTCTGTGTGTGTCACAACGTCATACAATAGATTTTAAAGTTCCCTCAGAAGGAATTTTACTGAAGACCAAGAAACAAATGCAAAAATGTATCCATGCTGGCTACTCTGTGACAAAGGTGCCTTGGAACTGTTACTTGGTGGTGTGTGTGTGTGGGGGGGAGGCTTAATTGATGCAGAATAAGAATGTATATTTAAACCAACATATAACCTGGTAGAAGGCAAGCCGAGACAAACTGCAAGATTATCTTAACTAATTGCAGTCAGTGCTACCCTTTGTAATAATTTGCTCCATTATTGCTCCAGGTTGATTATTTGCTCAATGGCCTCATTGATCTTGCCTCAGTAGGCTTACCAGTTTTTACACATTACTCTTGGGAATTGAAAAGCACTGTGTGTCTGAAGATGCTTAGTCAACTTGAAAAGACTCGTTTTTGAAAAGGTCTTAACCTGCTTTCAGCTTAAAGCAATTCAGTCTTTGGCCAAGCAACAAGAGCTGAGATGGATGTAACACTAGGATATGCAGGCTTAACCATCACTTGGAAGCTGTTTGTCTAAGAGGTCATTTACAGAACAATGTTGAAGGATATTCAAAATTGAAGGATATAAACTAATAGCTGAAGAGAATACACATTACATTAAGATCATGGCGTTTTATTATTGGATGGATTCTACATTATTCAATATCATAAATACTTGGTGGGGAACCAAACTCCAAGTACTGAACTTATAAGTGGAAGTTTTATAATTCAGGGAAGAAGGGCAAGGTGAAGGAAGAAGCAGCTGAAAAGAAAGTAGCTGAAAAGGCTAGAAAAGCAGCTCTCATTCAAATTGAAAAGAATTCAAGTTGGAAAGGCAAGGTTTTTTCTTCTTTTTGTATTTTGTTTTGTTTTTGAAAAATTTGAGGTCTCATTTTACTCCTTTTTTACTCATCAATCATTCCCTGCTATTTAAAGGAAGGGCAATCTAAACATTCTAAACTTGTGATTGCAGCATACAGAAAACCTAGAAGCTCTACAACTCCAAGGAAACAAATTCAGCAGCATTGTATAAAAATACCAATAATGTTATATATGGCATTAATTTGAATCAAAGTTAATACATTAAAAAAACAGTTTCAACTAGTATGTGTTCAAATCTTAGAGTGCTCTTCACTTTCTCTCTATTGTCAAAAATCTTAACCATTTTAGTAACTGCTGAGCCAACCACTAGAGATGATTAGGTAATAGGTAAAAAAAATGACAATCAAAGGCCAATTAATACTGCAAATTAGTCATCTTCTGACAATAACCATACTTCACACAGTGATTTAGCAAGACATTACTGTGAACTTCAAAGGCTTTTAATGATTTGTACAAAGAGACATGACTTGTTTGGGGCTTCCAAATGACTTTATCACTCACCCCCAAGACTCCAAGAATACTAATAAACAATTAGTTCACAGGACAAAAGGTTTGCCTACATTAACCTTCAACTCACCCCGACATCCACACGTAACACTTGCTTTCCTCCACAGGGAAGAAAATGTTAGGAGTTAGAAACAGGTCTATACAAAGGTTGAGAAACTTTAAAAGTATTACCTTGGAACAATGACACTAGCTAGAGTTTTTCTTTTCCAGAAGGAAAGAGGAGAGGTGGAAACTCCATCTGCCCTAAAGATTTGAGTCACAGAGTTTATTTGTGCTGAAATTGGTTATCTACTGCTTGAAACTTAAGCAGAATACATCAGTATTTTGGGACCACCTGGGACCAAGGAGAGCTGGGAAATTTCCAACTCAAGTGTAAAACTATTCATTGATATTTACATAATGAGAATAAATGTTTTTCCTAAGATAGCATTTCCCTTTAGTGTCTTAAGACCACCAACAAGAGAGAGAGGCACAGAAATTCTATTACATTAATAGTCTTTGTTTTTATGGCTTTGGCATTTATTAACTAGTGGCAGCTGTTTATTGGGTCATAAACTTTACTAATGGGGATATTATCTCTAAATTATAAATCTCCTTCAGTATATGGCTTAGTTATAAAACAAATAATTATTTAAAGTGTCTGTATGGCTGCAATGTATCATGTTTATCGGCATGATTCCTATAATGGCCATTTTATTGTTAATTGTGAGCTTGAACCGGGAACCGCCAGGGCAAGGACACAGATCCATGAAACAGAATGAATAGTCGTCACCCCCATGAACTCAGGAACATTATCATTGGTTTCCTTTTTCTTCTTGCTTCTTAAGTGAATTACATTACAAGCTCGTACAAGGGCTAAATTATCTATACAGTTAAACTTGAGGGAAAGACAATTGAGTGAAGGGTTGAATAGGGAGGTGACAGATCTGTCAGCTTGAAAACTTCTAGGCAAGTATCATACCTTCTAAAAGCTTGCTCTCTGGGAAGTAGGAAAATCTTAAAGTGACTAAATAGCTTGGCATTGTTGGTTGTCTTTTTTAAAAACTAGGACAAAAATCAAGCCATAAAAATTAGAGTTTTATGAGCCCACTGTTCTAGTATCTACTTGTGAATACTAATTCATTGCAAAGCTCTATGGGGTCACTTCTACTGGTGCACATGAAACTGCCCTAGGTTTACGGAGAGAAGTAGTTTTACTGACTAGTTTTGATTAAAACAAAATGAAAGAGTCATTGTTGTCAAGTAAACTAAACCATGTAAGTAGAAGCCAACTCATTTTGGGACAAGGGGATGCTAGAAATGCAGAATGAAGGAAGGGGACCCTGAAATGTCCTTGGTTCCTCTTCTTTCCAGAATGACCCCTGAATAGCACAGTCCCATTTTGACAGACTCCCACTGCCTCTGAAACAAACAGATTTATGTTATCTAGTACCCAGCACTGGGAGTCTGGCGTGGCCTAGAGAAGAATTCTGGACACTGAAGCTCCATGGTGATTTGTTGTAATCAGATACTCACTATATGATAAGAGTTCTTCTGTGTGAAGAAAAAAAATCAAAGCAGAGAAAGGCAGGAGAGATCCAGTGTAATTTTAAACTAGTTAAACCTTTGGACTGGAGGTTGAGAGGCTAGTAGTATGTAAACCAAACCAAAACAAACACTTGAAACCGTCCACAATCGCATCTCTAATATTTTAGGCATATTTAGGCATAATACATTTTTGGTCATGCTCTAATTATATACACATGCATATATTCCTAAGTTAAGAAGCTGATTTTAGATATAAAAAGGCACTAAAAATATAAACACAGCATATGTTTCAATTTCTCTCTCTCTCTCTCTCTCTCTCTCTCTCTCTCTCTCTCTCTGTGTGTGTGTGTGTGTGTGTGTGTGTGTATGTGTGTGCGTTTGCAGAGAGAAGGTTTTTTTTTCCCCATAACTTCACTAACTTCAGAAAATAAACACTCACTCTAGAGAGGTTTAAGAATTATTTTTGATGAGGTGTGTTGCTACAAAAGTTAATTATGTAAGTAATAAACATGTGTCAAAAGGATTTCAAAAATGCTTAACAGAATCACAACTTATTGCTCTGATATAATTTGATTTTATATTGTCATGCATAGCTGTCAAAAGTCATTTTCATCTCACATTGCGATGAATCAAATTATATTAGATGGAAATTATTATAAGATTCTTTGGTATTCATAACTAATACATACAATAAAAATGGTCAACATTGTTTTAAATAGTATTTTTAATAGTGCTGGTATGGTAGCAAGATAGCAGGTTGTTCTGAAGAACTACAGTGACAGAAGGAGATTAAATGTGGTTCCTGGATTTCCATTTAAAATAAACCTTGTTTCCTTTTTGTTTTTAATGAAATTATGTCTAGTAAAATAAACATGGCAGAATGAGAGCAGTAAATCAAAGAGTTGATGGAAGCTTTCACAGTTAGTTCTCCTGTAAGCCATACACGTCCTGCAAAAAGTCTAAGTACCGAACGTATTTCACAGGAATAGGTGATGGCATTCCCGTCCAAACGTCTTCACATTTCTGGAAAAAAAAAACAAAAACAAAAACAAAGAAGGACATAATTAGAGCAAAGTTTCAAAGTTCAGTTTTGAAATTTCAGGGGACATTGCTTTGTTTTGTTTGCTTTTTAATCTTTTAATAAACTTATAGTGATGTTGTTTTGGGGCTGGCCCTTGCAGAGCACCCATGTTTGGTTCTCAGCACACACACATGGTAACTCACAACTGTCTGTAACTCTAGCTCCAGGGGACCCAACACTTCCTGACCTTCATGGGTTCCTGCATTCATTCAGTGAAATACTTAGCCTAAGACACACACACATAACATTCAGTTAAAATAAAAAGAGTAGAGGTTTGTACATTCTACTTAGGTATCAGAAGGACTTTGAGGAAGAGCATATTCTTATCCTTAATTATTTGTTTACTTCCTGTATTAGAATTTTATGTTCCCAATCTTTACCATATAACTGTAGCCCCTTCCATGGAGAAAGACAAAGAAGAAAGGATGGATGCGTGAAGGAGAAAGGAAGTGATATGGGATGTCTCTCTATATGCTGTTTTATTACCATTGGTTAATAAAGAGACTAATTTGGCCAATAGTCAGGCATAATAGAGTCAGGCAAGAAATCCAAGCTGAGATACAGGAAGAATGAAGGTGGAGTCTGGGAGACACCAGCAGCTGCAGGGGGAAGAAGATGTGAAGTAACAAACCATGAGCATCATGGTAAAATAAAGACTAATACAAATGGGTTAATTATAAATTATAAGAGTTTGTTAATAATATGCCTGAGCTAATAGGCCAAACAGTTTGTAATTAACATTAAGCCTCCAAGTGGTTCTTTTAAAAGCAGCTGTGGAACTGGACAAGATGAGATACCTTCAGGTACAAGGAAGGGAAGAAAAGAGAATAGAAAGAAGGAATAGGAAAAGGAGCATTTCCCTGTCTCTCTGAAAGGAACATGGCCACATGAATGGCTATGGTTTGTGTATGAAAAATAGATGAGCAAGTTCTAGAATGACAAAGTTGACCAGGCCCAGCTGGCTGACGTACAGACCCACAGATAAGAAAAATCAACTTGTCTGTTGAAACACTGTAATTCCGGGAGCTAGGCAGTACTAATGCAGTGGCAGATTCTCTTAAACAGTATTAAGACCTCAAGTTTTACAACCAAGAAAGTATTTTGAGCACCTGCTTGGTTACTGTTCCTTCAATAAACCTTTAAGAGTAGTAGGTTGCTCAAGGTACGCATAAGGTATCTTATATACAGTCAGGTGCTACAAATGTGCTTTGTATTAATAATGTATGGCACAAATGGCAGTGGTCTTGTAAAATTATGCCGGCAGCCAGGATTGGTCCTAGATACTTCTAACCTCAGTGCCTAGGAGGCTTAGGCAGATAGATTGTGAGTTTGAGGTCAGTTAGTGCTACAGAGTGAGTTTCAGGCTAACCTGCACTATCTATATCTATAGTGAAATAGAAATGACTACAACAAAAACCTTCTAAAACCCCCACTCTTCTCACAAAAACTCCAAGAAAACAAAACAAACCCCACACCCTGGAGGATCATGATGGAGCTTGTTCATTCTTATGGCCTAGTGCTATTGTAACACAAGACATAGTTCATGTAGGAGCTAGCCATGATAAGCTAAATAGAAACAGACCACCCAAAGAAAGTTCTTTAATTCCAACCATTATCACCTGCCAGTGTAGGACTCAGCCATGGTAAGTTTAATGGAGGCCTGAGTCTCAGTAGTTTACCCTGAAGCAATACCTGGTTACAGTAAGGAAAACAAACTGAGATTACCTGAGCACCACCCAAGTACAGACCATCCAAAGGAAATGCCTAACATTCCAACCCTTGTAGATAGGATCACCTGCCAGCACACTCACCAGGATACCCCTAGACAAATGTCAGCCAATCAGGAATCCTGAAGCTTGGAAACCCCTCACCCCCACCTTTACTACTACAAAAACCCAACTCTAACTGAGCTCTGGGCTCTTCAATTATTCCAATACCTTGGACATACAGAGAGACCGAGTTTACAAACTTGTATAAAATAAAGGCTCTTTGCTTTTACAAACGTGACTTGGTCTTTTTGTTGGTTTTTAGGGAACTTTCCGGATCTGGGCATAACAATTCACATGTGTATACTAAGCAAATCAACCCCTCTGCTAGTCAGATAAAAGTTCTACATGATTATAATTCGCTTTTAAAACATTTGAATTTATTTGTGAGTGTGTATGTGCATACACATGCACACATACATCCATGACCTGGAAAGCTGGTGGAAGTCAGAATACAACTTGGGGAAATCGGTTTTCTCCTTCCATTATGTGGGTTCTGAGGATTGAACTCAGATTGTCAGACCAGCAGCAGCCCCATAATCCTGTGTTTATACATCTTGTTTATGCATAACTTTCTCTTATGTTTGATCTTGTGTTATTGTATTCATTGTGGCCCTAGAACAACAGGCTATACCATATGTATTCAAATATAAATGTACCATATGGTCTAGTATGTGCTGTACTGCAACATCACAGTTCATGTAAGGCCTACTCTAGGCATTTACAACAATGTAATCACTAATAACACACCTCTCAGAACATCGCTCATTCTTAAGTGATACTAAGTTTGTCTGTGTACATACACACAGATACACATTTACATACACACACACACACATATATATATATACACACACACACATACACACACAAACTTTTTGTATAAGCTATACTGGTCAATTAATGTTAGTTCCAGTCAGGGAGAAAGTCCACAACTGGTCCTACTCACAAGGTTGTTTTATATCCAATGCTCTATTTCTTCATTTTACTTTTCCTTTTTTTTCAATGCTGGGTTTCACCTTTGAGCCTTGAGCATGCTAGATAAACACTAACTTACACTTATGGCTATAGAAAAGTTTCTAACCCTTCATTAGCATTCCATTAATATCTGAATCACAAGGTATCACAGGAACAGCTAGATGATTTTATGTGATAGTGTTTTGGAAGTATACCGGCTCAATGCAGATACAGCTGAGGATGACAACAGCAGTTCAGCAGGGGTTGAAGCACCAAAGGGTGTTCTATTCATAGTCAAAAGCCCAGAGACTTCAAAACCTGTTTGCAAAAAAAAGTGAGTAGTCCAGTTTGGTCTAGAGCACAGTACAAAGTGATGAGAGGCAGTTGGAAAGAGAATCTGGGGGTCAAACTTTAAGCCTTCCACACTGTTTCATACTTGAGAGGAAGCCACTGGTCAGTCCTGGTCAGAAGAACAACAATATTATGGTTGGAAATTGGTTAGATAAGTTGCTTAATGTTGGGAAAATGAAGTGTTAAATATATAAAGCAGTTCTATGGTGCCTACAGTAATCCTGGGGAGAGATGACTATGTCAGAAACAGGAGGGCTGAAGCTGGGCTGCAAATCAGGAGCGATCTCAGAAAGATTCTTAGCAGAACACCTAAAAGTGCAAGACCTGAAATTTGAAATGGTAGGAAAATAAAGAGAGCAATGTTAGGGTTGAACTATATGCTCCCAGAAAAATACACTGACATCTTAACCCTCTCCACCTCAGAAAGTGACTACAGATGTAAATAAATAAGCCAAAGATTTTGATGAAGTTATATTGGCATGGGGTTAGGCCCAAGTCCAGTATGACTGGCATCATTATATGGTCGCGGGAAAACTGACCTGTTGGAGAAGATGGCATGTTATGACAAAGGCAAAGGCTAGTGTTACATAATTGTAAACCAAGAAACACTGAAAATGAATGGCAAGCAGCCAGGAGCTGGGAGGACCAGTGGAAGGAGTCTGGCCAAAGGCATCAGAGGGCCCAAAGCCTTGCTGGCACATTGTTTTATACTGCTAGCCTCCATGATTATGGGATTATATATTCTATTGTGTGGAACTACCAAGTTTATGGTTCTTTGTGTACTTTGTTAGGTCAGCCCTAACAAAATCATGCAGGCAGAACAGCTTTAAGAATTCTAAGTTTAATATCTGACAGTCTCAAACTTATCACAGTCCAGGAGGCATTAAGCAATAGGAATGGATTCGCACCCAGTTTAGGAATCCAAGAGTCCATAATCAAACTGTCAGCAGCACTGGTTCATGCAATCATCAGACTGCTTCAGCTTCAAGAAATGCCGCTGTCATTCCAGCCTCTGCCTTTGCATTCTGTTCTTTCTGTGTCTCTGTGTCATCACATAAACATCTCATAAGGCTAGCAATCACTAGGTTTAGAGTCTATCCTGACCTACTATTACCCCATTTTAACTAATGCAAGCACCCTATTTCCAAATCAGGTCATATTCCAACATTCTGGATAAATATTATTTGGGGGATTAATAATAGGCAATTCCATGTAATGTCAATAAACAAAATAAGTAAAGCAGGATAGAAGGGAGTTTTTAGTTATTTTAAGTGAAGAAATATGGATCAGAGAGAGAAACCTAGTACAAACTTGAACTTTATTTTGTGTGCTCATGGGATACCAAGGTAGAGTCTATGCTCCGCCGGAAATGAGACATCCGTATCATACCCGCCTCTCTTATTGTTCAGAGATCATTGAAGAAGAGGGGATGGAAAGTCAATAAGAATCAAAGGCAGTGGATGACTATAAGAAAATAGTGTTTTGGGGACACAGCAGGGAAGCTGTACATGTGAATGTATAGTGGTTGTGACAGCATGCCCAAGAACTATGCAAGCTCAAGCCAGACAGACTTCCGGCGTGGAGAGGGGAGGTGGGCCACAAAGTCTTCCTGCTAGCTGAGGAGCTATCGGCTACTGATAGCTACTAGCAGCAAGAGAGTCTGTTTTCCTTAAGCGTGTGCCTCCTGATAGGTGGACTGCTCCAGACAAGGCCACACATCTAAGAGTATATGGACAATATAAATTTGATTTGATGATTTAAAAAGGAAGACACACAGTTGGATAGGAAAGTGAGGTACATCTGGGAGGAGTTGAGGAAATGAAAATACATTGTACAAAATTCTCAAGGACCTAATTAAAATGCACACCAAAAAGAGAGATCCTAGTAAATCCTGCAAAAATAGTTCCATGTAGCAAAGAGCTAGAGTTCAGAACTGTGCAAAATTTCCAATGTCACTGGAACATGGATGATCTATCAAGCTATACCAACCAATGACACTAACATAAAATCAGAACACCAAGTGCTTGCATCTTTAACTAGGACACAAATCTGAATCTGAAAGATGAGTTATGTACGTGAACTGCTTGCAGATTTTTTCAAGGTTGTGTCTTATAAATGCCTAGTGTTACAGAAGTAACAAGAAATATATTAGATATTTACTATATGATAAAACTATTAAGTATTTTATAGGCATTACATTACCCAATTGTCCGAGGAAAATCCCTAAGAAAACATGTTACTGTGATACATGTTCACAGAAAAGGAAACTGAGGCATAGGATTAAGTAACTCCTTTGCAACCAAATCACCAGTCAGCAGGGGAGGGGCCTGAACTGTCTCCCCTGCAATGAAGCTCTACAAGTATGTTTATGTACCGTGCTACCTTCCAAAATGATGCAATAGAGTGGACCTATTCACAAGCAGCTGATTCTCATCCTACATAATGCCATTTGGTCCTGCCATTTTCAATAAGAAAAGCTAAGTGGAAAACAATATAGTTCTTAAAACACAAAACAACTTCATTTTAACTAAGTATGGGGGTGGGGCTAGGTGAATGTGAGTGCAGGTGCCTTAGGGGGCCAGAGGGCATTGGATCTCCTGGAGCTATAGTTCTAGAGAGGTGTCAGTTGACTGCCATAGGTGCTGTGAATCAACTCAGGCCTTCTGATAGAACAGTACATGCATTTAGCTGCTGAGATATCTCTCCAGCCCCTAATAATGTGGCTCCTGAAGGATATTTTTGCCTAAAAATTGTCACCTATGAGGTAGAGCTCAAACCACCAACAGGCAATAAATGGTGCTTCAGAGAGATGATGGTAACACTAATTCCAAAGTATCTTCTGTACAGTTCACCCCACATGGACCTTAGTGACATGCCATGCCTCATCCTAAAAATTAGGAATTCAATCTGGATATAGTAAACATGGTATTTTAATCAGTGAAAGCTGAGCTCAGTATGTCATTCAACTCCAATATTCAATACATCCTCAAAAGTTTCATAAAATTCAAACCAATGCCTGTTTTTAGGTAGTATTTTAGCATTTAATCTGAGCGCAGAGAAATGGTTCAAAAAATCATACATATTCAAAATCATTATTCCCTCATGGGATTTTTTTAAATAAAAATTTAATGCAAAAAAAACAAAACATAGTATGCCACTCACATAATTATGATGAACTTACTACAGGAACACGCATGAAACAGGTCAGTATTAATGATCTTTCCTCATTTTTAAAAAATTTATTTATCTGTATTCTATATGCATTGGTGTTTTTGTCTGTATGTATGTCTATGTGAGGGTGCCAGATCCCCTGGAACTGGAGTTACAGACAGTTGTGAACTGCCACAAGGGAATTGCTGGCAATTGAACCCTGGTCGTCTAGAAGAGCAGCCAGTGCTTTTAATCACTAAGTCATCTCTCTAGCCCCCTCCCTCATTTTTATTAGGTACAAAAAGTGGCTGTTGTTTATATTGTTTTTAGCATGAAATTATGATTTAAATGCTACCAATAAAAGATAAAATGGTAAGAATTTATACTTGAAAAATAACTCAAAACTTTAGATATGAGAACCAAATTTATTAGCAACAGGCTGTCAAGCAAAATAGCCAGAATTCAAAATAAGGGTAATTTGAGGCAAAAAGATAACAGCAGTTCATTTCTTTCCATCTTGACCACTTTGAACCCTAAGACTCCTGCAGAGCTTTTTGACTTTTCCTGGCATGCTGTGCTTTGTTTCCATTCAACGCCATTTGCCACCATCATTTCCTTTTCTCCTTTATTCCCAATCCCTAGGTTGCTAGCTGTAGTGGCTTCTGATAAATACTACAGAGATACAGGCAGTGCCTAATGGACTAAGACTCATCCACTGCCATCCACCAATTTTAGGGAGATTTTCTCAGGTATTAGCTGAAAATAGACTAAGGGACCACATTTGGGATTGAAAAAGAGGGTTGGACACAGGAAGATTTTTAAACACCCAAGCAATGGGATTGGGTGTATCGATATGACAGAAGGACAGGTACCTCCTTTATAATTTTGTCTATACTCAGAAGCATGGCTGGTCCTTTCTTTTTTTCTTTGTAAGAAAAGTTTGGGGGTATCTAAGAAATCCCTAAACTAGCACTGACCTATTTTTCTCCTATTGTTCTTTCTGATAAAATTGCAAGCATTCCAAACATCATAGAAAGTTTATAAAAATCTGGGTGTTGAGTTAAACTATTGACTTTTTATTCCTACTAAATTACTCAGTACAAACTACAGATCACATGGTCTTCACAGCAGTAAGCTTTTGATGTAGTTTATTCCTTGCAGAGTGTGTAACACCGGCCTTGTACATTTTAGGCAAGTGCTCTATCCTGGAGCTATACTCCCAGCCCATGCAAGTGAACTGAACAGGGGAACAACTTTATGCAAGTGGCAATCCTACGACAAAAAGACAGCTCATCTGCAGACAGTGATGCCTCCCATTCCAAATGAGGACAGGACATGTCTGCTGTGTCTCTGTAAGACAGGACCCTGACAGTACATTTTTGGAATCCTAAGTATGTGTCACAGGCTCTGCCACTGCCCCTCCCTAGCCTATTACCCTTTCCAGTCTGGCTTACAGCAGCCTGACTTCCAACTGCCAGCATCTCTATTCCCTTGACCAGAGCTTCTTGTTGGCTTCTGAGGCTTACTTTGGCTGACCCTGTGGCACTCAGTGTTCAAGAGTATCCCACAAGTAACAACTGTCAAAGGAAACTAACGGAGTAATACCATAGCTTCCTTGCACAGGCTAATTAATTCTGAGGTATATGTTCCTGTCAGATCCTAGCATTTCCCAGCAGCATTAAGCCACGGCCATCTGCATATGTAACTGGGTAAATAACACACTCTTTAGTAACTCCCTCTCTTCCTTAGTCACAATTTCTGGGGATTTAATTTCCTCCCCCAACTACTAAACAGCCAAATCCTTGTCTCTACCACTGCTTCTAAATGCAAAAAGCAGTTTTACATTTATCAGAGTTAAGAACATGTATGTGAGAGTCTCTGACACATCTTGGAACAAAGCAACTTCCAGGAAAATGGTGGATGAGTTCAGTTCCCAAGGTGATTTACAGGTAAAATGAGAGACAACGTTCAAATCTCACAGTGAAACTTAATGTAATCTGGAACATTCAATAGTATGTGCCACAGAGCATTTTCTACTATAACATATTCCAAGCCTGGCTGTCACTAGAGCACTTAGGATGTCAAAGAAGTTAGCAGTAAATTACTTATTCACCAATGGTGAAGGACTATAGCTGCTATTCTGTGTGTATGAGTGTGTGTGTGTGTGTGTGTGTGTGTGTGTGTGTGTACATATACCAAGCATCCTGAAATAAGAGGTGAAAATGGCAATAGATGAAAACTCAGTAAACAGCAGCTGCCCAGTGGGAATAGCAAAGTTGCATGTGAACTAATAGACCCTGGATGTATTTACTTTGACATTTTTAAAAGGAAATTTAATTGGATTATGTCTTCTTCTAGCTTAAAAATTTCTACTGTAGCACTGGCCACCAGATGCATGAGGGAAAAGGATTGGGAGCCAATTAAACTCCATGCTTCACTGCAATAGGGTTATTTTTATTTTTCCCAAATGTAAGGCTGATAGACTCATGTTAGTGTTTCACCGTGTTATTTCCCTATAGTTACTTAGAAAAGGATCTCTTTATTTTCCTTTTCCATTTCAGAAAAGAGTATTTCTATGGGATATATCTGGAAATATGTAGAAAGTCTAGTACTACACATACAATAAACATTTTCCTTTCTTTTGTCCTCTTTTTCTTCTTTCCTTTTTATTTTTTTTTAATTTTATGCCTACTAATAAGTACTACACGGCCTTAGAAATAATCACATTAGGTGCAAAACCATAAAAGCAATTAAGTTTTAGCAAATCAAATGGAAGTTCATTTTGAAAAGAGGATTTCCTAAATACTTCTTGAGATTATCAAGAGCATCCTGAAAACATGAGAAAAAAATTGTGTAGGAAGTGAGTTTCACTAATACTCCTATTCATTTGTGTCTTTTTATAGTCAGTGTTCTACAACTATTTCATTTTGGCTGAGTTGTCATCTGTATCTGAGCTGTGGGTTCCAAGCAGGGACTCTTTCCTTGAAAATGCGTTACAGGCAAATGAAGCCTTTTCATTTGATTTGCTAAAACAAATTTGCCATTGACAATGGCACTGGGTCTTGTTTCGTCTGCATGGACTGGCTTTTTGGGATCCTGGTCTGTTTGAATGCTCACCTTCCTGGACCTGGATGGAGGGAGAGGAACTTGGATTCCCCACAGGGCAGGAAACCCTGACTGCTCTGGGGAATGGTGAGGGAGGAGGAGAGGGAGTGGGGGGGAGCAGGAGGGTATTAGGAGGAGGGGAGGAAGTGGAAAGAGTGTTTTCGGATACTTGAATAAACAAGTCTAACGGAAAAAAAATGTGTTCTTTGTGAACTTTAGTGATGGGCTTACATATAATTCAAGTAGATGTTGCTCAATGTTTTATATCATAGCATATCCCCAAAATATCATTTTCTACTAAGCTATTGCTTGGTATTAGACAATTAGAATGTGTTTACTAGCAATTTTTAACGTAATGAAAACAGATATTAACTCTATGTTTCAATTGTTAAATTTAACCACAAGTATTAGAAATGACTTTGAAAGAGTGGTCAAAAGAGAGAGAGAGAAACACTGATTTGCCAGGCATGGTATGTGTATGCCTTTAAGCCTAGCACTCAGGAGACAGAGGCTGGCTATGAGTTCTGAGGTCAGGCTAATCTGAATAGTGACAGCTTTACCCATCCTTGCAGGCATCTCCAACCTCATCCTTCTCTGCTCTTCCCTATAGACCTTCACTCCATCCACAGCAGTCTCCAGTGCCAAGCTGCCTCAGGTCCCAGAGCTCTGTTAGTAATGTCTTTGCTGTGCAACCGCATCATGTTACTTTCCTCCCTTACTAACTTTTTATTACTGATATGTCAAATGAGACCTTCTTCCTCATCCTGATTGAGAAGAAACTATTTTCATTTCACACCATTCTATGCAAGCAGTATTAAGTCAACCCCTAAATCATGGAGGCATTGATTCCACATTAGGAATGGGCTCCTTCAGGGGGGCAGTTATCTTTGAATGCACAAAGCAGAGGACATGCTGAGAGTGGATCCTTAGCCTTATTTATCTGAAGGTTATTGGCTATGAGTAAATGAGGTTTTGAACTTAATTTACCTGATATCAATCAGATAAGGAGCCAGATTTCAATTCCACCTCTGTGGACTATGATGGCCAATACTGTCCTTCAACCAAGTGGAAGGTCTAAGGTTTCCCCTGACACTTCAGAGAAGCTATGTGCTTGAGAGGCCTACTGCCAGAGGCACTAGGCAAGCTCAGGCCAGAATGAGTTGGTCAGCAGAGACGGAATAAATACTTCTTTTCTGGAATTATCAACCACTGACATTTGCTTTATCAAGGAACTTTCTTAAGAAAATAAATTTCTGGAGCATGTTAAAATACAAACTACCATCCACCCACCCACTCCTTAAAGATAGCTGAAGAGATCTTAGAGAGTTCAGATGATTCCACAATGCTGAAGCCCCATCTGATCATGTAAACTTTGTTTTTCCAAACCAAGCATTTTTCTATTGAATTTTTCTTTTCAAAATGGCTCCACCATAAAATTTGAGTCTCCATACACTATACTGAGGGTTCTTGACATAGATACCATCTGAGATTTGCTATTATAGATTATGATGGTATTACCAGAATCCCTTGATAAGGGTGTTTATATCCATTTATAACTATAACCTATTATCCCATTTTCTATATAACTGGATACAACTGAGGCTAAATACTATTCAACTGTAAAAGAAATGTCCTGTTCTTCTACGGCAGATGTTTGCTCAGCATGGAAAGTAAGTTAGCCTTCAACAGAAATTCCCAGATTATACTCCTTCCAAAAACAATGATGTTGCTACATCCCACTGAAAATTAAAGACACAAGATTTTAAAGGTATAATGGAGGTATACAAAGCTGATTTCTAAAGCAAGCATAAAATTTACCTCTTTAAGGTATGGTGGGGATTGTATTTCAGGTGTTGGATTCATTCTCCAGTTCAGGACAGAGAAAAATAATCCGTAATTTATTTGTTGTTCATTGTCTTCAAACCTGAAAGCACATAATTGGACTAAATTTGAAGAATTTAGAACCACAATCCCAGCTTCCATTGTACCTTAAAACTTATTATCCTGTACACTTCAGTAGCTTATGCTATCATCACTTCTTACTAGTTTTACTTTGGACCCTCTCAGAATAGAAATTCTTTTAAAGTAGGAAATCTCACCTATCTAATTTCCCAGGGGGTTGGTAGAAGTTCAATAAATATTTGATGTAGATATCAAACAAATTTTGGTAGCTAAGACCATTACCATCTTTTATTCAGAATATTTGAAGGTCTTTGTATTTTAGTGTTTGATACATATCAATAAAATAAGGTGCCCTTGTAGTTTCTAAATTACATGTCATTTAAATGTTTAAGATGTAATTGAAGACTGCTCGTTTGTTTCCTGGCTACCCAGATCCGAATAATCACACAAAAGATATGTTAGTTACAACACTGTTTGACTAACAGCTTAGGCGTATTCCTAGCTAGCTCTTATATCTTAAATTAAACCATTTCTATTAATCTGTGTATCACCATGAGGCTGAGGCCTACCAGTAAGGTTCTGGTGTCTGTCTCCTTTGGCAGCTACATGGCGTCTGCCTAACTCTGCTTTTCATCACCCTGCATGCGGTTTAGTTTTCCTGTCTAGCTCTACTCTGCCCTACCATAGACCAAAGCAGTTTCTTTAATAACCAATGATAATAAAACATATTCACAGCATACAGAGGAGAATTCCACATCATTAAGATAAACCTGTATTGATTTTTATCTACTAGTATATTTTTAAGAAAAGTAAAAGGCATCATTGTCACTTATTAAGTGGCTATTAAAAGAGGTTATTTAGATCCATATTAGAAGTGATAGAAATATGTTCTTGACATACAGTGTAAAGAAGATTATAAAACAGTATGTACAATTTTTAAAAAGATTTTTATTTTGTTTTTATTATTTATAATTATGTATGTGTGTGTGTAAGCCTGTGTATGGGTATGTGTATGTGAGTGCCATATCCATAAATCTCAGAAGAGGGGGTCAGGTCCCCTAGAGCTGAAGTCACAGGCAGCTGTGACCTGCCTGATCTGTGTGTTGGGAAGCAAACTCAGTAGCAAGAATGCTACATACATACTTCTAATCACTTAGCCATCTCTCTAGTCCCATATGTACAGTCCTGATTCAGCTTTAGGTTTATATTTATATATAAGAATAGAAAATGGCAACAATACTCTTATATAATAAGAAAACCATCTCTAGAAAGTCAAAATGATTATTTGGACTTATGATGACTAATCTGTAACATCTGAACTTATTTAAATTTATAATAGAAAACAAGTCAATTTTTACTTGGAACAAAGAATAACAAATGATTATCCTATGCCATAAAAGTTAGGAAAAATATATTGAATCTTAAATTATGGATATTGGTTTAAATTCATCCTCAACTTTACATAACAGAATTTTGATCACTAAGATATGATAATTTCAACACAATTGTTGTAATGACCCAAATAGTAACTAACTACTTTTTTTTGATACATGATTTCTTTGTCTAACAGCCTTGGTTGTTCTGAAATTTGTTCTGTAGACCAGGCTAGCCTTGAACTCACAGAGATCCACCTGCCTCTGCATCCCAACTGCTGGGATTCAAGGCATGCACCACCACCACCTGGTCTAACTGCTTCTTGTTGTAATATCTTAAGCCATTTTCCTGAATTTGGCCACATGCTAACAAATTTTCAGGCAAATTATTTATTGATCTCTTTATACCAGTATTTAGGGAAATGATAAAGACATCGAAAAGATATGATTCCAAGCACCCTGCTCCAGGATTCATGTGCACAATTAGTTAAAAGATATTCCTCTATTCTTTCCAAAGAGTTAAGAAAACAATAGCTAGTATTTACAAATACATAAAAATTCACAGCACCCAAAATGTTACAAGCTGAAGTAATATAGGTTTCATCCATCTAAACAGAGTAGACAGAGTCATCAGAACACAGGAAATGGAATTCTGTAATTCTTTTGTGTACATTTCCTTTGGCCAAGAATTCTGGGACAAAAGTCCAACATGTTGCCCCCTACCACTGTTTATCCTTTGAATTTTGGCTCACTCATCATTTCAACTCTTTTAAAGGCCATCCTTTGTTTATGAGAATATTTATAGTCTGTTGTGGGACCATTATGCCTTTTATTTGTATATGTTTCTGGGGAACAACTAAAACTCAACTAAAGATGTTTGATGAGTAGCATTCCATTAACAGAGAGTCTTAAAGAAAACATTTCTTAATATTCTGAGTGAGACCTGAGGTCAGAGAAGGAGCTCATACACAATCTTTGACATTCATTCTAAGGGAATTTAGGAGCTATTGGATTATAATTCTACAGAAAATTTACTTATAGGACCTGCAACATTCTGAATGAACAGGTTCATTTCAAATTCATACATTGAAACTTAAACACCAAGGCGATGATATTAGGAAGATAGATGTAAGTAGACCATAGGGCAAAGCCTTCCTGAAAGTTCACTACGGCATGTCACAGTAGCATATTTGTAATTTCAGCACTTTGAAGGTAAATAACGAATAATGGTGATAGAGTTTGGAGTTTGAGGTCATCTTGAACTACATAGTAGCATCCTATCTCAAACTACCAGAAAATAGATAAGAAAATTCAATAGAAGGGAAGAGACCCCAAAGAACTTCCTTGTTCCTGCCATGTGTGGGCACAGCATAAAGAGCCATTCAAAAAACAAATAAGGGCTGTCAATCAGACATTCAATGTGCTGGCAGTTTCCTTTTATTTTTTTTTAATTTCTTACCCACCAGAATTGTAAAAAGTAGTTTTAATCTATGGCATATTCTTGTAGCAACCTAACAAGAGTAAAACAGGTTCTAACATATATTTAAATCTTATTCTAACAATCTAACTGATATGAGTTAAATACTGGAGCATCATAGAAGAGGCAGAAGTATTTGTGATCCCTTTCAAGTAGTTCAGATAGGAATGATGGTGGTTGAGACAAAGGTAGTAACGGTGAGGAATTGTCAATTCTGAATGTGCTTTGAATGTAGGCTTCCTGAAAGACCCCCCCCACACACACACACAATATTTAGAGTATACACACAAATACCAAATACACACATGCACAATGGTGGTGGGGAGGTGCTGTGGGACAATGATCTTGTACCCTGTAAAGACTTAGTTGTATTGCTTTAATAAAATGCTAATAGGCCAGTAGCCAGGCAGGAATTATAGGTGGGGTGATCAGGCAGGAAGTAGAGGCAGGGCAATGAGAACAGGAGAATTCTGGGAAGAGGAAAGACTCAGTCTGCAGTTGTAACCCAGAAGCAGTGAAAGCAAGATGAGAATGCCTCATGTGGCTGACATAGACAAGAATTATGGGTTAATGTAGGATGTAAAAGTTAATAACAAGCCTGAGCAAATAGGCCAACCAGTTTATGATTAATGTAGACCTCTGTGTATTTCTTTGGAACTGAATGACTGCAGAACTGGGCAGGACAGAAACCTCTGTCAACAGGGAGGTCAGTTTGAAAATTATTTGAAGTCTTCTAATTGAGCAACTGGCTAGACAGGGCTTCAGGAGGGAGACAAGAACCAGAGTTTAGTTTTAAATATGCTTCTTTTAGAGAAGATTATTTTAAAACTACATTTATTTATGTATACATGTATATGTGTCTGCTTGTGTGAGGGAGTAATACATGTATGTATACCCATGGAGGCCCAAGAGTTAAAAGCAGCTGTGAGTTTTCCAACATGAATACCGGTAAACCAACTCAGGTCCTCTAGAAGATCAGCAAGTACTCTTAACTGCTGAGTCATGTCTCAGACTAAATACACTACTTTTTAATGAGACATGAGAAACAGAGGCAATGGGTCTGAAGATAGAGGAGGAGGCCCCTTTGAAGATTTAAGATATGGGAATCATTTGCTATATAGATGATCTTTTAAAGCACAGGACTGGAGAAAAACTGGATGAAATCACCAAAGAATAATTATTTCTATTTGTTCTTAGAGAGAATATAATTGCCAGGAAATTTCTACAACATGAATTCCAAAGGGCACTTATTCAATTTTAGAGTTTAGAGTCATAGTAGTTAACTAATTTGAGAGCCAGTCAATATCCTTACTAAATAGCTCTAGGGTGACTTCCAACTTCACTCCTCACACACAATCTACTGAGCAGTCCTGTGAGTTAAAACTACCTCAGCATATTACAGTTCTACCTAACCTCTCCATTTCGTTCACTACTCTCTAAACCACCTTCACCACTCACTGGGACTATAGCAACAGTTTCCCATCCTGAGTCTCTTCCTTCTGCTGCTCTTAGGTTTCAGTAGTTCACCCTCCATTGGAGAGCACATTAGAAAATACAGAGCTGTTCTCTTACCTCCTTGCTTGGAATCTTCCAGTGGATTCCCATTGGACTCAGAATGCAATCTATGATCCTTAGCCGGGTATACAAGAACCAACTTAATTTGACTCCTGCAGACATCTGTCACCTGAAAACTCTCTCCATCTGGTATTTCAGGTCTGTGGCCTTCGGTTTCCCTGATCATGCCAAGATGGCTCCCAGAAATACAAGGCAGTAGTACTTTTTGTTCAAGTAACTGCTTTCTTAGGAAGATCTTTCCAAAGTGCATCTTAGCTAAAGTTCTTTGCTTGGATTAGTATTTACCCTGGATTTACACTGGCAGTCAGAAAAATTTCTATAAGTTACTATGGGAAGACCTATTAGATATTATCATGACCAATTTTGATATTTGCTCATGCTTCCTGGTTGTCTTCTAACTGCATCCCTCCTTCCCTCCCAATCTTGTATGTAAAACTCAATGCATCTAATTATTTATCTATTTAGAAGGAAATTTGTGAAAAGTATTTCTGATCAAATGATAAGAAGAATAAAAATGTTAATAAATAAAAAGTGTACACATCTCAGATACGTATGAAAAAAAACTGTAAAGAAATGAAAACCTTCATCTTTCCCAAGTCCCAAAGTCAGGTTTAAAGACAGAGTTAGCTAATGTGGTAAAATATTCCAAGATTTCCTTTCTAGTTCTTTCTCGGATGACTTTTGTGTATGTGGGGATATTCCAAAGGGTTTAAGGAGGAAAGAACAAATAACCTTTCAATTTAAAGAGAAAAGACTGGTTGAAACTACTGGGAAGAATATTTTGTTCCTAGGAAGTAGTCAATGAATAAGGATGGTTCAACACATTTTTCTTCTTCCCTTTTTATACTAAGTGGCTCTTTTTACCTATAAGGAAATAAAGACAGGAATACAAATGGAATATATACAACAATGACAAAGACAGCTGGGGACGGAGGGAGAAGACAACAAAAAAGGGATTTCGAAATGTGGGGCAAGATGAAAAGCAGATCCTGGATTAATATCAGACTTAGTAGAGCTGAGGAATGGAAGCTGAGCACTTTGTGACCATGGAGAGGAGCCCAGATATTCGTTGAACCACAAGTTGCAAGTGGCTCATGGAATAAACACTCCATATATCAATCAAGCAGAAATAAGGTGAGGTACTGAAACCAAGAATTAGTTGAAGGCACAGGTGGTTAAACCTCTGAGTATCTTTCTTTAGGCACTCACTAGAGGAGAAACTAAAGAAGCTAAAGAACTACCAGTCCTAGGGAGGTAGAGCATTATGGAGAACATTACACCCTGAATTCAAAAAATGATCAGTTCCCTTCCTACCCCTTCCCCACTTCGAGAACATCAATGATCACATTTAAACACTCCTTCCCTCTCCAAATCCATCCTTTTTACCGTAGAAGAAAACAAGATGGTTCTCTCAATCCCCAGAATGGTTCAGAAGAAATGTCCAGATTCTAATTTCTAGGTGTTCCCTATTGAAGATGAAGCTACAGGAATTAATTTGTGCAATGAAACTCATTGCCAACAAGGCATTCCCTGTCCCCACCAAACATCCAACATTAAGGACAGAAGTCAAAGGATGACAAGAGAAAAGAAAAGAAGCAGAGAAACAAAAACTGTTCATAAAGCAGATATCAAGATGTGAAATGAGCAAATATATTACCTTTCTGAAAAGAAAACAAAAAACTACAAGAAAGGAACATGTGACTTAAAAACATGTTCTTGGAATTAAAAATGATAGTAATAAGACAACTCTATAGAAAGGTTGGAATATAAAATGATAGAAATCACTTAATAAAAAATCACAATTAAAATGTGAAAACTGAGAATCCAAAATGTCCAAATTTGATAGACTTAAAAGCTTCATAGTAGAAATGGAGGAAAGTATTAGTAGACAATTTATCAGCAACAAAGGAAAGTGTCTCAAAGATAGAAGACCTCAAAAGATAGTATACATAGTAAACATATATATATTCAGACCGACCATAAACTTCCAGTATACCAGAGGTAAAGAGAAGATCCTCAGAACATACAGAAATAAAAATAAAAATAGAATGACAATTATGCTAACTTCTCAGTCATCATCAAAAAAGTAGGTTAGTAGATACTATTGACAAATTCAATAAATGGAAATACAATGATGTATGCATGCTGCTCTATTAATTGCAGAAGCATTTAGAAGGGTTGAACTTGGCTGCCAATGCAGTCAGAGAGTACTGTTTTTGTTTTGTTTTGCTTTGTTTTGTTTAAAAAAAGAACCATTAATGGTTGTGTTACTTTGTGAGCATGTGTTACTTTGTAAGCATGTAACAGTTTTATACAAATAAAAATTTAAAGAGATTAAGAACAGATGTAGAACCCCTAAAGCAGGCTTATCTCAGTAGCAAACTTAGGAGCAACAGTCCTGGGAGAGAAAAAAGAAACACTCCCAGTTGGGATCCTCTTCACTTGGCATTAGTCTCTTAGTGTTTTTCCCTGCTCCTAACTTCTGCACATAGCTTCTTCCTTGGACCACTGATGTGGTGAGATTTTTTTTTCATCCCATCATTTGTTAATATAGTATATACTTCCATTTAATATTTATCATGCTTGTTGTATAAGAATGTAAGAGAAAACCCACAGATGAAGCCCCTTTCATCATTAAAAGCAGAGCAGATAGGAGGAGACAGAAAACAAACAATTCCAAACATGGAGAAAGGTTTGAATGTTAGGGGAGTAAGGCAAGCCGGTCAGTCAGAACCAAAATGTTGCCCCTGAAAGTTATTGATTCTGTACACTCATCATGGAGGCATCTTTGCCTGATAACTAATGAAACCACTTGCCAACACTCAAACATCTTTTGGAAGAATTTTGAAAAAGCCTCTGAACCTTATAGAAAATAGATTTCATTTTACAGTCACACACCAGGCTTTCTATCCAAAACATGGTCCAGATTCTCCACCTGAGCTTTCTACTTCACTCCTCACCAAAGGACATTTGACTTTTGCTAAAACTCTGATCCTACAGTCAAAGGATGAAGATTTGCCACTCAGGAAGAAACTCATTCGAAAGGGCTTTGAAGCCAATTCCAAAGAAGAACTTTCTATGGCAACATTGTTGGAATCAGTGCACAGCCTTCCAGGGTGACTGCCCTAAAGGGCAAGGCTAATTCTGGCTTTTAAGTGTTTCTATGCTTGTTTAAAAGTCAGCCTCCTTACTTTCAAGTGCCAGCTCACAGTGCTAAAGTGTTTTCCTAAAGCCGCCATAAATTCTTCTTTCCCTTTGATGCTCCGGCAAGCCACCAATTCCTTTCCTACACAAACTAAGAGACGTGTTTGTGGAGAAAGGGGGAGGGAAGGCAATCTCTCTGGTTCCTCTTTAAATAATAATGGCCCCAAACATGCCTCTTGAGGCCTTGGGAGGTGGGAGTTCTTAGAAGCGAGTCTAATGGGATAATCTGACTGATGTTCATGCTCCCCTTCCCAAGAATGATGAATAGCTCAAAAAGTGCAGAAGCCAGCCACCCCTCGCCACAGGGAATAATGCTGTGCTGCTTTATTTCCACCCTCCACAGAGGTAGAAGGCTTAGTGGAGGCTGTATTGCGTTGAAGAGGATCCTGCCCTCCTCTGCTGCACTAGCTACCTCAGTGCTTAGGAAATGGTCCAGATAGGAGAAGAAGGCAGTGAAGCCCCAATTTGACACATAGTTGCACTTGGTTTGTGTTCATTACCACAGAATCCAGAAAGTGTACTCTAAAACACCTGGTGGAAGTCTGTGACACCAGATACACAAGGAAACAGAAGTTCTGGACAACTGTGGGGGTGCTGTTGACAAGACATAGTCATTCAGGCTGACACTAAGCAATTGGTTACTTCGAAGTAGCCAGGTCTCTACACTGAAATTTTGTTTCTAGCAGAGGGGTGTCTGGTGAGGTAGGGAACAGCTGCCAAATATGGCCTGAACAGACAGTTCTCTATTGATCGACTCAAATGCTGTGGGACTCTTTCACGTTTTTTTAACATCAAATCATCCTGTATTTGAACCTGCAGAAAGCCTCTAGTTGGGTATGCATGTATAACACCATGAGGATGAAGGGGTGACAGGCAGAGAAGGAAGGGAGCAGTAGGAGAAACAGAAAGAGAAAGCAAGTGTTCCTCTATGAAACCCTCACAAGCACGCAAAAAATTGCAAAACAAAAGCCACATGACTCAATGCTGGCCTGTTAGCCTCACTGCTAGGTACTGCTGGGGAAAACTGCATGAGGCTAAGGCCTGTCTCCAAGAGAGGGCAGGGCTGGGCAAAGCATAATGAGATGATTTTAAAGCCCTGTTAACTTTTTCCATTTTAACTGATCTTTCTGGATGAGGCACCAGCTCTCTTGGGAGGCCAGTTCTGAGGCATTCCATGGGACCCAAAGCCGGCCATAAAAGACTAGTTTGAGGCAGAGCTTCTGGGATAGGACTGAATTTGAATTCCCCATCTAGTTTCAGAAGATCAGAATAAGAGAAGGCCACCTTTTTACTCTCTAGTTCTACAAGGAACACAAGATGGAATGACCTCAGATTTCCCTCCATCTTTTGAGCTTTAAGAAGCAAAATACTAAAAAACATGTTCATCTAAACACTGATTCACAGGGGTTGAATAAGCAAAGACTACATACCCAGGGAGCAGCTGAGTTGGATTTTAGAGTCAGGTATGGTGGGTTCCACACACATATGACAAAGCAGCATAGAACAAGTTTCCAAGGCTTCAAAGATGAGGTGTCAGACTCCTATCTCTAGGAGCTTGGATGGAAGCAAGGTTTAGGCTATCATATAGAGTTCCAACTCTGAAATTCACCTTGGCCTTGAGCACCTGCTTTCAGTGACTCTCCTCATATCTCAAAGCTTGCACTTATGAAATAATGAATAATGCCCACTGTCAAGTAAAATACAGCTATTAACGTGCTCTTCACAAAGTAGTATCACCATTGCTATTAGTGGGTACTAGCCACCACTGCACACAGCTGAAATCTAATACTCTATGCATTAGTGAAATGAACAAGGGTGGTGACTAAGATGAATTCATACCAGCTCTTACCACGCAAACTGCAGGGCCTGAAGCAACTGCCTGAGAAGACTGTTGTAAAGTCCACATTGAAGTTTTGGTTGTACTAATAAGGAAAAAAACCTGGCTGAGTTCTAAGGACAAAGGAAATGAAACAGAAGAGAAATATTACCACCAAACAGATGGGTAAAAAAAAAAATGCCTGGATAACTGTCACTAGGTAGAAAGATGAACCCTATCGTTTAGCCATAGTGCTTTTCAGTTTGCAGTTTGTGATCTGAATTCACACAGCTCAACAGCTACTCAGCCTTATCATAAGGCAGGTAAATCTCCCTCCTACCCTGGGCACAGTGTGCATCAAATGAAAACAGCAAGCTCCATGCCTTCCTCCCATGGGAGACTGCAGACGTCAAAGTGGGATCTGGTTTAGCGTGCCATGAGTAGGGCTATGCAGACAGAGACTCTTGTCAAGGCTCTGTAAAGCCTTGTGCAGTCTGTGGGGAACAATAAGAATGCAGAATCTAAATGTAAGCTGCAAGCTGATGGGCCCATTAGGAATTAGGGCAGTCTTTGAAAGGAATCTGCGGAGATGACGCAAAACACCAAGCATGTGACCCAAATCATGGCAGGGCACATTGGATGGAGAGGGGAATGGGAATGAGCCATTTTCTAATCTGATTAGTCTGAAGTTTCCCCTGAGTATGGAAAAGGGTCACTGCACAATTACAGGCAAAGCAAGACTGAACATGGGCTGCTCAGCAGCAGAGAGACATGACCTCCTCAAAGCTAAGCCAGGCTTGGAGGCAGACATACAGAGATTGAGACAGATTCCAAAACAAGTTGCAGAATAGTCTTTTTAAATTTAATGTCAAATCATAAAGTCAAAGACAAAATAGTCTGTTAAGAGAATGTGAGGATGATGGGTTGGTGGCCTTAGCATTGGGTAAGTACTCTGAGTCCTCCAAGGGCCAGGCTCCCACATCACTGAACTTTCCAGAAGAACTCATCCTCAAGCCCATCAAGAGATAATCTAATAAAGATATGCAGCTTCCTGACTAAAAGACAGCTTAATGTACAAAAAGCATCCAACTGTCACAAACAGGGCTCCTTCCAGTTTGTTTTTGAGGTTCATGATATGAACTGTGACCTCTGGTTCAGCCTTGTTACTAGTTCTCAGTCAAGAGATAGTACCAGGTGTTGGGCCACGTACTTTCCGTATGTTATCTCAGGGACTCCTCAGAACTCAGAGGATGTAAATACTAGGAAGTAAATTGATTATACATTTTTAGAGGAAAGGAAAAGTCGAGCTTTCCCTTGGATAAGATTGTACAGCTTTAAGTGAGTTCAAAGATGGTTAGAGACAATGTGGAGTGCCCAAACTGGCAAGATTGGGCAGCTTGAACATGTAGGGGCAGGCAATGGAAGGATACTGCAGAATTGTCAAGGCATCCTAGTATGCTAATTAGTAGACAATAATTCAAAACTATAAGAAAGAAGGTGTGAAAACTGGAAGATTCAATGGTAAGGTTACAGATCTTCATCTAGAATATTGTGACCTTGAGCAAAATACCATCTTTCTCTAATCCTTAATATCTCGTGTACAACTGGGAGAGGTAATGGCTCTTTCCACTCTAAGTTGTTCTCAAAAAGTACATGGAACAGTGTACATGAAACAATTATCATACCTGTCACAAAGAAAAATATCAGAATTATCAAGATATGTAAGTCAGAGGGCAAGGGGAACTCAGACTAAGGCATAGAAAGCATAAATGACCAAAATATTGGTGAGAGTATAGATGGTGCCTTTATGGTGCCATCATCATTGTTTTTCGCCTGGTTCTATAGGAGGAGACAAACAAGTGCTTATAACCCTAGGTCTTCATATTGCTTATCTTTAGCCACCAGGCACTACTGTTGTGAAAAGCCTGACCTAAATTTTATGGAAATATCATAACCAATAAAGTTTTAAGTTTCACTTTGTCTCAGAAACCCATGTGCATATATACATTAATGTCGAAAAGAAAAATAATTCATAGTAGGTATCATAAAAATTAAAAGAATTTAATTAATTAAATAAATGAAAATCATGACAACATTTTCCTTTCATAATACTTACAGGAAGTGGGTTATCAATGATGTGATCAGAACAGTCAAGGGTAAACCAAAGATACTCAAAGATAGTCCCCCAAACTGAACAAGAAAGGAAACCCAGATGAAACAAATATGCATTCACTGCCCCAGTGACAGTCACTGGGGAACACAGGCCTTCCTTGTGCAAGTCAAAGCTCATGCCATAAGTCAGAGGTACTTCCTAGGAGTCATCTGTACCCTCAGGAGGTTTGCCCATACTGGTGACAGCCAGACAAAAGATGAATTTTAAAGAAAGATGATACTTAGAGAACAGATTTAATAAATCCACGACTGTATGCTTGCTAAATAAGCTCCTTGATAAGTAGAGCACAGGGACTGTTTGACACAGGATGGAGCTGGAAGGACTTTCTGGGCCTATTATCTGATAGTAGGTCTAGAAGGATTAGTGCAGACCTTTTTGGTATATCATGTACACTTTTGATTACAGTAATTAGAACCATGATTAAACGACCCTACACAAAGCAACCAGAAGAAAAACAGAGCTTGCCCTCTGATTCTCATTTCTCCTGCTGTTGAGTTTCTTTGATTTAAATGTGCAGGTCTATCCTAAAGATTTTCAGCCATCAGAATCATCTGTCAGAAATTTATCAGTATATTTTACTTATTTCATATGATCAACCATGTACTTCTCTGTGCAAAGAACTCTTCG